>NW_028186652.1:153656-201342 GCF_003343005.1 Rhea americana
GTGCGGCACGGCACGGCGCGGCGCAGCACCGCCGGCGGCACCGCCAGCCCCGCGGCGGGTCCGGCCTTCCGCCCCGCAGTAAATCAGAGGGAATCGCTCACGAAGGGAGCGCCGGGAGAGGGGGGCGTTCAGAGGCGTTAGGGTACTTGAGGACTGAATGAGTTATGCAAGGGCTTTAGCGGGAGTGAGACAAAGCCGTAACTCACTGCTACTTCCATTTACGCTGTGACATTTGCCGTTAAAGTGATCCAAGACAATAGACTGAAAAGTAAAGAAGTCCAGAACTACTTTAAGGAGGTTTTTTTTGCATTAATATTTTATAGGTAGGGATTATTTTGCTGCAAGCACAGAGCAACATATGGGAAACATACATTACCCTGTCAAAACAAAACAAATATTAGTAATGGATAAATCTTAGGCTTCAATACGAGCAAGAGGACTGTATTTGCCACACACACATGAAGAAAACACCACTCAGAGCATCTCAAAGTGAAGGTCTTTAAGCTTATGACTTGAGGTCCTGCTATTTTGGCTTCCCGGAGAAGCAGATTAAGCTGCCGTGACAAGGAGCGGCGCTCGGAGGGACAGTCACCCCTTTTGCACAGGCTCTGGGAGCTTACGGCGTCCAGGGCTGCTTCTGGGGCTCTGCCACCACCACGTGCTCCAGCAGCCAYGACTGCAGAAGACCCAAACAACCCCAAGCTTTCCTTAATGAAGGATATACGATCTCTCCTTTACCAAAGTCAAGACTAATGATGGAAAATAAACACTGGCCCACTGTATACGCAAGGAAAATAAACCCTGGCTGGGTTTCCTCCAAGGCCAAGTGCCTCAAGGATCTACTTGCACAAGCAGAGCATCATTCAGGGCCAAAGCTGAGCTTCTTCCAAGGGCAAACACATAAAGAGAGGAGAGGAAAGGAGACAAGCRAGAGGATGAAGCATTCTGCTGCCCTGCTTGGCACAGCCATTACCACTGCTGGGCAGGAGCTCTGCTTTCCAAGGACAGGGACATGCTGCCTCTCTGCAGCGTCAGCCCCCAGGCACCTTCAGCCGCATCCTCCAGGAACCTGGCCAGAAGGTGGYTGATCCCAAGCTGCTCTAACAAAGAGACATACAGCAGCTGAACACCCTTCACAGCTCCGGACCTGCAGGCTGAAACCCACACAGACAAGCCTACAGACACGAACGTGTCTCAGGGCTGGCTGGCCGCATCCACCAGCCGYGGAAACCAAAAAAAGCAGAAGCCTGAACGATTACTGAGCTAGTTCGCTCCACTCTGAGAAAGTCCTTGCTGGAAAAGGGTCTGTCGGCATCCTCAAGCATCCCTGCATTAGGAATGTCATGAGACAACAAAGAATGACTAGTTAAAGAAAACCTTAGGCTGAAATATCCTTCCACCCCCCCCCCCAATGCCAATCTGCTGGCATGGGCAATAGTCTCGTTTCACTTCTTTGGAGTCAAGTCACAGAGATCTTAAAGCTTTTCAACGAGTTTTCATATGGAGACAGTCTTTCCTGCAGCCTGTACAGCTCTTCTGAGCCACCTGTAGTTTCCTTTTCTTAAGCTGCAGCAGAAATTGTGAAATGACATGCAAGAGTCTTCATTCAGAGAGGTTTTCACACATAGCAAAGGGTTAGTCTCTGACCTCAAATATGCCTTCCCGCAGCCTGGAACTGAATCCAGCCTTCTCACTCATTAAGCAGTCAGTGCTGTGGGAGCGTACGAYGCACCTTTCACGTACGCCTGTCCATTCGGAGATCTGGGTGCTCCATAATCCTTCCAGCTACAGCCATCCAGCTCGGCTCTGCGACCACCCGAGGGTGCCGYGCAGGGCTGTCCAGCACCACTGAACTCTTCAGAGCTGTGCCGATGGTCTCTACTCCAAACACGTCTATGCGCCTCTCGGCCTGTGCCCATTTTTCTTGTCCTCGCGACCAGGGAGTGCCCCATCCCAAAGCCTAACCTGAATCTTACTCCCACTCCTGGAAAGCGGAGGCCATCCTCTCRCGACAGCCATCCACAGACCATCAGGACTGCTAATGTTTCAGCAGAGCAGAGAATCTGCATAACCCTCAAAACTCTGCTTGCATACAGATTCACCAGTAGTTTAATCCCCCAAAGCCACGCTAGGATCTCCAAGTGTGTTTTTTTTCCTGCAGCATAAGAAAACAGCAACAAAAAAGCCTCCCAGCAGATGCTGGTAGAACCCAGACCAATGAAGGCTTGACGAGCTTCCCACGGGCCTTCTTTTGGCCATGCCACCCAACTTTTGCGTCAGCACGTACACAAGCTGCTGCGTTTGGGACCGCACTGGTCTCCGTTTGGTGGTGCGAAGCCCTTCCGGGAGCCAGCTGGGAGAGGGCTGGCAGCAGCACTGGCAGCCAGGCCRGCTCAGCCCACACCGGCAGCCACAGTCCCGGCTAGCGAGGGGACTTCAACCTCAGGATCGCTGATCAAACCCCTGCGGGCACCCTGCTGAATCTCAGCGAGAGGGCTTTGCCGAGATCTGCCCTCCGTAAAGCGGATGGCGCAGGCAGGACAAGGTCCAACGGGCAACACCACAGCCCCAGCCCCAGCTCAGATGTGTCTCTTTGCCGAGCCGGCTCCCCAGCCGGGCCCCACGCACCTCTCTGTGCGCCCCAAACTGCGGGATACCGGCTCCATCCAAACCTCCTGAGAGGTTTCAGCTCTCAGCCTGCAGCTCCAGGCTCTCCTCTCCTTTAAGGAGGGTGAAACAGCTGGTTAGCCACAGCATAAACAGAGGCTATTCCTGCAAGACAGATGGTTCAAGTCGCTCATTCACAAGGTTTGCTTTTTCCAGTGTCCTATAGACACTTCCTTCCTTTCCAACAAAAGCTTGTGTCTTCCAAACTCTTTTCCTGCCAAGCTATCATATTCACCTTTACCATCTCTCTTTGGCATTTAAATATCATGAAGACTTAGAATTCAAAACGCGTACAGGAAATTACTTTGATATTGTAACCAGCTCCTGGGACAAGGCTGGAATTTCACATCTCTGTCCAATGTGCAGAAAAAAAACGCAAAGATAATTCCCTCTCCATCAATCAGCAATGACTTCATGGACACCGAGCCACCGAGCTACCTGCCTGCACCCGTGCACAAGGGCAGACACGTCTCAGAGCAGAACCATATGCTGTCCCGGCCCCTTCGATCAGGACTAGTCATTTTTGGAAGCAGCTAGCGAGACGCGACCCCTCTTCCTGCTCCCGCATAAGCGGTGACATCACCGGGGCACTCGTGGCTGCGATGCGCAGCCAGGACAGCAGTGCTGCCTTGCAGTAACACCTGCAAGATTAAGTGGAGATTTGAGAAACAGCGTAAGGAAAYCAACACAGGCAGGAGCGTGGAGCCGCGGCGGAGCCCGAGGCGCGGCGACGACGCAGCCCCTATTGCTCGCTGCGTACGGGGGAACCGCTCGAGACCTAGCCTGCTTTTGCTCGCTGCGTAACTTGGCCCAGGCTCGGTCTCCGAAGCAGAGCCGCTCCGGAGCGCCCTGCACGCAGACGGCTCCTGCTCCCTCACGTCCTCAGCTCTAGCTTTGGCCCAGCTGGGAAAGCCCCTCCGGCCCAACCTGCGCCGCTGCAGCCAGCGAGCCCTGCGTGCAGGCGGGCTGGGAGAAGCCGGCAGCCCCGTCCAGCTCCGGTGGGAGAGTGCCAGCCCCTGGGGACACCGCTCGGCAGAGCTGCCTTCCCGGGAACAGCCGGGCACCGGGATGCTCCCACTCGAGTCGACACCACTGAAGAGGTGGGGGTTGAGGACACGCGGCTCCAGTCGTGGGAGCTGCCGACTGCGCTGGATTTCCTGGCAGGCAGGACGTCATCTCCTGGGACACTATCTGGGGACTCTCACACCCAGAAGATTCACTCGGGATGAACCAGGGCCTTGCTGCTGCTGAGCACCCGCAGTCTGGGGTCCAGGCCACCGCTACGAGGCACGCAGACTGGCCTGGCCCCAGCACTGGGGCAGGAGCTGCCGGCCACAGATGCTGCAGCACGCCCTGGTTTTGTGTCCCTGATGCTGTCCAGAATCCAGATGCTTTTGGAGGAAGAGCCCTACTTTCTGGCTCCTAGGCCTCCTTCCCTGGGAGGCAACCAGTTGCTTCAAGTTTTCTTAAGTATTCCTCRTGTTATGGTAAGGGATCTGGCTGCGATCTCACCGTGCCTCTCTTCCAGGGGTTGTTAAGGAAGAAGCGCTAAGAGAACAGACAGTTCTGGGTGCACAAGCCCAAAGCCACAAAGGAAGCACAAGTGTGAGCTCCCGTTAGGGGGATCTGGGCCAAGCCATCCCTCCCCACCGCAGCAGAAATGCCCTGGGGGAACAGGACAAGTGTCACGGGTTTGGCCAGTGAGCGCTGTCAGCCCTGCGCACAAAAGCGGCAGCAGCAAGGCGAGCTGAGCTCCGTGCTAACCAACCCACTGCATCAACATGTTGGGTTTCTTCTAATTTTGTTCTAACATGTGGTCTAAATAAAATACTAATCAGATAGCAGCCCTGCTATCCAGCATAACAACCTGTTTCCACTCATTACATCTCTCTGCTGGAAAAGTTACCCTCTGCATTAGCAGCAGCTTTCCGAGATGAAGACGGGGCCCACCACGGTACGTCTGGGCAGACGGCGGGTATTGCTCACTTTGTCCTACGCCTCCATTCCAATCATTCCGCTCAGTGCGAGGAAACGGCCTTTCTTCACAGTTAGGATTTGACAAATGAACTGTCAAGTGATGCTAGAGCCCTTTTAACTTGCTGCCACTTTGTTTGGTGTCTTTGTGGGCTCCTCTAGCCTTTTTTTTTTTCCTGAGACTAATAATAGCCTGTAAAAATACAAGTTTGAAAACCCACAAGAGGATAAAACTCAAGAATCAGGGCACGGCTTCTTCTCCACAGGCCAGTCAAAGCTCTAGGGGAATCTTTAGACATTTAGCTAACCATGGGCTTCAKAGGTATGCGCAAGCACGTGGCTGAGCAGGAGCTGCTTCAGAGGAGGGATCCCCCCCCCCTCCCAAACAGCCCTTGTGCCAACAGCCGAGGCCGCACCTTGCTACTGCTCGCTCTGACGTGGGTTTAACCCTGACATTCCCATAATTTTATAGCGCTTTAAAAAAGGCAAGTGTAAGTATGACTTGTAAGCTGGAAACTCCTAAGCTGCTTCTGCTTGGCCAGCAGAAGCAGTGCTGAAGCCTGTAGAGCACCTGCTGGCTCTGTGGGACACCCAGATCTGTGTCCCAAGAAAAGGTGCCCTGTCTGCCAGGAAATCCAGAGGACTGACAGCCAGACAGTGGCATGGATGGACACGGTGACCAGTGTCCCTCAGCAGCCMAGGACAGCTCCATGGGAGTCCCCAGCCGGGGGGGCACAGGAGCAGGGCTGTTTGCATCATGCTTACATCCACACCGTCTACAGATGCTGTAGGGACAACTCCTGGTGCTCTTTCCAACAGACAGAAGAGTTTCAGACATAGCCCAGAGGCACAGGAGAATAGAGCAACTGTCTAGTGCTGGTCAGCATGGGCAGGCTCCTAGCAGACACACAGGGATTGAGYCCAGACAAGAGTTAGAGAACTCTTCACACAAACCCAACTTTTGGGAGAGGTCTGGTGCCTACAAGGAACTAGGGACTTGCATACATCATACCAGGACATTCTTTCTCCAAGGTAGGACATGGGGCTGGCATTGCCCTCCGCAGGCTCCGAGTTCTGGCAGCCCCACCATGCCATGGATTACAGCCCAACATTACGCTCTCAGGAGGYGACTAGCTGAAGCCTGGGGCAGGAGGAGTCCTCCAGCTCAGCTAGAGTGGGCTCTGGCTTCAGGGCTTCCCACTCTTCCTAGTACCACGGCTAGCCACGCTGGAAGTGCCGATGGGTTGACATCCATGTAGCAATGGTCAGCAAGCTGGCCAGCCCTGTGCTTGCAGGCTGAGGACAACACACAGGGCAACCTGCCCTGGGAYGAGGACCCTGCACACCCAGACTGGGCAGCAGTGCGCTCATCCCTCCTGCATCACCAGGGGAAAGCGGCACCTGCAGGGATCSTTTTAGCATCTCCACTTTCTGCAGACGACACAGCTGAGGGGCTGTATGCATTAGTCAACATATGTGCTCCTCCAAACCAAACCAAATGCGAACACCCACTAGGCTTCTTGAGCCAGATCATTTGGCTCAAGCAGAGGAGTATATGGCAGCAGCAGCAATGACCCTCGCCTCGGTTCAGCAACTAGCCCTTCTGGGTTTTAGGGGCTCTCGCAACAGCAGAGGAAATCATTTCACAGACTTTTTACAATACCACTTTTAAAATCAAGAAGTGCCAATCTCAGGAACAGGCCAGGACTTGAATTCACTTTTCAGAAAGCTGCTGTGTGTTCACGCTGCCTGGGCTGGCAGCTTGGAGRCTGTCTGTGTCCTGAGCAGGCAGCATGCCACCTGGCAGCACGCCCAGCACATCGGCACATGATGCAACTACTCAGAAGGCACACTCCATGACCAGGAGAATTTGGCCTACAGATGCAGCCCAGCGTAAGCAGAGCCCMTCGGCAGAGTAGAGCAGCTCCCCGATGGCACAGCATGGCACTGGCAAGTAGATCCCCCATGGATGCGAGTCCCACGCAGCCTGTCCTTTGCAATATGAACCGTAGCCCTGCACCAAGTCCAGTGGAACTAGCATATTTCTATTACTCTGCACACATGAATGGTGCATACGGTCCTGGCTGGAGGGAACCAAATAGTTAAGATTTTGCTCAAGTCAGGATGATGTGGTCAGAAGCCAAGGGAAGGAGAAGCTGAACTACCTGGCCAAGCTCACGCCAGCACCCTGCTGGCAAGAGCTCCTCACACATGAAAGGAGGTCCCACCTTGCAAAGACCCTTAGCACCGCAGATGCAAACACGTACTCTCAGCTCGTAAAGGAAGAGCTCGTTGAAGGCTTCTTACAGGCAACACAATTAATTTCAAAGTAAAGCTCAAGCTCCCCAGAAKCAACCTTGCATTCATATATCGCTGGAGCACTGCAAAGCCCAGCCTGGTCACAGTCCATCCCAGCAGCAGCCCTCTGCCAAATGGACCCAAACTACAGCAGAACAAGTTGGAAGCATCCCCAGGATCAGAGGCTGGGCAGCTTGCAACAGCATTGCAGCTAGACAAGAGCTATCCAGAGAACGGGCGGGAGCTGCGGTCAAGCTGACCGTTAGAGCATGGCTGTGGCATCCTTTGGCCTGTYGTGGGACCCCTCCAAGCACCGGATACGACCATTGCCCCATTTCATGGGAGTGGGGCTCAGGGCATACACCGCAGTCAGGATCGGAGCCCTCCCACCAGGCCATCCTGGGACTCCTGGCCAGTGTCTCAGTGCACTGCAGGAGGCCCAAAGCACTGCAGGAGGACAAGCCTTAGCACTGCCATCTGCACGTGGTGGAAAACAGCCCGGCCCCGTTTTGTTTGCTCAAGCAGCCAGTAATTCGCTGYGGCTGAGGCATGCTGCAGCCCTTGACACTGGGAAGCCAAGAAACTTCTTTCCAGCCTCCCTTCCTTATTCTTCAAGAAAGCAACCCATCTCCTTCCCCGTCCTCCTCTCCCCAACGAAACCCTAATCCACCTCCRATGCACCCGGGCAGTCCTTCCGGGCCCCGCGCAGAGACCCGCTCCTGAAAGCCAGCGGGGCTTTTTTGGGAGGCCGCGGCCGTAACCCAATACGGCAGGGCTCTGGCTCTCGGGCTGCCAGAGCTCAGAAGCAAATCAGAGCTGCGGCTGCAGAAGCGGCTGATTTAATGCTTCCCAATTTAGAGATTCTTGTTCTGTAGAAAAAGCCAGAGCCCTAACCACACGGCAGAGGTCAGGCCTTCATACCTAACACGTTATGGCCCGTGTGCTATTACCCAGCCATAGGATTACACAAATGCAGTGTTTAGGAAAACAAAAATGAGTTCCACATGGCAGGTGGGAGAGCCACATCGGCTCCGGCGGCCCGCGGGCCCGCAGCCCGTACCTGCAGGGCTCGAGGCTGTGGGGGGCCGGGCCGGGGCCGGCGCTCCTCCTCTCCCGGCTCTGCAGGTTCTTCGGTAGCTGAACACCCACGGTGCAGCTGACTCGCAGCAGGAGAGTCACAAACAACTGCGGGTAGAGTCCCAGCACCGCTGCCCCAGACTCGGGAGCAGACATGATCTCATACAGCGCACATGTGGCCTGGAGAGAGAGCGAGAAGAGAGCGTGCGGGAGAAGCGGGTTAGGCAGGGATCTCCCACACCACGCTCAGCGCTGTTAGTAAATAACCCAGCAAATGCTAGCGAGGTGATCAGAGCTTTTTCCCCCCTTCTGCAATGCAGAGCCTAACAAAGYGTTCGTGTGTGCTGCGGTATAACCTCACCATACCCCAAATGCAGCTCCACCAGAGCTACAGATGCTGTTAAAAGCACAGCTCCCCTGGAAACCTGGATGTTTCCAGGTGGGGAAATGCAAGGTTTGAAACCTGTACCTGGAGAAGGAGAACAGATCCAAGAGCTCAGGTTTTATGGGCAGGAAGACAACACGTACACTGCGTTTGCAGAGCCCTATTCCGGCCAATTTAAAAAGCCGTAATTACACGGCACAATATACAAGGGTGTTAAAAACAGAGCAGGGAGGGGAGGCGTGTTTGCTTTCGGTGCGACTGATTCTGTACCATCTGCATTTGGTTCCTCAGAGGAGGAGGAAATTTTCACAGCTGCTTTACTGCTTAGAAAGCTGCCAAGCTGGGTTTATTTTTCTGAARGGATAAAATGCAAAGTGGTCTCCCTTGAGGATGGACACCTGAGAGGCTTTTTATGAGCCTGCGGATTAGCTCTAATAGGCATTACACAGCGATGCGTTATTTCCAGAGTCCATGCCTGGCACAAGCCCCCGAGCCAAGGAAATGAAAAAAGCATTCCAGGTGGAGGTGTCTGGAACGGCATCTTCGGCGGCGGCTCGGAGCCCACCGCCGCCGGGACGCGCAGCCCTGCGCCGTGACACTTACCGCCAGAGGGAGAGGCGTCGCGACGCGCTCAGAACTGCTCCCCAAGAGGAAGCATTTGCTCTCCTTGTAGGGCACGTCCCTGTTCACCTTTTCCAGGAGCTGCTCCAAGATCTGTGAGGTGAGGGGTGGCTCCATGGCCAGGGACCTCCACATGGTACACGTGTGGCTGGATGAGAACAGAGAAGAGATTGCTGCTTTGGCACCAGCTGCCGTCATTAATTTGCTGCTGGCTCCTCTGCTTGAGGAGCAGCAAGCATCACCCTCCTCCCCATGCTGGGGAACACCTGGGTCACATCATCCGCTGCACAGAAACACAGGCGAGGAGTGAGTCACAGCCGGACAAGAGCCACCTGGCCCAGCAGCTCTGCTCCAACTGCGGCAAGCGCCCAGCCGCAGGCGCCGCTGGGCAGAGCGAGCGCAGGGAACCTATGGAGACGAGACCAGCCCTGCCGGGAGATCCTCAGCTCACGCCAGCACCGCAGCGGCCAGGGCGGGGAATATTGCAACTGAGCAACTGCAGCCTCTGCTGGCAGCACAGGCTCCCCTGTGTGATCCTCACCAAGCAGCTGCTGGCAGGTGGTCCCCAAAGCTTCCTGCACAGCCACAAGGCCCCAGGGCTCCCCAGCTACCCTCTTGTCCAGGCCAGCCAACAGCCAGAGAAACCCGCATGGTTTCGGAGCCTGCCTTCYTCTCGGTGGGAACGGAGCAGCAATTACAGCATACGGGAGAGAATAACACCTATTCAGGTCTCAGCCTGGGGCTGGTGATGACTTCAAGTGCTCTAGGGTAGGTGGCCTCTCCCATAAAGCAGCATGGAACACCCAGCCACGCTCAGCTCCCAGGAGCCAGATTTGCTCCTTCACTGCGAGCACCCTCTAAGCCCTGCCAGCAGCTACTAGGCTCCCCCGAAGGCAACTCTAACAGCAAGTGGACGTGCTGATCCTTGAGCGCACAAAGGAAATTCCAGCCGGGTCTGATTACTGGCATAAGRAGCCAGAAGATTAGCCGCAGCTTAAGTGAAAGCTGCTTTGAAGCCCAGGCACTGACGGAGCACGTGCGCACCCCGGGTCGCCGTGGCAGCGCAAGCCRGGTACCTATCAAACGGCAACGAGCTGCCTAAAAGGCTGGACACCACCACGCTCTTGTGCTGGGAGGCCAGAATGTAAACGGTCTGCTGGGCCGCTTTCCTGACGTGCTCCTCATCCACCTCCTGCAGCTTGCTGTGGATGATGCTCATGATGTCAGGCACCTGAGGGCAGAAGAGACAGCAGCAGCCAGTTGAGGGCCAGGGCATGCCAACCACTTGGTGTCACCTTCCACCCGAGTCCAAGGTCACACATTGCCTCCAGACAGGAGATATGTATTCCTTCTCCTCAGTCACAGCCCAGGCATTGAACAGGGCTTGGAAAGGCAACATCAGAAYTGGCAGACCATCAAGCAGGGCAGTGGATCCTCCTGACTGAGGGAAGTCTCCATGCTCTCAGGACACATGCAGAATCACAGTCCTCTCTGGAACTCAAGGATCCTTCCTCCCCAGTCTCCCTACTCTGTYACATAAGAGATGGATGACACTGCAGAGTATTACCAGGGCAAAAAGGACCCACCAACACACATTTAACCCCTGTGCTATGGCCTCCTGGCAAGGCACACACTAAACCCCAGCCTTGACATCAGTACAGTTAGCAAGAACCTCAGCAAGCAAGTTCCTAGGAGGAACTCGAGCTGAACGCAGGGAGACACCTCAGCACTCGCTGCAAGCTGTAAAATGCATGTTAAGACAAATAGGAAGTTCATGCACAGACCAGGCCTGGCAGCAAATTCCAGAGATTAAGTGCAGAGCAGCAGAGAGCTCCGTCCCCAGCTGTGCTCAGGTCTGCCCCACGGACTCCGAGGCTTAGCATCAGTTCAGATTTCAGGATCTGGGCTGGACTGGATCTGACCAAAAGGTGAGTCATGTAAGCTGGAGCAATCCCATGTAGGATAGAGGCTAATAGGTAGTGAGCAGGACTTTAGCAGAAGCTCTAGTGCAAAAGAAAGCCCAAGGAGTGGCTAGAGACCTGGTGTTTCCAATTACTGCAAGAGAAAGGGGGAGCTTAGCCCTAAAGGTAGTGGATTAGACAAAAAAGCCTTCTGTGTCCAGCACTTCTAAGCCCTACAARCTTTCAGACCTGCTTCCCAGCCAGGACCCCTGGATTCCCCCAGAGCTTGCAAAGGTTTCACAGGGAGCTTGAGCCCTTCTGGTAAAGTGAGCTTCTCTGAACTCCTCAACCCGCGCAAGAGCCAGAGCGGAGTAGGCCTCGCCAGCAGCAGGCGCCTCCCTACCACGCAGCCGCCTTCCAGAACTGCTTGGACGGAGGAGCAGAGCGCGAGCACACATGCCCATGGGAAACGAAGAAGGTCAGGAGCAACAGCCCCAAACAGCTTTGGGGCTGGCTTTCCTCCGGCCAGAAACCCAACGGCAATGCTTGATACAGAGTCCCCAGTGCAAGGACTACTCTGGGTTAAATGCCTCCCTTTTCTGGTGAAGGCTGGCACTGGGGGGCATGACACGTGCCAAGGTCTTGTACCTTCCTGGGATACCCTTGCCTGTCCTGGAAAAGCCCATCGCCCCCAGCAAACTGGCTGTCAGCTCTGCAAGTTGAACAGGGCAGTCAGCAGCAGCAGGGAGGCTACATATGCAGAAAGATGGAAGCAGCTCCAGGGCTACTTTTGGACCACAGATGCAGTGCCAAAGCCAAACAGCAGCTTACCTTTTCCTGCAGGACGCTTCCACGCTCCTTGAGCAGGGAGTTAATCATGACCGTGGCTGCGCGGGAACAGTTCTTATCGGGGTCTGCCAGCCCCTCAAACATGGCCAACAAGAGGCTCATCAGCTGATCGGGGGGGACGCGTTTCCCAATCACCTAGCCAGGATAGAGGATGACAAGCTGAGCTGAGCAACCCATTTTGTTGCTCCTGGAAGAGACTAGTCCTTTCCACAACATCGTCATAGCCCAGCTGAAGGGCCTCTGCACAGGCTCCCCCACAGCTCCAGCTGCGGGCAGTAGGACAGCTACATCTCAGCTCAACACCCAGAGAGAACCTCAGCTAGGAGCTCAGAACAGTAGTAAGAGAGGAGCAACAGCCACACCATGACCCTCAAGAACGAGGGAGTCCACCTGTGCCATGGCATTAACCAATATGGTCAGACAACCCAGGGGTCTCTTGGGACAGGTTAGGATAATGCAGCCAAGCTATTAACACTGCTCTGGCCACAAGGCTGTTTCCTCAGCAATCAATACACACTMTAGAGATGCAACACTTCAGGAATGGCAGCTTTTCCAGAATAATGAGCTATTGCCAACTTTTCCTCTATAGCTACAAGCCCCTCTGAAAGCTCTCAGCACAGAAAACTGCCAAGGAGTTCACCCATGCAGTTCAGGAGCAGAGCAGATCACCTGYCTTCATCCTCCCATTCTTCACCACCATGCCCCAGACCCTGCTCATGCCACTCAAATTACAGTGGTTTAAGAGCCATACTTGGACCAGTRATTGCACTGAACAGCCTTACCCACAACACTGCCATACCAGGAGTGAGCCAGGAGCCCTGCAGCTCCAGCCCCCGAGCCAAGTGCCCTTTGCTTTKACAGGAGGCATAGCCAGAAATCTGGCTCAAACACTGCACTTCAGCCAGTGACTTCTGCTGAGGGGGACAACGCACTGGTACTACAGTCCCACCAGTAACCCTCTGGAGCTCACTGGGGTCCTAWACAGGTGTGGTACAGCTGAGCTAGACCACCTCCACATTAGCTTTTAGCTGACACAGACAGAAGCTGGCATCAAGTTCTCAGCAGCCTCTGTTCCACAGCTCGACCACGCTGCCAAGACTGGGGCTACGCAGACTTGCCCTCCACCTTACCATGGCAATGTTGTTGCAGGTGTGGAAGAGAACAGTGAAGTCAGGCTCYTCCAGGCCTTTCTTCAGAGCTTTCAGCCCCTCCACCATCTCATCTCTGTGATCCCGGGAAAACCCTGCATTCAGGGAGAGCATTCAGTTAACAAACGTTCCTCCTACTTTATATGCTACAACACAAACACCCCAAAGGGATGTGAAAATGCAGCAGAGCTGCATTTTACTTGCAAGTTGGCCCAGTTTTGAGAGAGGAGCTAAGAAACTGAAGCTACTGCCAAGGGGCAGAAGTGCTTGCCCTGTAAGGGGTCACACTGCTCCCAAGAACAGGGCCAAGAGAAAGTCCCTCCTGGCACTGCACATGCTGTGCTTTCTCTCCACGCCCGTCTCTGCTCAGCCCATCTCAAGTGGAGGACTGACCTCTCCTGGAGAAAGCGAGAATGACATGCAGAAAGGCAGGCTCACAGAAAGGCAGGCTGAGAAACCTCCTCCTGCCACAGGGCTGGTTGCACAGAAGCATTYGTGAAAGACTTCGAAATCCAAACCTTTTAAGTACGAGCACTTCAGTGATGTTCTGTATCAGCCCTAACTGCGGCCATTCTGCAGGAAACTCTGCTCACAGGTAAGTCCTTTATGACTGCATAGGTGGAGGCGTCAGGGCAAAGACAGGATTTGCATCCCGCTGCCTGGAAGCGGGGCAGATGGCTCCTGCTGCTCTTGGCATCAACACTACTCCCCATCACCTGCACACCTACCTTCATAGCACAGCTGTATATAGAGCAGATAGTAGACGCAGTCAACAGCATACTGGCGAACGCTGGCAAGGGAGTCCGAGCACCGTGGGGAGAAGAGTGCAATGAGCACACCAAGGTTATAGAAAGGGATGACGGTCTGCACAGGGAAGAAACACAGGCAACACTAGCAAACTAAGGCCTTGGAGGAGAGCAYGGGGTGACCATGGGCCACTTCAAGTGCATGCAGTATATCCTTACTGCTGCAAAGCCTATCTTTCCACCCTCATGGGGAGGGATGCACACACAAGCCCTARTAAGGCTGGCAGCAGCAGCAGGGAAGAAAGATGCTTGAGTCCTGTATTTACTCACGCTGACGTTCAGTTTGCCCAGGTAGAAGTCCAGCAAGGCAGCRCTGACTTCCACAGCTCGCTGGCGCTCATGTTCTTTGCTAGACTTGATCCAGGGGCCTAAATGCTACAAGGGAAAAGCATCAGAAGTGAGAGTAGCATCTGCAGGAGGGGGCCTAGGGTCATACTGGACCAGATGTCACATGGAAAGATGACAGCCAATCTCACTAATCCCTGTTCTGGGTCCAAAGCTGACAGCTGATACTTAACAGCTTCACTTGTCTCTTCCTCAGGACAAGGAGCTCGAATGKTCAAGCTTGCTTGACCGCACTAGGAGAGCTCTGTCCTAGGAAGCAACTCAGCCACACGACGCAGGCATGAGGAAATCCAGCCCAGCCACCATGCCCAGTTGGGAGCAGAGAGGAGGTAGAAAAAGGCTTCCAGCACTGCCTCAGCTTCCCTGTTCTTTCCCAGAGCGCCCACAAAAGCCAGGTGTCACCTACTGCAAACATGTCCTGCAGCCCATGAGGGGTCAAGTTCCTTTGCAGGAGACTCTTCAGCAGATCTTTGAGGGCACTGATGGTGTCACCATACAGCATCTAAGGAAGAAAGAGGTTTGATGACTGGCTACGCAAGCACTACACCTCATCCCAGGGAGCCAGACCAGGTATGCAAGGAGAAAGATCTCCCTCTCTGAACCTATTCTCAGGTTATAAGACTGTCTCAGCTGCTAGGTGATAACGTGCAGTCACTTCCAGCTTTGGCAGGAAGATGCAGCAAGGACTGAAACTCAGCTTGCAAAATCCTCCTCAACTGGAGGTGCCTGGGCTAATGGCAGAGTTCAGCAGAATAAACACCTCAGCAGCGGACTGCAATCTGTACTGAGCGYCAGCAGCTAGCCCCAAAACCAAGCAGGCTAGCTTCCATGCAGACTATCCATAAGGGAATTTGGTGCATCTCCCACTTGGGGATAAGTGACAGCAAGCCCAGAGTCCTTTGAAGATGTTCACAATGCCCTTTCAGTACTTATTTTGGGATAAATTAAAAAAAATAGAATGTACAAAGCTTCCCAGAATGGAATACAAGGAGAAAAGGATTATTAATGTGAGCTTTTAGGCCAAGTGCCTGCAAATGTTAACAGAGGATCATCACAGCCCCAACTCCTGCTTCACAGCTCTCCTTGAAGGGATAGCAGTAGCAGCAGGCTGTACTGCCGAGTACAAGGCTGCTCTGCAACCACCCAGCAGCTGCAACAACTTCATTAGCAGCATGTTATTTTCATTCATTAAGCACTCAACCACAACTGAGAAGCAGCTGCAGCCTTTCAAAAGATGGTTATGTAAAGGCCCCTTCTACCCTGCAGGGCTTCCAGGATCATTTGATTTTTTCTCTAGGGAGTTCATGCTCTTATTAGCAGCATTTGGACTTGCTGATAAGCACATATTTTCTCACTTGCTATCAGTGCACAGAAGGGCCAGGCTTTTTCAACAGATAACTGAGCAGAGGAAATGATTGCAGCTTGCTTCCCTGAGGTGCCCAGCTGAATTAAAAACAGGCCATTCCAGCTGCAGATCTGCTGTTAGGGAACAGTTTGGGCAACAGGACTTGATTGGAATCATGGGACTATGAGCAGACGTCCGCACGTTGCCCTAAAATCAGCGCCCCAGAGCAGCCGTGGCTGCAACCTCCTGCACTGCAAGACAAAGCTGTGTCACACGTCTGGGTCTCGAGTAACCTGACGTGAGCTCGGCATCCGATTTGTGCTGCCGATGCTAGCTCAGAGCAGCAYGGCCTCCGAGCAGTGCCGACGCTTCCCTGCTCGCCTCAGCCAGCCAGCGCTTCAATACTCCACCTCTTTGTGGAAGGCATCCGCTACACTTCCATCCCTCTCCTTCACAGAGTCCAGCGGAGGAAGGGCAAGCACACTAGCAAGGCAGGTATCGATCAGCTCCGTCCTGTCTGGGTCACTGAGATGTGGCTCCAGGACACTAATCAGCAGGTTAAGGAAGCAACACAGATGGATCAAGTGCCACAGGAGCGCCTTTCTTATACGGGAGCCAGGAATAGGGATTTTAATATGCATTCCTGCTGACTCAACACCATATTCAGTGGCACCGGCTTTAATGAGAGGCAGGCAGTGTTCTCAGTATCTGTGTCAGGAGCTGTGACGTGCTGAAGTATTTTTAACAGCAGCTCAGAAGTCATYTTTGCATAATTGAGAGTGTAATGCCCTTGGCTCCGTTTTGTATGAAGAACATCTATTGCAGAGCCCAATAAAAGCCGGGCCCGAGAGCAGTTAGTGACAGGCTTGCAGCAAGCAGCGGGGGTGCCTGGCTGGAAGCTGCGCTACCCAGACAGCCTGGTTTTACCGTGTCTGGCAATGCTCTTTTACGGTGCTCCACAGGGGTAAAGGGGGGGGGCGGGCAAGCTCTGCTGTCGGACCCATGGGGCAGACACGGAGTGCAGGTTTGGTTCTACCGGTACATCGGCTCCCCGGGAGTGCTGGAAGCTGCTTTGCCTGCCACCGCGGGCACATAGGAAGGATACACCAGGTAAGTGCAGGTGACCATTGCCCGCTGACGAACTGGCGTTCGCATCGAGTCCAGTGGTTCTGCTTTTATGAACTCCTAGAGCATGGAATAAGAGGTGACAGTCGTTATGGTCACATCCAGCCCGCTTCCCACTCCAGACACAGGCCAAATGCTTTGCAGCAACTGCCGTCTCACAAAGCCCAGCCTCCCCAGGACAGCAGGCCCACAGCCACTCGTCAGCCCGACATCCCTCGTTTCCACTCTGTGCAGCAATCTCACACCTAGGACAATGCAGACCAGGAGACAGCACTGTCCCTCAGCGACTGCAGGTCTGCTTTTGCTCCCATGAGGCCATCTTCCCACTGCTCACCTTCCCACTGGGAGGGCACCCACCACAAGCTGGTGTGTCCCCTCTCTCGGGGAAAAGGCTGAGCCCAGACCAAAGGTCCATCCAAGCTCAGAATCCTGCTCAAAGCAGAGCCCAGTGGACATGCGGGGATGGAGTCCAACTGGGCAAGTTCGTGTCAGCCCTTTCCAGAATACCCCTGATCACTGCTCACAGGCTTCCAGAGAGGAAGCAGGCACTCCTGTGTTCACCTCTCAGTGACTTGGGTTGGAAACCTTCTTCCTTYCAGTAACAGCACCCATGCCATGTTCCCAACAACCCTCAAGCCAGGCCACCTTCCAGCTTCCCAAAGCATGCTCTTACCACCATCTGGGCCACAAGCTCAGCTTTGCGGGAGAATATGAAATCCCCACATTTCACACCACTGTAGATGGCTTGGCTGATCATGCAGATGCTCCGGATGAGRCACAGCTTCAGAGTCAAGTCCTGAGTACAGAACCCAGAGCAAGAAGTGAAGGGTAGGTTTGCCACACAAGGATAGTTTGCTATCCCACCCAGCTTTGGCACCCCCCCCAGAAAACTGGTGCTCAAGCTGAGTACAACAGCTCAGTCCTCTTTCCTGTGCTGTGAGTAGTGTGCAGGCTCAGCTCTCTGCTCCTCATCCAAGTTACAGGCTCTCTGGTGACCAGTGGAGCCAAGAGCATCCCGACCCAACTGGACACTTCATTGGAGTAGACCAGCTGGACACCAGGAGCTTCCACTCAGGTGGCATGTGGAAAGAGGAAAGTGCTGCTGGGCCTAGCTCCTCCCTGGTGAGGCAGCAACCCCAAGCAAGTAAATGCAACTCCAGAAAGCAAAAGCCTGCTCCTCAGAGTTTCTAGGAACTATTCATCTTACAGAGCTCTTGCTCTAGGACAGCCATTACTTCATTGGACATCACAGACTCAGGAGGAGACACCAGTCGCTCCTGGAAGCTGATGGCTTYGCAGGCTGTAACTGGAGCCCTGCTGAGCAGGGCCATCAGCTTGTCACGCTGCCCATTACCGAGGGCTGTGAGCAACCAAGTGCACTGGCACTTGGGGAAAGTTCCCATCTTGCCCTGTTGCAGTGGATTAACAGCCTCCAAAGAGCATGCAGTCCCTGCAGTCTCATAGCAGGGCTGCCAGAGGGGTTAGTTGAGAGGGCATTTATTTCTTTAGATCCAGGAAATGGGATAATAACTATTAAGGCCTGTTTATGCTCTTGTATATGCACAAGCTGAGACATGGCCCCTTGCCCCAATTAAAAGCGTTCCTTTCATTCCAGCCYTTGACCACCCTGCTCCCAGGTGAGCCCATAAAGGTGGCCATGGAGCCAGAAGAACATTTTCAAGTGAGAACATCCTGAGTGCTCAGTGGCCAGAAAGACGTTCTGCAGAAGCTGTTAGTACCAACAGGAGCCCAGAAGGAAAATGCATTAGTGGAGTCTGGAGAAGGAGTCTCTTTGGCCTCACAGTTTAACTTCAACTTGACAAATGCCATTTTTGCTGTTTAGCCTTTTAAAAGAGAAAAAAAAATACAGCCCCCAGTTCCCCCCCGGACAGTAATCTGTGTTTTAATATCTGCCCATTGAATGATTGTTCCAGGGGGAAGCAGGGAAATTAGTTTAGTGTATTTTAGCTGAGCTGTGGATTGTAGCTTCGTCTCTGGAGTCGTTAAACTTCCCCAACTAAGTGCACATGCAGGAGGAGACGGGGGGCTGCCTGAAATCTCTCTGTGGGCAGGGGAGACAAGTAGATCACCAAGCACCAGTGCTATGTGCTCTGCAGCGGCTCCAAGGAGGGTACTGCAAGCCCTTCACACATTTCCCAAGATTTCTAGGGCAGACACAGCTTGAGGMCAGTTCTTTCTTGCTAGAAGTGCATCCCTGAACCTGGCTCCATACTGGCTCTTTCCCACCTGGCGACTACTCTGCAGAGCTCCTGCTGCCCTGAAAGCTGGAGAGCTCATGGGAAAAGCACATCTTCAGCAGAAGGGGCTCAAAAAGACAGACTCAGGTTTGCCAGCAAGTTATAAGCTCTACCTGGGCCATAAGGACTTATGTGAGACTTACGCAGCCTCTGGTCAGTTCAGCTCAGCATTTCAACACTATCGCAGTGAGTGACTGAAGCGTATTTTCTCCAATGAATCCTGTCCTACTGGAAAGGCATTCTTCACTTTCCCTCAGCTACAACCTTGACACTCTCAGGTGATCATTCCAGCACTGAGAACCTAACTTTGGAGCTCAGAGCTCTTGCTGCTTCTCTCAAGTTCCCAAGGGCACAGGGTTGCTGCCGTGAGGGCAGCAAGGGAGCTGCTCTCTAGGGGAATCCAGAGTAAGAGGCAGACAGAAACAGGAGGAAAGAGCAGAGAGTAGTTCAGATTTAATGCCTCACACTGTACCTTGGTTTCTACCTTTATTCCCAGAACCTGAACAAGTAAAAAAACAAAAAAAACAAAAAACAAAAAAAACAAGACAAATTAGCAATGCAGGGGTGAATGACTGCAGAGAATGACTTCCTCCCAAGGCCTGCCCACAGATCCCAGCCAGGGTTTGGTCCAGGACCTTTCAAACAGAGCTGGCTGCTCCAGCTCTCCCAGGTGTGTCAGGTCACCAGCCAGCTCTCCCTCTCCAGCAAGGACAAGGGCAACCCAACAGCTTACCTTGGTGTTAAAGTACTGGAAGACATTCTTCAGGATGTCTGCTTCAATCCTGGAGAGCACAAGCTCCTTGGGTGCATATACGGCTACATATCCATAGCACAGGATCAGTGTGCTCTTTATCTTCTCCACTTCGTTGTCACTGCGGTCCTGTTACAGCAGATAAGAAAGTTAATTGGGAGAGGCTAGTGGAGCACCCAGGGCTAGCTCTTCCAGCTTCTTAGGAGGYAGGAGGGCCTCTGTTCAGCTGGAAGCATCTCCAGAAGATAGGGGCCYTGATCATGTGGGCTTCAGACCTGTGCTTTCCCCTCCCATTGGTGGCAGCAGCTACTTCCAGAGTTCCAGTGGAGCAGCAGGTATGTGAGCTGCATTAACCGCTCATCTCTGGCTGCACATGAGTCCCAATTTGCCATCAAGTATTACTCCTTATAGCCATGTAGGGAAGTTGCTTGAGCCCCATCCTGGCCAGGTTACTTTGGTAGCCTGCTGTTATCTACCCTGCTAGAAAGTAGTGTTCATAGCCCCATTAGCCATTGCTACTGAGGAATTTCACATGCACCATCATCAGAGCAGCTCGTGACAGGCTCCCTCCACATCAAGATCTGCAGGGCAGCTCAGTGCTGCCAGGGAAAGGGCTCCTTTAACATGTGACAGCCTCCTCACCCAACTCCCAGGCTCTGCATGTCTTTCTGATGCGGCCCAAGGGCTCTTCTGTGCCTGGTGTTCTGCAGCTTTCCATCCATGCCTGCTATGAGCAGGGTGAGCACGTGCCATGGGGCAGCAGCATGGGCCAAGACTGCTCTGCTGCCAGCCCTCTCAAGGGCACACAGCACTAAACCTGTCCTTCGCAATCCTAGTTTTAGAGGCTGGAAACTAAAACAGCCACCAGGGTCAGAAAGGCTGGGGAAAGGCTTTTACTGCCAGTGCTCTGGGTGTAAAACATTCCCCTCTTCTGAAGGGTGCATAATGCTGCAATAGTCATGAGGGCATTACTGCCAAACACTAACCCGGGGTAACAGCCAAACCACACTCTGTATCACACCAGGGTCCCCTCAATGGATGCAGAAGCCAAGTTACAGCTTATTCAAGCCCACCCAGCAAGCAGGCAGCTTCACTGGGGTTTGACTCTACTGGAATACAGAGCTGGGAACTAGGATCTCCTTCCAGCAGTGTCTAATGCCAAAAGATCTCTCCAGAGAGGCAGAGGGCATTCCAGCCCCATGCCAAGTACACTGAAGCAGGAAATTAAGTCCTTTCCAGAGGATAACTCCAGCATACATCGTATCTGAGGAAGCCTTCACGTCCCTTTTGCTGCAGGCTGTGCCACAGCAGGGACGCCTCACCTTAAAGATACTAAACAGTCCCACGGATTTCTTGAAGATATCAGACCTAACAAAGTCTTCCAGTTTGGCAAGAGTTTCCTCCAGGTGATTTATTGCACATATCCCAAAGCAGGAAGCAAGTCCCTGGAAGAAGTGGAGAGAACACATTAGCAGAAAGCTATTAATTCAGCAGCCCCAACTGACATTTTAAAAGAGCCTGTTTACTGGTTTAATTCCAGGCACCTGAACTGTACCCAGCTGAGAGCAGTCCTGGCAGTGTTCACCTCTCCCAGATAGGGACATGCCTCCAGGAAATACAGGGCACACTACTGCCCTCCACATCTGGCCAGCACAGCTGGGCCACAGTGCATGGAAACCTCATTGCTCAGGAGGAGCTTTTGCTGCTCAGGTCCTGCGCTACGGGGTCCTTCCACTGCGTGCTCCCCGGCAGTCAGACGCGACCCACAGGAGAAAGGAGTGCGGTCGAGTGCTCCAACTGGAGCCAAGAGCAAAGCAGGCTTAGCAGGTCCTGCCTTTCTGTTAAAACCTCCAGGAGGTCTAGCAAGCCAGGCTGAAACTCCATAAACAGTTTATTCAAGGCAGCCCTTGACAGAGTTGCGTAAACTGGACCAAAGCCAGGCACCATTAGCTTGTGTTTGCACTGCACTTAAACGCAGCTATACACCAGGGTAACATTCGGCACCGGAGCGTTTGAACTGTGCACAAGAGCGCTACGCAGGGCCACGAGCAGAATCCAGCTCAGAAGGCAGCATAAAAGGAAAGTCAAGGGAGAGAGAGCAAGAGCCCTGCCAGGACTCACAGGGAAAGAGTCAGCCCGGAGCAGAGGCAGGACCAGCTGAGGGCTCTCCACAGAAGCACTAGCGCTGTGCACCTCTAGCTTGCTAGAGGAAAAAACTCTAGGACATCCCTAAGAGATGGCTAAACCCTCTTGCAGTCCTGCAGGTCTAGCATGTGCTGAACAAGCTCTTTATTGGCTGATGTGCCAAGGGTTAGGCCAATCTTCCTTGCAGCCTCAACTCCGCTTTGCAACAGGAATACAGAAGCACCAAGGCAACCACATCTGCAGAGCTCAACCCAGACCTTGACTTCCAGGCAGCAAAGTAGGGTCTGAGTTGGCTGTGAAAGTGCTGCAAATCATCAGCCACAAGCAGATAGCCAGAGCAGCCAGAYGGTGCACAGAGAGGGCAGGGTAGCACCACTGACTGCTCTAACAGTGACAGCAGCAGGTCTGTGGTGGTATAGTAGGTGTGAGGCTCAGTATAGCACAGCACAGGGAGATGGTCAGAGATGTCACTGTGCTGCCCTGGTGCAGTCAAGAGTGGCTGGGAACAAAGCTGCCCTGCAGAAACTTCTCACTGCCTAAAGATGTTCTAGAGAGCAGGGCAGTGGGGGGCACTGCTGCAGAGAGGAAGAGCAGCCCCAGAGTGAGCCCAAGCTGTTGGGCTGGAGCCCAGAGGAGCGTGAAGAGATGGGTCCTCTCCTCTGTGACAGGAACAGGCCATTACTGGAGAAAGACAATCTGGAACAAGAGCTCCACCTGAGAGGCCCTGGCTAGGCATGCATCTCTGCTCCAGAGACACGAGCCAACACTGCAGCACTGAAATGGGGAAGGTTTTGCAATTCAATTGTGCTAATTTAACAGTTGGCTGTGAAGTAACAGCGCTGAACCCATCTGACCATATGGCAAGCCAGGACAGGCAGCCAAGCCAACAGAAAACTCCTGTTTTTTTCCTGTGGCACTGGTTTAACTTCCCAAACCTGCGAGGCCACAYGAGCCCCAGCCCAAAAAACACAGCAAGAGCCAAAAGGCCCCTTTCAGCTGCAGCKAGCTGTGCTATCATGCATGTGCAGAGCCTAGCAGGCTCCCAGAAAACAGGACAGTGATGACAGCTCTGCCCACGAGATGGCAACCCAGCAGCAACAGAGCTGGACAGGCCCTCAAACTCATGCATGGCCCAGGCACAGCACTTCTAACCCAGAAACAGGCAGAGTCCTTCCTGGCACCGAAGAATTCCCCCAAGGCAGTAGCTTTATCTGCATGCTCATGACAGGGAAGCAGCACTTCCCACCCCAATCTGGGCCTGCCACTGCTTGCAGCAGCACCCCAGGGTGCCCCCATATCTCATCTGGCTTCAGGGTCCTTCTGCTGTGAGACTGCACTGCAAGCTAGGGGCTGGCTATCCTTATGTTCCAGCTCTGGGCTTGTTCATCCAGACACTGCAGACCTATCTGCAATGAGCCATGCTCCAAGAGGTACAATCTTGGGCTAGGCGCAATAGGACAGGGAAAGGGAAGGTCAGAGTGGCAGGGCTGCTCTCCTGGTGTGTCAGGAGGTCCATCAGGATGTTCGGCACAACTCCTCCTCACCTCTCGTTCTGCCTCCTCGTGGTATCTGGCCGTTTCAAGGAGCTCCTGAAGTTGCTTTTGCACGAGGTCTTTGCTTATGCATGCCCCAAGTGTTGTTCCGATGCATTTATAGAGGAAGTTCTGGAAGAGCAAGAAAAACAGTACATCCCTGTGAAACCAACACCCAGGTGAGCCCCTGAAGATAGGCTTGGCTAGGTCCCATTTAGACCCCAGGCCTGCTTCAGGAAAGCAGYACATATGCTGTGCAGCTTAAGCACAAAGCTTGCTCCTCGCAGCACCCTGGAGGCCCATGCCCCAGAGGGAAGCTGTAGGACAGAAGTCACACTGCAGAGCGGCATTGTCCAAGGAAGAGCCTGCAGACTGAGCTCAGAGCTGCAGTCAGAAAGTCAGCAGCTCTGTCTTGGAATAAGCYGTTAACCCTAGAGAGGCACCAAGCCAATTTCAGTCACTAGAGACAGGAACAGGTATAATGAAGCCTTTTTTTTCCCTCTGCAGAGAGAAAGAATCACCAGGAAAGGGGGAGAAATGAGCATAGACTTTCCAACATTGCCTCTACAGTCTCTGGTAACCAGTCAAGCCAGGCTCAGCCCTGCCTGCTCCTGCAGAAGCACCAAAGTCTGCAGCTATCACCTGCACACTGAAGATCCCTTCCTTTCCGATCCCCTGCAACAAGGTCTCCCTTGTCCTCCATCCTCATGGACTGGGAGCCTTATAGCCTTGCAGCCTGTCCCTGCACCAACACACTCAGAAACAAGGCCCTTGGTTCCTCTTCATCTGCACCAGGTCTTTGTCTGGTTCAGATCACTTCTCTTCAGCTTAATTACAGCCTTTTACAAGTCAGTGCAGTCCTTGGCCAAGTGCTGGCCTCATGAGTGCTGCCAGCCTGTTGGACTCCTACCCCCTCTCCCGGTTCCCCTGTGGGATCACCTTCTCCAGCAGAAAGCCATTGTAACTGTTCAGCTGTTTGCACATCTCCATGCTAAAYTGGCAAATCCAAGTGTTATCAGACACAGCTGTCAGCGTCTGCTGGAGGAACTGCAGGAGAAAGAAGCATCATCAGAAGACATCTTAACAGATCTGCTTCTAGCTAAATGAAGAGTCTYAGAAAGGACAGGTAAGAGCAATAGAATAAAGAAAACATGGAGAAGGRATGATATCTGTTCCCTTGGTGTTTTATGCAGCTTGTGTTAGACACGCAAGCTGAGCCTTGTCTGGACCGAGTGAATCATAGAATCAGTAAGGTTGGAAGGGACCTCTGGAAATCWTCTAGTTCAAACTCCCCGCTCAGCAGGGTCACCTAGAGCACGTTAGACAGAGTTGCATCCAGGCAGGCCTTGAATATCTCCAGAGGAGGAGACTCCACAACCTCTCTGGGAATGTGCACCTTCTCAGGATCACCAGAGGCTACCTGGCCTTTCACAGGCTGGACTACATGCCCCACAGCAGATCTTGCTCTCGCCCACTCCAGAAACATGCCTTTTTCCTCAGAGTCAGGTCTTTTCCAAGGCAATCTGCACCTAGATAACACGGCCATCTCCAAGGGAGCAGAATGAACCCTGCCCAGGTTTAATTGCTTCTCCATGCCCTATTTTAAGGTTCTCCAATTAAGTGGGGAGACACCCCTGGGACTGGTGTTCTCTGACCCGCCAGCAAGCGTGAAAGCTCCTTTTAAACTTTCCCTGCAGGAACTGCAAAAAAATCCCACACTGCACTAACCTGCATCTTTGTTTCTGAAGCGACCGGAACCGAAAACATGACAGTGAATGACAGTCTTTGACCTAACAGGGTGATTGAAGGCAAATATCTGCCTCTCTCCTGGACCAGCAAAGTCCAACCATGCACACGCTGCTGCTGACCTGCATGCTAAGTCCCAACCAGCTCTGGAGTTGATTTTAACTTGCCCTTTCTCTACTCCATAGGCCCAGAAACCCTTACCAGGAGTAGCTTCTCTTCCCATTCCTTCTGGCACAGGGATTTCTCTGTGTTCTCTAGAAGAAAGCACATTTTTACACTTGTTTCTCATCCTCACTGTACTACATGTAGCACAGGTAGAAGTATAGGGCTGACAAGCCAAACTGACTGCTCTCCAAACACACAGCATGCTGTGGGAAACCCATGGTGACATTCATCTTGTGCTTAACAMAACAAGCCTAACAACCTGAGACACAAAGGGAGTCCCATTAGGGATCAGTGGCAGCAGAGTAATTAAAGTCCCTAAAGTAAGAAGGACTTCTTTAACACCCTCTTAGGGGCTTCAGTGTACTGAGTGTCATAACCTCACATGGGCAGCATCTGTTGCTCCAACAGCAGTGAAGCCTCCCTCTCCCCCCACCATACAATCAAACTGGAATGGCCAGGGGGCTCTTGTCCTGGGACAGAGGTGGTCAGACCAGCCTGGTCACCTGCACTCCAGGGCTGCCACCTCCTCATGAGGACAGATAGATATCTGCATCCAGAGTGCTAAGGCTCTCCAGCCCCACACAGGCAAGGTCAGATATGTGYAGTCTGATTCAGGCAAGGTGCTTCCAGCAAAGCTTCTGCTGAGCAGAAGCCTCTTCCTACCTTCGATATACTCCACTAAGGGAGGAATCTTCTTGCTCCAAAGCTGGTCAAGTGCAGGGTGGACACTATAGTGCAATACATTCAACAGGCGCAGGGCTGCTGTCCCCCGGCAGTCTCCTACATACGGCTGCGAAGATACAACCTGAAGATTTTGGGATGGAAGAGAGAGACATCACTGCAAAGAAAATAATGACCAAGTTGCGAGCAAGAATATGAAACAGAACACAACAATTCAACCCTAGAAAGTGACTGGTCTCTACATCTCAACAAAATTATAGCTGCCTCCTTTTGCTCTAGTTGCTGATAGCAGAAGCACTGTCGGGAGTCTCTCTCCATATCCTGCACTCTTCCCTAGGTGAAGAGGGGAAAGGACATTTCTCACACTTCCACAAAGCAGAGGAACAGTTTTTTCAAAGCCCTATGATAACAGCTTGAAATGTGTGCTAATATAACCCACTTTCAAGGGGGTATCTAGAAAGGAGTCTGTTTTCATAACCTACATGGAGACAGTCTCACATGCAGAGGGAACGGGGATGCACCAAAACCAAGAGGTGTACAGTGCATGACCCAGTTCTGGAGCCAGACAGCTCTCTCTGAGGCAGAGGGAAGAAATGGGGCTGGGTCCAGCTGTTCACCCTACCTATTGGCTGGTGCAGGCTCTGTGCAGCACAGCCTAAGCTGCCCTTTCTCCTACTTCTTAAGGGATGGGGGAGAGATGGGGGTGCTTTCTTCGAATGTGCCAGTCACAAAAGGCAGCAAGAGTTCTGGTACCAGGCCACTTACCAGCAATCTTGTAGTTATAGCATAGGGTGAAGGAAGATTTGCTACAAACAGAAGGAAAAAAAGCATAAGACAGCATCTCTCATTGACAATTCATGGAGCAGACTAGCAGCTGTCTGGTTCCCAAGCTTCCACTCCCCCAGGTCCAGCAGGGGAGATGCCAGTACTAACCATTCAGATCGTAACGGATAAGGGATGCATTTTCTCCCTCCTCTTGCTTCTTCGTGGCCAAATACATGAGGCTCTTGCAGAGGGGAGTCAAAGCATTGGTGAAYTGGATCGGAGTCACAAACTCCAACAGGTACGGCCACAGCACCTGCCGGGAAAAGGAGAGGACCTGCATTYACCCATGCTGCTGGCACACAGCACCACAGCAAGAGCTTGGCTGCAATTCAGAGATCCAAAGGTAGAGGAGCCAGRAGATGGCAGGTCAAAGGCACTTCTGCTGACAGGGCAAAGCGCTCGAATCCCCGTGACTGTGGGCGAAAGCGGACATGGCAGACTGGCGTACAGCATGTCACACAGGTGACCTCAGGGCAGCATGGACTCCAGGTGTTCTCTGTGCAGACCGAGGCTCCAGGCCCAGTGCCAACCACCCCAASCAACAGAGGAGCACCCTGCACACTCACGTTGTTCATCCTGTCGACAGTCGTGCTAAGGAGAAAGAGTGTATTGACRCTGATACTCTGGACACTGTCGCTAGTGAAGTCATCGGCATCTGGCACCTGTTTTTTGAGTTGCTGGAAGAGAGGGAAAGCACAGGTCAGGAGGAATGCTGCAGCCAGCCAACAGCAGCCCATAAGAGCTCGATTATTCCCTCAGCAAACATGTTTCTCCAGCCATCCAGACAGCATGCTTGGCAAATAGCATGCCATCAAGAACAGGCAGAACCACTTGGGCCAGAAGCCTTCTGGTTCAGGGCTTGCCTCCAGCACTCCCTCCAGTCCCCTGTGCTCAGAGGGGCTCCACAGCTCCTGCAGCCCAACCGATCAACCTTTCCCTGCTTGAAGGGAAAGGGATGATCTGGGCACACARTTGCTTTTAATCACATCCATGTCCCTCCAGATCCAGCTAGAGGGGCAAGGCTGGGTAGAAGCCAGCCAAATGCTCACACAAGGGAGCCACTCAAACCAAGCAGGTACCAGCCTGCACCCAACCCGACCACTTGTGGGGTCAGGGAGCCAGCAAGAGCCAGAGGTTGCACTTGGCACAGCCCTGGTGCTCCAGTTGGTTTCCTCCAGCATCAGCTAGAGATGCAGGGACAGCTGGCTCAACTACTGCCCCACTTCAGCAGCAAGCCTCCACTCCTCTTTGCTCCAGAGGCAGGGGCCCCGACGAGCCATTGAGGGAAGGAAAGGGAGAAAGCTATAGTGCTGCTGTGCAAGGGGGAGCGCTCAAGAGCTGGGATGATGGAGTTGGGCACACAGACATTTTAAGGGCCCAAGGYGGACAGAGAAGCAGGGATAGCCAGTCCTGCCACTCTGGTCCCAAAGCCCAGGGAGCCTGCAGAGGGCTCAGGGTTGAGCGTGCAGCACAGCCAGGCCAGAAGGCCAAGACAAAGCAAAGCATGCAGGTGCTGCAGCCTGCCTGCTGCACCTCTAAGGACAGCGGCAGCCCGCAGCCAGATTGCAGAGCTCTGCAGGCTGCGCTGCAAGTCCAGAGACCTGGAGTCTGTAGCTGCCTCCACCATGGATCTGCCCACGCYGGTACTGCAGGGAGCCTGAGACACACACGCAGTTACAGGCATGGGCTTGCTGCATTACAGTGGGAGACTTGCCCAGTCCCTCCTGGGTACCTTTCTTTAGGAGTTTTATCCCACCTAGATGTGCTTTCTAGAAAGAGAAAGCAAGTTATTTCATTACTAGGCTCAAGGACAACTTGCCAGCAGCTAGGCCCAGTGAGAACAAGAGCTGGAGAACCAGCCCTCGCCGCAGCGCTGTGCATCAGTCCRGAGACGAGCGCACAACACATCTCCGGTACTCCGCAGGAGCCTTACCGTGTCCGAGGGGAGCGCGCACTGGCGGATGAGGTACTCCAGCATCACCTCGCCCCCGGYCTGCTCCAGGTAGCCGTGGTGAGCCATGGCACTGATCACCTGCACCATGGCCCGCTTCACCTGCGGAGAGAGCAGCGCACAAAGCATCAGTGCCAGCAGGGAGGGGAGAGGCTGGGACCAGGGGAGCTTTTTTTGTCTGCTGCAGGAGCACCCTTATCACAGCTGCCCTTAGCTCCTTCCTCCTCAGTAGAGAGGAACTTTATTACAGGTCCTGCACACATCTGGGGCTCTGCCAGCAGCAGCCAGGCACCACCAGGACAGCAGGCACACCCATCTGCCTGCTCCCTTCCACGAAGGTGTCTGGGGCGGGGGRAAGGGGGTCTGACACCAGCCCAAGGCTGCACCGCTCTCTGCACATGGCTAATCTGGCAAAACAACCCTTGTGTTTTGCAAGCAGGATGCACGCTGTGCCTGCAAGCTGAGTCACCAGCAGCGTTGCGGTCCAGCCAGAGTTACAGCTTGTGTTTACACACAGCACTTCAGGCAAGGCCATGCTTCACAGCAGCGATGCTCCCTGCCAAAAAGGCCATCTACCTCGGGCACACTCTTTGTAACTTGCTTTCTGCATCTCTGCCCCGTGTTAATGAAGCGGCATGCTCCGTCATTAGCAGGAGATACCTTGTGGGCAGTGCCAAAGCCCCAGTCAGGAGGCAGAGCAGCAGCAAGAGGCTCAGGACGCCCACACTGGTGGGCACAGAGTGCACACAGGCAACGGGCAGAATCTCTGCTTACCTTATTGTTGCTATCTTGCAGAGGAAGCTTCATAGATGCAAGAATAAAAGGCTTTTTAATCTCCATTTGAGAGGCTGAAAAAGAAGAAAGACTCAAGCTCAGTGAAGCTCCAGCGCTGTGAAGGACTTGCTGCTCCCAAAGCATCTCCCCTTCCCCAGCAGGGACAGGTTTGTCCCTTGCCTCCCCACATCTGGCTGGACAGCCARAGACTGGCTTCCTTCCCCCTAGTCTTGCAGTCAAGGATGGATTCACTTTCAACCCCCAGTGCAGCTCTTTACTGCCTGCATAGTGGTAGTAAAGACAGTTTAGGTACAACAGGCCTGCAAGGATCCAATCACACTATAAATTTATTCATGGGAGGCACCCAGAGCCCACCAAGGGGCACAAAGAAGGAAGAAACATCCTTCTTTGAGATCCCTGTCTGGGACCCCAGCCAGTCACATCACTGTGGTGGCCCCTGTACTTACAGGCGCTGTTGATGATCTGCCTCATGATGAGAAGCGTCCCCACGCGAGTCCTCTCGTTACTGCTCTCCAGCTTCGGGAGCAGGAAGGTCAGCACACGGTCAGGGAATGAACAAGCTGCGGGAGCCCAAATCCACCGTTACAGATGTGCTTCACTCACAGGCTGGTCACAAGTGCCAGTGCCTTAAGTGCTGCCTCAACATTTAGGATGCAGRCACAGCACCTCCTGCGAGGAGGTGTTCTGCCCCAAAAACCCCAATGAGCACCTGTGGGCTGCACGCCTGCGATCCAGGGCAGGGCTTTGCCTGCGACATCAGACAGCGCATCGTTCAGAAAGCACCACTGTTCCTCTCCCCGCTGACTGTGGTGGGCAGTTTCCCAAAGCAGCAGCCAGCTGCAACACAGACCTTACCCGGCCCATCCTGTTGCTCATGCACACTTGCTACTTTAACCTTTCTTGGGCRCTTTCAGCACATTTCCTGTGTGCTCCAGGGAGGTGAGGGAGTTTAAATTAAACCTTTCAACAAATACTGCCCCTTCTGTCCAAATATTTCAATTGTTACTGAAACTGGAGCAATGCTCACGGGCATTTGAGAAACACCTTGGCAGAAGAGGGGCTAGTTCAGAGCGGGGGCAGCCTGGAGACTGCACAGGTGAAGAGGGCAGCAGCTCAAACAACTCAGCTGCAAGTTTCCCATGCTTGCAAAGAAGGATGCTAGCAGTAAAGGGACATCACCCAGCTGTGACTCAGCGGCAGCTTGTCACACTGCTGCTCTTTTCCTGGCAGTTGYGTGCACTTCTGTTCGTGCCACAGGCATTCTGCAAGGAGGGATATTTTGGAGAGCCAGGGCTCCAGCCACAGAGCTCCACACACAGGCTAGGAATGTGCAAGCTGTTGGCTGCATCTCCCAATATATCCAGCCTGAGTAAAGCAGCCACAAGCAATCTAGCTTTGCAGTAAACCCATATAACACCTGCACAGGATACAGCAGCAGGGAGTAGCAGGATAGGGCTTAGAAAGCTCTGAAGAAACTGAAAACTGAAACCTTTGAAATGGAACCAAGGACCTTTGGAAAGGCCCTCCACCGGAGCACAGTCAGGTCTGAGCTCATGGGARCCCAAATGGGGTCCAGTTGGCCCCTTGCTCCACTTCAGAAGGGCTGCAGCAAGCAACACTCTCACTGGTCACGGGCTAGAGCCAGCACAGAAACCATTACCCTTCCCTCCTTGCCACTTCTCCACATGGCTAGCAGATGTCCCACATCCTCCCCCAGGGCCAGCTTTGGGGGTTTTGTAGTCCCTCACCCATTCACCACCCAGAACTGCTAGGAGGATACAGGTTGCCTAGAGAAGTTGTGGAGTCTCCATCCTTGGAGATATTCAACAGCCATCTGGACACGGTCCTGAGCAACGTGCTCTACRTGACCCTGCTTGAGCAGGGGGGTTGAACTAGATGATCTCCAGAGGCCCCTTCCAACCTCAACCATTCTGTGATTCTGAGAAAGGTCCRTGAAACTACCAGGAAAACACCAGCCTCCACAAAACACACACACGCTTCTCAGAGTTTAACCACATGCACAAGAGGCTCCGAGACAACCGCATCATGTCAGCCCTTACCGAGGACAGTGAAGCACCGAAGAACCTCTGTGTGATTTTTAATGGTCAGAGGGATAGATGGATCCGCAGGAGCACAGATCTGTTGGAGAAACACAYGGTCAGTGAGTCCACAGCAGGCTGCAGGCCCAGCTCCCCGCACTAGTCCTGTGTCACAGGCAGAAAAGTAGATCTGTGCTCAGCACAGGCAATGTGCCATGACCAAGCATGGATACTGCTTGGGGCTGGCAGATGCGACAGCATCCTCTGACACAGGAGCAAACAGTGGTGCTCCCCACACGCAGGCTCCCTGACGAGCAGCTGGCCTCCACCGTGTGTGCTCAGACCAGCAGCTTAAGACATGCTGGAGGGTACCTGGGAATTAGATGCCTGTTCAGGAGCTGCTGGCACCTGGATATCATCTCCRATGGCTTTAGTCCCTCCATTATTTAAACACATGCCACTACTCAGTCGGGACCAGCTGGCCATCCCCTTTGAAGCTTCTCTTTTAAGATGACTCAGCCCTTCTGGGTGCTACGAAGATAACTCAAGTTCCTAATTCAATTAAAGAGCTGCACACATGATATTGCAGCAAGGACAATGTACATCTGCCTATTCCGGTCTGCCAAAACAACATTTCAGTCTGCARCTGAGCCAGAGCTGCTTTGCTAAGCTGGTCACATCCTAAAGGCCTAGACCCACAGAGCTACCACATACCACACAGACATAGCTTGYCTGCCAAAGCTGTTATTGAAAAGTAGTTTCTACAAATGGCACTATTATTGCATTTGATGATCATAGATCAATGGACCAACATATGTATTTTAAAGGACAACCTCTCTTCTAGACACTTCCAAGACTCAAAGACTTTAAACTATTAATAATGTTCATGACTGAGCATGATTTAAGAGTTTAGCACTGTGACAAATCTCATTTCCCTGCAGAAGAGCACTATGGAAGAAGTCCTGTCTTGGCAGCCAGACATCAGGTCCCCATGTGCAATGCACAATCAATGCCCCCTGACTAGTCAATGTCCTAGCTGACTCTTGAAAAAGCAAGCTTTTTAAGAAGTCCACAGATATTGACTTTTTTTTTCCTCCAAGCTTCTCCTTATCTGCATGGCCAGAGCTGCTCTCGCTTCCCAGAAACTTGACTATGCCTGTGACTCCTTCAACACAGCATATAACCAAAGCTTGAGAGTTGGCAAGGACACTGGCGAACAAGAACCTTCTCAGAAGAGAAGCAGAGCCTCCAAGGGGCTCTGCTGTGCTTGCTATGCAGCCAAGTTGGCTGACACACGTAAGGCTGTGTCCAAGGTGAAAGCRTGCAGGAGGCAGGATCCCATCCTGGCTTCCAGTGGGGAACTCCCAGAAACACAAGGAAGTGAGAATAGGAGACTTCAAGGTGATGCTCACCATGGTTGATGACCTATTTGAGGATCATCCCCATGAGAAGTCAGGTGCAGGACCTGGTGCTCTCCCAGGTTTGATACTAGGATGGGAGACGCTGGCTGCACCCTGAACAGTCGGAGGAWGCTGTTCTGGGACTTGTGGTGCTCTCCACAGAGCGCAGCACAGAGCCCATTCTAACTAGGATACCAGTCCTCCCAARCCATCTCCCATTACGGGAGCTTCCCCCACTCCACTGGTATGACTGATACCACAGGCCGACACCACGGGAATCCTTGTCCAAGGTTCCTCCTCGCAGCTCAGATGAGAGGATTTCTGCACCACTTGCAACTATTCTGTGTAGCACCTTCTTGGCAGTAGCCTGAACTGTTTTTAAGCAAGTCCCTGAATCAGGTCATGCTGGACCAGGACAGAGCTCTAAAGGCTTGAAACTGAAAGAGTTAGAAGAGTTGAACAGGCTGTGTGTCCTATCTCAGGCTGACTCACGGGAAGCCTCGAGCAGTCCAAGCTTACAGCAAATTCCTGTGCTATAGCCCACAAGAAACCGCAGCTTCCCACCCCTCTGTCCTCCTGCACAGAGCCACTCACCCCCAAGCCCCTTACCTGGGGGTGCAGGGTGCCCAGCAGAGAGTCCAGCTGCATGTCAAGGCTGCGGCTGCCGATGTTGACAGAAGCTTCCAGGATCTGACAGAGGCTCTGCTCAGCAAGAGATCACTTTGCAGTTAGCATTGGGAAAGGACTCAGGACTCCAAAGGAGGACKGGGATTCAAGTGCTAGGTCAGTGTATGCCAGCTCAAAGGAAAGAAATGACTGCAGGCAAGAGCAGTGATCACAAACCCACCCTGACTACAGCTAGGAGCACAGCACAGCTTCCAGGGCAACACAGCTCAAAGTTCCCAGAAGCTGTTTCTGCCCCAAGATCGAGATACTTGCATGAGACTAGCTACTATTTCCATGAGCAGAGCCATGCTGGCAGATTGCACACAGACCGAGCCATGGCTTGGTGCACAGGCGAGAACAGAGGACCAACCACAGTACCAAGACATGGCACTGCAGCCCACCTGCAGCCCACTTCAGCCAGCCAGGTCATTAGGGACCACCATACAACACCAGGGTTCAGTAGCAAGATGGATCACAACACAGAGAGGAGCCTCTTACAAAACAGAGAGTTTGTAGGGTCTCCATCCTTGGAAATGCTCAAAAAGTAAATGGCAGCCCAGTCTAACTGGATGGAGACACTGTGCAAGCTGTACAGCACCATTAGCAAGGTAAGGGCTAAGACCCTTCTGCTGCTGGCATCCCTTGCAGCCATATGCTGTGCTCAAGGACCAGCAGAGCCACTGCCCAGCAGTCTCTCCACATTCACAGAAAGTCATCCATGCTSCCAAGCAATGCTCTGATCTGCTGCCAGGAGAGACTGCACCTATGCCGGCACACACCACCACTTACCTTGGATATGTAGAAGGCCTCTGTGTGCTTTTTGTAGAGGGCAAGAATGCCTGGGATCAGCTTAGGGAGCTGCTCCTCAAGCTTTTCACTGGGCATCAAGTAACTCATGGGTCCAATGGCCTCCACCACCGCCAGCCTCAGCTGCAGAGAGAGGTCACACCCTGCATTAGTTTGGCCTGAATCCTGAACCACAGGCCTGTACTACCACAGAACTGCCGCTCCTTATACTTTTAAGAGCCACTGAACAGAGGCCAGGGAAGCAACYGCCCCTGCCTTGTCAGTCTACGCTCAGCAGAGAAGGAGGAGGCCTGAAGACATCCATAAGCAGCAGGGCCCAGGGGGCAATCTCCCAAGCACAGCACAGGCCCAGCCTCTCCCCCAGAAGGACAGCGAAGCACACCTCAGTCACTTGTTCTACTTCCCAGCCTGGAGGTAGAAGCCAGCCCAGCACAGGGGCAAGCTACCTCCTCTGCATGCTTTGGGTATGGGCAAGAGGACAGAGGGAACCAAGCAGAGCTGCAGGCCYCAAGGAGAAAAGCATCAAGTCCTAYGTTAGAGCCAGGGGCTCATTTTTCTGGGAACCGCATCCTTACCACGGGGACACAGCCGAGAAGCAACAAGATGGAGAACAGATTAACAGTCTCCATGCTGGCATCAGCCAAGCGCCCCTGCACACAACACTCAGGGCAGTTCCACCACACCATCAGTCCTCACAGGCACCACATCCGCACCTTGGCTTCCCGGTGCTGCAGCCAGCTGTTGAAGAGCACTTCATATGCACTGAATATCTCATTTGAGAAGGTGTCCTTCCTGACTGTTGGGTCTGGGGCCTTGTCCAAGTTCGCCAAGTATTCCTGGATGCTCTCACTGAAGTGCTGCAGAGCTACAAGACAGATTCACTTATTTAGACCCTCCACACCTAAAAGGCGGTGTTTGTTTTAGTCCTATAGAAAGCAGATGGTTGAAGTGCTGTTTTCTAGGCAGCATCTCAAGGGACAGCATATGCACCAAGACTCTTCCTGGCAAGCTTTTGGCACCCCCCGAGAGAAGCCCTGGCTATGAGAGATGCTGGCAGATAGCCATGCAATAGACACTACACTGCTTTTCTGCTTCCTGGTCAGGACAGATGCAACAGCTCCAGAGACTTAGCCCCATTTAGCCATTGGGAGCCTGTATAAGCCACACATGTTTTCCTAGGCATTCATTAGCTAGGCCAGCCAAGTACTACAGCCACTCAGTCACATGCAAGTCAGCACAGGTCCTCACCTCAACTGGTTGTTCTAGGCCCTGAGCCAGCAAGCATTGCACCTGAATTGGTATTATTTTTCCTGTTGCAACTTGGACCAGCAACTAGAGCATGTTTGTGTAGAGGCATGGTTCCTGGCTCAGACACAAGACTCACACTAGAACTATTGAATGGGATATCTAGCTTCCCTCTTCCCTCTTTGTCATGGCTTTACGCAGTTCCCCAACTGTCCAAGGGATCACCTAACACCAGGAAGCATCCCAGCTGGCAGCCGAGAAGGGCTGGACATGCTCCCCTAGTTTTACTTGGGGAGTTACCTGGCAGCTGGAGGCACTTACTGGGACATCAGCGAGGATCCAACAGGGCTCCCAGCCTCTCTTGCACCAGGCCTTGCTCTAGATATTGCAGCAAGAACCTCGCCGAGCTGGGCTTTGCACTGCTGCTGCACACGCACGCGGCCAGCCTGCTGCGGCAGGCACGCACGCAGCCCGGCTCCAGGCAGGCTTGTCCACGCWGTCCTCCACAAACGGCTCGGAGGCACAGCCTCACGCCGCTCGACAGYGAGCCCTGCCTTGCTGCACTGGTTTAGCGCGGCGCCCTGCTGCACGTTGTACCTGCTCAAGGAGCTCCTTCCCCAGTGCTGGGCAGGCTGCGGTGCCAGTTCCCAGCATTCCCGTACACCGGGGTACGTGCACAGACCGTTTCYGTGTGCTGCCGTGGACCACGGGTGGTCTCACAAGTTCTGTTTGCTCGTGCTGCTCCTAGCCCCAGCACCTGGGAATTACTTCCCTGCTAGCTCATGCTGAGCCGCCAGGCCCTGAAAGGCTCTTGCACAAACAGARATGACTCTCCCGAGCTGGACACCTCTGTCCTGGAGGCGTTTCCCTTCCTTAATCCCCCTCAATACACAACCAGTCTCTTTTAGCTTAGCTACTCTTCACCACCAGGACTGCAGCAGGGTAGGGGCCCGAGCTTGCCGAGGCAGCAACCCGCGACCCACCACAAGACACAGGTTTYGCAGACACAGCCGCCAGGGTCAACGCGCTACCAGCCCTCTGCAGAGATCACGCACCACATCTCGCCCGGGCATTTCGCCCAGACTCGCCTCAGCAGGCCAGGAGCCTCTCCCGACCACCACCCTCGTTTTGGGGTTCCCCCGACGCTACCACCAAGCCACGCGAAAACAGCCGGCGGCACTGCCCTCGTGGCCGTCCCTGCCCCAAACCACCCCACATTGCAGCTTCCTCCTCCCCCCAAGCCAGGCGAAGTCCAGGCAGGTCCTGCCTCAAGACCAGTGATTCGGGCAGCAGCTCCCTTGACTCTGGCCGGAGAAGGGTATTTTGGAGGTCAATCTGAACACCCGAGCTGGGCTAGCGTCCCAGCTCCCGGGGGCYGGCAGCAGGACCAGAGGCTCCCGAGAGGCAGGAGACAGCCACCATGAGCGTCGCGATGGGCTGCTGAGCGTCCAGAGCACGAAGCGTGCGGAGCAATGCCGAGGCAGGCAGGAGAGCGCACGGATGAGCCACTGGCTCAGCTCCTGCTCCAGAGGAGAGCTGGCCCTGCCACCTCCAATCTGCGCACCGGGACCTCGTCCCACCCCAGCACAGGGACAGGCCGGCAGCACCCCCAGGCAACTCCTCCCCGGGGAGGACGAGCCGCTGCCCTGCACCAGTCCTGCGGGACCCAGTCATCCCTCCATGGATAGCCAGGACGCACGGCGTTGGCCAGAGAAGGGGAAGTGCGTCCGGCTCCTGCCAGAAAAGAGCTGAGCATGGGTCACCCCGGCTCCTCCGGAGGGAAGGAGGGAGGGAGGGAGGGATTGCACAACCCATGTCCTGCATCTGTTAGTCATGAAGTAACTCAGCTAAGGGGAGACCTTATGACTTCCTGGCACTGTGAGTAGGTACGAGGTTTTCCCTCAAGCATTACGGAAGAGGGAAGACYGAAGCCACGGAGAAAACAGGTTAGCCACTTGTCCCAGTAAGAACTGACCAAGGAATAAAACATTTTGGGGCCAAGAACAGCCATAAACAGCCCAGTTCAGGCTCCTCCACATTTCCCCAAGAGGCTGCTGTCAAATGAAGACTCTGAATTCAGAGTTGTGCCCAATCTCTCGTGCCCACAGGACCATGCTGGCCTCATCTGACASCATGGGGACAGGAAAGCTCAACATGATTCCTGGAGCCCCACATACCCCGAGGAGGCAAGGTGAGCTGTCATCACGCAGCTCTCCAAGCCCCTCAGCCAACGCTCACGCTGATCACAAGTTAAACGTACCCACGCTGGCTAAAATTATTAGTCTGATGAAAGGAGGAAGCAGGGTCCGAGGGAGGAGGAGCGGAACAGGGAGCTCCCTCCCGAGACAGGAGCTGGGGCCTGTCTCGTGGCACCGAGCGCCAAGGCCCACATGGTGGGAGGAGGCGTGCATGACCCCCGCGGAAAGCTGCCACGCTCTGCTCTCATCCACGGCAGATGCTCGTTTTTAGCCCGATGAGATCAGAGCTGCTGAGTCACTCGCTCCTCACCCGGTGACCTCAGATCGAAGCTGGTTTATTGCCATCACATGCCTTCCTGCTCTGTGCTCCGGCTAGCGGCATCCAAGGAATAAGCACCACTGGCAGCTGGTCTGCCCAGCAGGAGGGATTATCACCTCTGGGACTAAGCCCTGGTCTTCCGGAACAGAAAATATCATCCAAGAGCCCTCCCCTAGATTAAATCCAGGYAGATAAGGTAATATCAGGCCTTTTCCTCTGCCCCCTTCAAAAAAGGGGTTGGCAAGGAGACACTCACTTGTAGCAATTCCAGCCAGCAAGGTTTTGGGGTGCACCTGGGCAGCTCATTCCCTTGGCTATGGCACCATCTGCCAGCAGAGCTGCTTCCTGGCRCTCTCCTGGTTCAGAAAGCAGCATCTTGCCGATGACCCCAGCACCAGCACTGCAAGGATCGTGTCTCCAAACTCTCCTCACCTCCTCCACTTTCAGCCCAAACCGGACTTGGCTGCTGCTCCTGAGGCTGGTACGTCCCCGCCATGCTGCTGTGGGTTGGGWGGCTTGAGGCCTGTGTGGCCACTCCGGTGGAGACCCACCAGGKGTTCCGCTAGCTCAAGCTCCAGCAGGATCAGCTGAGAGGTACAGACTATGGCCCAGGCAAGGTCCTCAGGGACAGCATTAGACTGCTCCCAATCCACATAGGGCTGGGTAAAGATGATCACTCCTCTTGTGCCCTCTAGTACAGTCAAATCTCACAAGTCTTGGTAGCATTTTTGAGAAACCATGTGTTCAAAACTACAGGTTAAGAGATTCCAAGTACTTTCCAAAAGCAAACAAACTGACTGTGCTTCAGCAGAAGGCTTCTCAGGACCAAATGAAGATGACAATAGGGAGTACGTCAAAGCTTAATGAAATCATTACCCTATTACTGGAAATGATGAAGAAGGAAAGAGTTTCAGATGGCTTTTTGCTGAGCAGTCTTCCAGCATCCGTAACTCAACACCAAAGTTTTACCTTTTGCAAATCCATCTCAGTGGGTTCCCTGCAGGATCCTTCCCATCACTTCTAACTGCATTTGAACAGAGGATCCTTCCTCTGCTGGGCCAGGCATCYTTGGTAAATGGTCTCAGACAGGAGTAACACCAGGCTTCCTGCCTGTGCTCTGTCTATCAAGATACAGTCTGATAGCCGTGGTCAACCTCAGGCAGCCTAAACTGCCTGAGCTGCCAGCGCTAACGACATTCACAGCTAAATCTGTSCAAAGGTTTGGCTATGCTTGAACAACTCTTACAGCCTTTGCGAGGGAAAAGGCAGTGACCAGCTGGCAATCTAGACAACGCAGACTCTCCAACCTGATACCGAGTCACCGCTGCTGCGTGAGGTGGCTGTTTAAGGAGGACACTGCATATTCACAGAGATTACCTGACCTTGGCTCTAGCCTTCCAAGAGCAGGGACGCACAGCAGCATTGAGATTTATATTTTCTTGCTTTGAGCTAAATATAATAGAAGAGCTCTTAATGTTGAAGCAGCTCTTCACTTCTAACAGTATAAAACTGTTACTGGACTGTAGCAGATTCCAGTAACAAGAGTTCAGACATTAAACAAAGCTTCCCTGTTTCAAGGAGAAACAGATCCTGCTGAGCTTAGTTGCACATTCATCCCCGCAGTTTAYAGAGCTGCGTGGGAGGCTCTCACTGACCCCATTTACCCCTTGATGCAGAGCCACAGCAGCATTCCCAGGCCCTGGACAGAAATGCCAGCACAAGACAAGCTACTGCACAGCAGCGTGCTCCAGCATTGCCCACAGTATCTGCTGGAGCCTTTGAACCTGCACTCCCCCAGACCATCTTTCACTTTTGCCCAGACACAGGAAGGAAACCACCAGTTCTGTGAATCCTCTGCCAGACATTCACAAGGCCATAATTTCACAYCTGCTTCCCAAAAGCAAAGCAGCTCAGGACTCTGCACTGTCCGGCAGTCAGAGAGACTGTCACTGCCACTCTGAATGAGTGGCATTCTCTGAGTGGAGAGCTCTGCTGGAGCAACATCAGGCAACTGGGACGAGGAGCTGCACCATGTTCAGTCCCCTGCACATGGTGACGAGCCACCTGCAAAGCCCCACCACGCCCCGGTGAAGGTGGATTACCTCCTACTAGACACAGGAGAAGGACCAAATCGGTCATTTGTCAGCCCTGTAAGCGACAGTACTTCTGAGTCAAACGCCASGTGAGATGCACCAGGTCCCAGCAGTTAGACACCTGCCACCACAGCCAGCATGGGTGGGACATGCAGGGATGGAGCCGAGCTAGAGCTCTCCCTGCCTGCACAGATGGGTCTCAGACCAGGGAGCCCCGGCACCGACACAGCACATGAATACCAGCAGCAGCCAGCACAGACATGCTGCACARGCAACAGCTGACAACCAGACCAAAACTGGAGGACAACTTCAGAAGAAATAGAGTGTGACATCCTTCCAGACCACCAGAAAGTGTCCTAACAGGTTCACAAAAATTACAGAAGTGACTTGAACAACAGCTGCCCTGGAACAGTCATTGTATTAGATCCTCTTAGCATTTCCCTATCAGGGTGCATACTTGCACTCTTGGAAGTTGCCAGGCTCATGACTCTACAAGCCAGACTCTCTGCTTATTAAGTGGGYCTTGAGTAGCTCCTCCCTCCCCCATCCCTCTTTGCCTTCACCTCAATCCCAGTCAGGATGGTTCGAGAGAAAGGAGACCCTTTGCATTMACCTGCTGTTGGCCAGAGAAGAAAGCCAAGGGTGCCACTGCTCACTGGGCTAGAAAATAGGAGCAATGGAAATCAACTCTTAAATGGAAAAGGCCTTTTACTGAATTCCCATGACCTAGAGCTGGCAGCTATACATCTGTCCCCAGAGACAGTCAGGTCCCTGCACCTGAACATTTAGGAAAGCTCTGTCCTAACCAGCCCTCCAGCCTCAGACCAAGGCCTCTTCCAATAGAARGAAGAAGTCTTCCACAACACATTCAAAGTCACTACAGTCTCAGAAGAGCCAGAACACCTTACCATAGCAGAACACTGACTTCATGTGGTCCTGTTTGGCCATTCCCAGCATCGGCAGCATCGTCCCAAGGATGGAGTTTAGAAAAGGCACCATTCCAAATACTGGGGGAAGAAAAGGAGAAAGGTTTTGCTTGCAGCTGACACCACAGTGCTGCTATGCAACTAGCAGAACCTAAACAGGAAGGAGACCAAGCAAGATGACACAGGTATCTAACTCAGCTCACCAGCCAGATAYACACTATCAGCCAGTGGTCTGCTGGCAGATTCGAATTGCAGGAGGTGCAGTTTGGCCATAAAAGAAATACAGACAGCCTCAAACAAGTGCCAGCAGCCTCAACAGCAGCCTTTTGTAGCGACAAAAGCTCACAGTTCTTCAAGTCCCTTGAGTTTATGACTGTTCCTAAACAAAGATGGCAAGGTGCCTGCTAAGTCATACTTGCTGCTGGCATCTGACCAGTCAGTAGACCTTTCTGCTGCCAGAGAATTGATTTTCCATTGGTGAAAAGAGTCCCATCCCAGAAATCTCATTTTTAAACTTAGTCTTTATGGAGATGGCTGGAGAAAAAAGCCCAGCTCGGGGAGACCAAGCAGAGAACCACTCCATGGTATGAAGGCAAGGAAGTAGCTAAGAAGGAAGGACAAGTAGCTCCACTTCCCTCTGCCTTTAAGCAAGAAATTTTTGCATTGATTCTGTTGAACTGTGAAAGCAAGCTGAACTGGATTTCTAAATCCAGTGTGTTTTTACACAGACTCAGCTCTCCTGCACCCCTAGCACTCATAAGGTATGCGCAAGGTACTACAGGAAGCTCCAGCAACAGCAGCCTGTGCTCGATTAGGACACAGCCCTGCATCTCTCCCTCTCTGCCAGGAACAACAACTCCTGCTGCAGACGAGACACATAGACAAGATGCAGCTCTGCACACGTACCAGCAGCTCAAGGGCAGAATCCAGGCCTCCACAACGGCTCTCCCTCTTTTCTAGGGCACCAAGCAGAGCTCTCAGTGGTCACCAGGGAGTACCTAGCATGGGGCCTGGAGCTGTACCTCCTAAGGAGCTCTGCTCAGACWCGCCAAGATAGCTGATGCTGTCTGCTTCCTGATAAGTGCAGTAGGAAATGGGCACACGCCCTTGCTACTCCTAGATCAGATGTCCTGAACTGATCACAGTGGTGGGCACAGAGTTCTAGCTGTTCCCAATCAGAAGCAGCCAAAAAGAAAGCAGAGAAGGTTTTTTCCAAACTGCTTCCTACCTCCAGCTTCTTGAGGCACTGACTTTCCTTTCCTCCAGCCCCCATCTCTTTGAAAAGAGAGAGGAATGAAGGATATAGCAAGCAAGCAAGCCATTCACACCAATATCACTCCTTTATTCCATGTGCTGGTATTTTACAGGCTATTTTTTCAGTGCATTTCCATCAYCAAGTTATTTTACACAAATATCCCTGGTCTTTATCAGCACAAAGTCTAAGTTTTAAAATCCCGAGAAGTTTGTTTGTTTGTTTATTTTTAAAAGCATGCTAGCTTGCTCACCGTGCACAATACTGCAGAGGTGCCTTACCTCAGAGCTATTCCAGATAGGGTGTGAATTACAACACACATGAAGCACATGAATTCCAAAGCACATGAAGCACATCCACTACTCTTTCCAATAAAGATCAGCAATTGCATACAAAAAGCAGATTTCCAACTTACCATTCGACACAGAAAGGTTGGCAAAGGTCTGCATGATGAAATAGTGCGGCAGGATCCCCGGCTGAAACTTGGTGAGCACCTCCTCCATCACTTTGTTGATGAAGCGCTGTCCCACCGCAACGAGAACATTGCTGGCAGCCTGTTGCCAGTCACGGACTACTTCCTGGCTCAGACAGGACAAAACCACATCAGAGCAGATCCCACATCAGACACTGTTTCCCCCAGCAAAACATTTTTGCTCCACTTGTATGCACCATGCTTCATGGCCTGCTCCAAACGCCATGGGGGAATCCCACGGTGACCCACGACATCCTTCCCACTGTAACTTGATGCTTTTGAGCATCCAAACGCTATTTGCTTGTGCATGCRTGCGGTGCTAGAAGAAAAACTGTCAGCCAACCCATCCCTGCCCCTATCGAAAGGGGGAAACGCAGCCCATTCTCTACCCCTCCAACATCCCAGAGCCAGAAGAGAGCACATARTTAGTGCTTCCTTTCCACAAAAGGAGCCCCAGCAACCGCTACTGTAGAGAGCAGTGGGGCAAAATCAGGCATTTTTGGCCCCACGCAAGCGGCATTCACTGCAGTGACATCAGATGGAGAAAAAGGGTCCAGCTGGGCAGAACGATAGACGCAAACCCAGCTTTTAGGTCGTACCTTTGACTTGGTCATTTCATTAGATGCCAGGAAGATAACCACCTTTGCTGTGCTTTTGTCCARAAGAGCAATGTTATTCTTTACCACCGTTTCCATTGCCTTCAGGATTATCACCCGGTGAGGATAGGCCAGCTGGAAAGGAGGGAGAAAGCAGACAGTCAGTTGTGGCTGAGTACATGCACCGCAGCTCCTCTGGGGCAAGCAAAACACCGCGTACAGCCCAGAGCCACCACGGCTGCAAGGTCTCAGCATGCTTCTCACTCCCAGCAAGGGACGGGCTAACATTGCCACAACACACCAAAAAGGCAGTGGTCTTGACCACTCCAGAACTCAGMTAGCTTTACTTCATTTCTGATTCGTGACAGCGTATTACCGCTGTTTCTCCAACAGCTACCAAACAACTGCTGTGCCTTGGGACAGATGCACCTCAGCCACCTACTCTATCACTGTTMTAGCCCATGTCTCCTCAAGTACCTCCCTCAGGTGCTGATGTAGCTGGTAATCCTGAGCCAACAGGAGGCATGCTGCATCTGCTGGCACCTCCAGAAACACGCAGCGTGGACCCGTACCTTGTCGTGCTGCCGGAGGTACTCATCGCAGGCATGAAGAATCTCCTCCGGCTCCGATTCCCCCAAATAGCACAACGCATTGTAGATCTGATCCTGGACCTGTAGATCCTTATCTGTTGTGGCATCCATCAATGTCGTGGCAAGCCCTGAGCAAGACAAGCAAGTGGGACAGTTTTTGCACTCTCTGAGCATCTCTTGGACTAATGAGAGCAGCAAACAGAAAGAGTCTGAGCACAGATCTATCCATCTTCCACGAGCCACTTGCATGGCTAAACTGAGCTTCACAGTCCTCCTCAYGTCCTGTTCAATGAGCACCTACCAAACCCTTCCTCCTCTGTCCCACCCGAAGTAATTCACCTTTAACCCAAAGGCATACTACATACGGTCCGTTCCTCTACCCCAGGGCTTGTTTGCTCTCGGCTCCCAAGCTGGATGCTGAATGGGTGCTGTCTCCACTCAGCATCACACCAGCYTCAGTGCCAAGGCAAACTCGGCTCTTTGGTTTCTTGCTGGAGTGAGGAACGGAGGGATTCATGACATGACGGGCTGCAAAACAAGGCCGGGCAGCAACACCAGGGGAGGGACTCAGCCGAACTCGGCCAGGGATGCGGTGCCRTCCGAGATGCCCCGAGGTATCCGGGTACCCGCACAGCACGGGAGCACATTAGAGGGACACGCAGACAGCGACTGTCGCACCCTGAAATCACTCCTGGCCCTCGAGCTCCATGAGCAACACACCACTTACAAGTGGAGCAGCCTCCTCTGGCATTTGAGGACAGCTGAGATTATGGTACCTCTATTAAAAACCTACCCCAAAGGCCAATCCAGCACCAGGTGGAAGGAAAAGCATTACCAAGAGAGCCTGCCTGCAGCAAACCAAACATTTAACATTCTGCAGCTGTACAACGGAGCTTCTCAATAACTGACACCAGCCAGAGGCTCTGCATCAGGAGGTTAATTGTTCCTACAGAGCACTGAAGTCCTCATTAGGGCCTCTGCAATAATAAGGTTAATTAGTTTTTGAGCAGGCTTCCTGAAACCACTCCACAAAAAGCTGCTACAGACCAGGGAGGCCAACGCTTTCATCAGGCATCGCCTTTCAAGCATCTCTCGAACGATATCGTTGTGCCAGGATCAAAGCTCCCACGAAACACTGCATGCAGTTGACTCCATGTCTGACATTTTCAGATACGCGTAAGCAACGTGCCGTGCGGGGAGGACCCAAGCAGCACCACCACCCTCACCGCAGAGGGAGGCCAGCAAAGGGCCCTGGCGAGGAGGCAGCGGTGCCCCAGCATCCRGGGCACGTCATCCGCACGCAGCCACTGCACACACCTGGGGTTGCTGTGCATGTCGYTGCACTTCAGATAGGAGAGGTATTAAATACCCACCAACGCCGCAGGCACAGCCTCCGGCGGCAGCTTGGGTTACATCCCGCTTTACCAGCCGAGGCAAGGGCAAGCACTCATCTTCACTCGATTTCATCTTTGCAGCGCTGGCTTCTCGAGCAGACGGAGTGTGCCGTGCCACCCAGTGCAGCTGAAGGTCATCCCTGTCCCCCCAGCTCGCCCCCACCCTAACCACCCCTTCCCAGTGATTTAGTTAAAACAGACTGTTCTTCATTGCCTTAGAACTAGATTAATCTCAAAGCTGCTTGGAATTAATTTGGGAAACGCAGGCAGGCTTGCACCAGTTTAAACATTTAAAGACTATTCAAGCTTGCGCAGTTTGTGGTAGAAACAAGACTGAGGATTAATTTCCAGGGCAAGGAATTGCTGTGCACGGAGAACTGGTCCCTCCTTTTTATCCCCGAGAAAGGTATTTTTCTCCGCTTGCCCAGGCACAGGCAGGCGAGGCAGAGCACAGATTACCTCTCCTAAGCGTGCCAGCAAGCCTTGTGAGAGAGGATCCCCACGCGGACCACGTCCCTAAGGACCGCCGGGCTCCTGCACCCCATCCCCAGACTCTGGTAGCTGTCTGAGGCATGCCCATACTCACGTCTTATCCGTGACTCCATCATGCTCCGTGTTTTCAGCTTTCCCACCAGCAGAGGGTAGTTGGCAGCTTCCTGCGTCTCCAAAGCGAGAATCCCCGGGGAACCTATTTTTACGTGCTCCCTTTACTCCGGCAGAGAGGGCCGTTCGCRAAGCGAGCCGGCGTCGGAAAGGCAGCGAAGCAGAGGAGGCGCTCCGAGCCAGCTGCAGGAACGGCAAAGCACGGGGTTCCTGCAGGTGGATGATCGCTCGCCCGATCTCCGTTTCCGAGATGCGGGCAGGCACTGCGACCTTCAGTCCCATCGGTTTCCTGGGAATTGTCTCTGTAGAGGTCCGGGCCACAGGGAATGCATCTGAAGTTCAGGTCTCCTTAGCTTCTTTCTTCTCGTCCTGCAAATAAGAGGACATTACACGTAAGGAAAAAATTTCCCCTTAAAAACCTAACACACTTGATACTACGTTCTCGCTGTTATTGTGAGGAACTGTCACCTGTATCCAGGGTCCCCAGAGACGGCCGCAGCTAGCCAGGGGGACCCAGGAGGACGCCTGTCATCAAGCCCCTGTCTGCTGCAGGCAGGCAGGCTTGCCGAGGGGCTGAGCTCCAACCATTTGCTCCAAAAAGTAGGACAGCAGGAGCGACGGTGCAACATTAACAGAGCCCAAAGCACCTGGAGACCCTGCCGCTCAGGTAAAGTTGGGATCAATTCCCGTACTCGACTGCTTCCAACATATGCAGTCAGACAAGGGTAAGCCTTTAGTGAAAGGAGATGAGTCGATGTTCCAGACTATTCCCCTGCTAAACCAAAATACAGAGTTTTCTCCATCAGGATAGAGAGAGCTGTCCAAGCCAGCCTCGAAACACAGTTGCAGAGTTTTTYGGAGGTCCTGAAGAGCTACCTGGTTTTGCACTCCCATCACTGCCAACAAAGACATCAGGTTTTCCAGAATATTAATGTATTTTAAAAGTGCACTTGTCTCCCTGTGCTGATCCTATAGCGCTCTTGGAGCGGAAGAGGCCCTTTCGCAAAGCGAGTAAATGCAAGGTAGGTGTTGCTGCATTTYCCCTCAAGAAGAAACAGCTGAGATTTCTGTCCGTCAACATTTAAGACCCTCTCCGACCGCTTACATCCCAAACTTGCAGGCAGCCCTGGGGGAAGGCCGTCCGCGTTTCCCTCTCGGAGGCCAGCCCCGCCAGCCCCTCAGGGGCAGCAGGAAGGCCACACCGCGAGCCGGGCCAGCGCCGGAGCCCGCGGTCACCCCGCTGACGGCAGCCACAAGCCAGGAAAGCCAGTCGCTGGACAGGCCGCACCCAGCTCCAGGACGGGACGCGTACCGTCCTCTGGGCCCCGCGAGGAGCGCGGCCGCCGATGCCCGGGGCAGAGCACTGCTCTCGGGCGCGGCGGCGGAGGAGAGGGCAGCTGCGGGCGGCCCCCAGCCCCGTGGTGCCACGCTGCCCAGCCCACAGCGGCTGGCGAGCCCCGTGTGCCCGGGAAGGCAGGCGGCATGCCACCGGCTGCGGGGCCACGCGGCACAGCCCAGCACCCAGTGGATGCAGGCCCAGAGCGGTCCCCGACAACACCTGGGCCCCCTTGGCACCTCCAGACCCGCCACCATCATCATTGTGGATGCCTGGACCCCTCAGCACCTCCACACCCACCACCACCACCACACTGGGCACCTAGGACCCCTCAGCACCTCCACACCCACCACCACCACC
>NW_028186653.1:0-35325 GCF_003343005.1 Rhea americana
GGTGGGGTAGCTCACAGACTGGAAGGCAGCCATGGATGGCTACACGCTCTTTTGGAAAGATAGGTCAGGAAGGTGAGGAGGGGAAGTCATCCTTTATTGAGAAAGCAATGGGAATGTATTGAGCTCTGCCTAGAGTTGAGTGATGAGTGGGTCAAGAGCTTATGGGTAAGGATTAAAGGGCAGACTAACATGGGTGACACTGRGTGTTTGCTACAGGCCACCTGATCAGGAAGAGGAAGTTGATGAGGTCTTCTGCAGAGAGCTGGAAGTAGCCTCACGATCACAGACCCTGATTCTCATGGGGGACTTTAACCACCCTGATATCTGCTGCAGGAACAGAGCAAGGCATAAGCAACCCAGGAGGTTCCTGAGGAGCGTCGATGGTAGTTTTTTGACAYAGGTGATGGATGAGCCTACGAGAAGAAGTGTGCTCCTGGACCTTGTACTAACAAACAAGGAAGGGCTGGCTGGGAATGCGAAGGTTAGGGGCAGCACTGTGACCTTGAGATGGTGGACTTCAGGATTCTGCAAGGGTGGAGAGGAACCTCATGAAGTTCAACAGCAACGGCAAGTGCAGGATCCTGCACCTACGGAGGATTAACCCCATGCACCAGGACAGGTTGGAGGTGGACCTGCTGGAAAGTAGCTCTGAGCAGAAGGATCTGGGAGTCCTGGTGGACAACAAGGTGACCATGAGCCAGCAATGTGTCCTTGTGACCAAGAAAGCCAATGGGAATGCACTGGGATGCATTAGGAAGAGTGTCATCGGCAGGTTGAGGGAGGTAGTCATCCCCCTCTACTCAGCCCTTGTGAGGCCCTATGTGGAGTACTGTGCCCAATCTTGCCCCCCCTCCCCCGGTACAAAAGAGATATGGCACTACTGAAGAGAGTCCAGCATAGGGCTACAAAGATGATGAGGGGACTGGAGCATCTCTCTTACGAGGAAAGGCTGTGAGAGCTGGGCCTGTTTAGCTTTGAGAAGAGAAGACTGAGAGGGATCTTATCAACGTGTAAAAGTATCTGAAGGGAGGGTGTCGAGAGGACGGAGCYAGACTCTTTTCAGTGGTGCCCAGCAACAGGACGAGAGGCAATGGACACGAACTGAAACACGAGAAGTTCCATCTGAATATGAGGAAAAATTTCTTTACTGAGAGGGTGACAGAGCACTGGGACAGGTTGCCTGGAGATGTTGTGGAGTCTCCTCCTCTGGAGATATTTAAAACCCACCTGGATGCAATCTTGTGTGACATGCTTGAGCAGGGGTCTTGGACTAGATGATCTCCAGAGGTCCCTTCCAACCTCAAGCATACTGTGAAGCAGAGCAAAAACTAGGATCACAACCYGGGACTTCAGGAGAGCAAACTGACCTCCTCAGGGACATTCTTGGGAGAATCACATGGGGTAGGACCCTAGAAGGAAGAGGGGTCCGAGAAAGCTGGTTAATATTCAAGGTTCACTTCCTCCAAGCTCAAGAATGGTGCATACCAATGAGCAGGAAGTCAAGCAAAGGGGACAGGAGTGCTGCATGGATGAACAAGGAGCTCTTCGCACACTTAAACAGAAGAAGGAAGTGCACAGAAGGAAGTGGCCACAGAAGGCCGCTTGGGAGAAATACAGGAACATTGTCTGAGTATGCAGAGATGGGTATAGGAAGCCTAAGGCTCTCTTGGAATTTAATCTGACAAGAGAGGTCAAGGACAGCAAGAAGGGCTTCTTCAAAAACATCAAGAACAGAAGGAAGAATGGGGAAAATGTGGGCCCACTGCTGAATGGGACACAGGTCCTGGTGACAAAGGATACATAGAAGGCAGAGTTACTGTATGCCTTCTTTGCTTCAGTCTTTACTGCTAAGGGGAGCCCTTAGAAATCCCAGACCTTAGAGACGAGAAAGTCTGGAGAAAGTAAGGCTTTCCCTTGGTTGAGGAGGATTGGATTAGAGATCATTTAGGCAAACTTGCCACCCACAGAGCCATGTGCCCTGACGGGATACACCTATGAGTGCTCAAGGAGCTGGTGGACACTCTCCATCATCTTTGGAAGGACATAGAGAACTGGAGAGGTGCTTGAAGACTGGGAAGAAAGCTAATGTCACTCCAGTCTTCAAAAAGAGTAAGAAAGAGGACCCAGAGAACTACAGGCCAGTCAGCCTCACCTCCATCCCTGGAAAGATGATGGAACTGCTCATCCTGGATGCCATCTCCAAGCATGTGAAGGATAAGAAGGTAATCAGGAACAGTCAGCATGGAGTCACAAAGGGGGAAATCATGCTTAACCAGTGTGAGAGACTTCTGTGATGGGATGGCTGGCTGAGTGGATGAGATGAGAGGAGTTGAATGTTGTCTCCCTTGACTTCAGCAAGGCTTTCAACATTGTCTCCCATAACATCCTCATAGGCAAGCTCAGGAAGTGGGAGATAGATGAGCAGACAGTGAGGTGGACTGAGAACTAGTTGAAAGGCAGAGCTCAGAGGGTTGTGCTCAGTGGCGCAGAGTCTAGTTGGAGGCCTATAGCTAGTGGTGTTCCCCAGGGGTCAGTACTGGGGTCAGTCTTGTTCACCTTATTCATCAGAGACCTGGATGAAGGGACAGAGTGCACCCTCAGCAAGTGTGCTGATGGTATGAAAAAACCGGGAGGAGTGGCTGATACACCAGCGGGCTCTCTCACCAGTAGAGAGACCTGGACAGGCAAGCAGGAACATCATGAAATTCTACAAAGGGAAGTGCAGAGTCCCTCACCTAGGGAGGAATAACCCCCATGCACCAGGACAGGCTGGGGGCTGACCTGCTGGAAAGCAGCTCTGTGGAGAAGGATCTAGGAATCCTGGTGGACAACAGGTTGGCCATGAGCCAGCAGTGTGCCCCTGTGGCCAAGAAGGCCAATGGTATCCTGGGCTGCATTAGGCAGAGCATTTCCATCAGGTTGAGRGAGGTAATCCCCTCCCTCTACTCAGCCCTAGTGAGGCCACATCTGGAGTGCTGGGTCCAGTGCTGGGCTCCYCARYRCAAAAGAGACACTGGAGCTAGTCCAGGCAACACCCGCAAGCTGAAACACAGGAAGGTCCATCTGACCATGAGGGAAAAGCTTCTTTACTGTGAGGTGGCGGAACCCTGGAACAGCTTGCCCAGAGATGTTGTGGAGTCTCCATCCTTGGAGATAKTCAAAATCTGTCTGTGACAATCCTGGGCAACATGCACTAGGTGACCCTGCTTGAGCAGGAGAGTTGAACTAGATGATCTCTGGATAAGTCACTTGCCCTGCTGACCTCAACCATTCTGTGATTCTATGTGATTCTGTGAAAAAGGGCTGACCAGACTCTCACCCCAAGCTTGGGAGAAAGGCCTGCGAGGCCTGCTTTGCCTTTCTTTCCACACCACCTGGGAAGGTACCTGCCACAGCTTGTTTCCCTTCTTCAACAGACTGAATGAGAAGACACCCTTACAGAGGGCAAGGTGACATTCTGGCTTTCAGGCCAGATGACTGCACAGTAGAAATATGGCAGAAGCTTACCTTCCTGGCTGCTTCTTTACCCCAACAGTTTTTTTTTTTTTTTTCCTGCACCTCACCCAGGAGCTTAGGAAAGGTTGCTTGATTCTCCATCCCACAAGGAAGACAAGATTAGGGAGAGGCTTTTCAGTAAAGCCTCAAGATCTCCATTTTGCTGAGGCTCCTGCTCATGGACTCAGCTGATCTGAGACAAACAGCATGAAGCTTCATCTCCATGCATCCCATCCCTCTAAACCCTCCTGCAACCAAGATTAAAGCACACTGGCCACACAGCCACTCCACTTTACCATGCCTTAATAGGCTGTTACACAAACTGTATGGATCACTAGATCATTAGATTAAAAGATATCTTAGAGCCTTCTGGCCAGTGTGGCACAAGGTAAATCACTCCAGATTATGCCTCCAGGAGTAAGCCCTACGCATCTGGACTTTGATCACTTCTATTTGGGAGATGAAGCTACAGCTCCACAGTTCTCCAGGTCTGGCAGTTATCCTCAGCATCTGACCTAAAAGCTCCCTTTCTTATTTCCATTCACTGCTAATGCCCCTTATACAAAGTTTTCACAGTTGGGCCATTCATTATCTTTTAGCCACAACTGCCTCACAGATCAACTCCTCCAGTCCTGACTACCATCAACCTGACATTATCTGTCTTGTGAGACTGTCCCCAGCCTATACACAATAATTCCTGTGCTATTACTTCCTACTAGCATCCTAGCTGGGAGCATTGAGGCTCGCCGTCTCTCTGGGAATATCTGTGTTCAGAATTATTTCCCCCCAAATGCATTTTGTTTTGCTTTCCAAAAACCAAGGCCAAAATGAGCCAGGCTGAACCAGAACAGTTTGCTGATTTCATCTGAAATGAAGCAGAAGGTCTGGCCCTCCTGTAAAATCCACTTTTCCTCTTTCCAGTCCATGTTTTTGGTACTAGTAGCACCTTTAGATTGATAAACTAAGATGGGAGTAGCCAATTTAAGTGTTGGGCAGGTCGAAAGGCAAGCCAGACACGTGTTCTGGGTTGCCCTAGGCATACAGATGCATGCTTGTCATGCCCAGAGCCCTTGTCCGTGAGCCCTAGTGGGTGGGGGAGGCATGCTAGAAGTGCGGTACACCTCATAGTAAGTTGTGAGTGGGTGCAGTGGAAGTGTGGTGCGGGACGGAAAATGAGGTGCCACATGTTATGTTCCTTCACTAGGCATGTGGCTGCAACACTGGCACACAGAACTCTTGCCTGTGAGTCCTGGTTGGTGGGGGAGGCATTTGAGCAGAGTTACCCTCCTCGTAGTAAGGTATGAGTAGGCCTCATGTAATTTTCTGGCAGGAAGGGAGGTGAGCTGGACACATTTTATAGGTGTATGGGAAAATGCGGAACAATTTTGAGGAGATAGGTGATGGGAGCTAGCCAGACCATTCCATGGGAAAAGGGCCTCAACAGGGCTTGTTGACCCATAGCCATGGTCACCCGGCTAGGCCCGTGCCAGAGTAGCACTACACCTGGGCTTTGAATTGAGATTAGCGATGAGCTCAATATGTGTACTGTGCATGTGTGCCGTACATAAAAACATGTTAGTGCCTCCCCATGACATTCTCTGCCATGGACCGATGCTCAGCAGTGCCTTGGATTCCCCCATGCCTTTATTGCCTCAATTTTGAAGCTTCTTGGGAACCCCCGCTTAGACAAAGAGCTACACAATGCTCAGTTTCAAGCATAGTGTGCCTTGTGTTTGTGTATCTGTTGCTGCTGGGGGTCGAGGCAGTGCCCCCACCTCACCCTTACCATGGGCCTGTCCTTGGCATATACACACAGGCTTGTCATGCTCAGAGCTCTTGCCTGTGAGCATTGGTTCATGAGAGGCATTTGAGTAGCATGGTACTCCTCAGAGTAAGGCGTGAGTAGACCTGGTGTAAGTGTCAGGCAGAAAGCAAGGTGAGCTGAGCTCATGTTGTAGGCTTCATCTCTGCATGCAAAGGCACGCCTTTTGCACTGAGAGTTCTTGGCTGTGAGCTCTGGTTGGTGGGGGGAACATTTGGGCATGGTGGCACTCCTAGTAGTAAGGTGTGAGCAGGCCTAGGGTAAGTATTGGGCAGGCAGAAAGGTGGGCTGGGCTTGTGTTGTGGGAGTGCCCTAGGCATAGATACCAATGGCTGCAGCGCTCAGAGCTCTTGCCTGTTATCCCTGTTTGGTGGCAGAGGCATTTGAGCAGGGTGGCATTCCTAGCAGTCAGGTGGGAATAGGCCTCGTGTACATGCAGGGCAGGAAGAAGCAAGGTGAGGTGAGCGCACATTGTGTGCCTGCCCCAGCCATGCAGAGGCAAGCTAGGTGTGCCCAGTGCTCTTGCCTGTGAGGCCTGGTTGTTGGAGAGGCTTTTGAGTGGGGTTGCACTCCTAGTAGTACGGTGAGAGTAGGCCTCATGGAAGTGTCAGGTGAGATCCAGACAGACATGTTCTGGTTTGCACGAGGCATGGAGATGCACACTTGTCGTGCCCAGAGCCCTTGTCCTTGAGCTCTGGTTGATTGGGGAAGTGTGTTAGAAGGGTGGCACACCTCGTAGTAAGTTGTGAGTGGGCGCAGTGGAAGTGCAGTGCAGGAAGGAAGGTGAGCTGCCATGTGTTATGCTCCTTTCCTAGGCATGTGGTTGCAACATTTGTGCACCCAGAACTCTTGCCTGTGAGCCCTGGCTGGTAGGGGAGGCATTTGAACAGAGTTACCCCTCAGTAGTAAGGTGTGAGTAGGCCTCGTGTAATCTTCTGGATGGAAGGAAGGTGAGCCGGACACATTTTACGGGTGTATGGGAAAATTCTCCTACTGAGAGTGTTATGAAGTTCTACAAAGGGAAGTGCAGAGTCCCTCACCTAGGGAGGAATAACCCCCATGCACCAGGACAGGCTGGGGGCTGACCTGCTGGAAAGCAGCTCTGTGGAGAAGGATCTAGGAATCCTGGTGGACAACAGGTTGGCCATGAGCCAGCAGTGTGCCCCTGTGGCCAAGAAGGCCAATGGTATCCTGGGCTGCATTAGGCAGAGCATTTCCATCAGGTTGAGGGAGGTAATCCCCTCCCTCTACTCAGCCCTAGTGAGGCCACACCTGGAGTGTTGGGTCCAGTGCTGGGCTCCTCAGCGCAAAAGAGACATGGAGCTACTGGAATGAGTCTAGCAGAGGGCTTCTAAGATGATGAAGGGACTGGAGCATCTCTCATCTGAAGAAAGACTGAAAGAGCTGGGCCTCTTCAGCCTGGAAAAGAGAAGACTGAGGGGGGATCTTATTGATGCATTTAAGTATCTGAAGGGAGGGTGTAGATGGGGCCAGACTCTTTTCAGTGCTGCTCAGTGCTAGGATCAGAGTCAACGGACACAAACTAAAACACAGGAAGAATATAAGGAAAAAACTTCTTTACTGTGAGGGTGACTGAGCACTAGAGCAGGTTGCCCAGAGATGTTGTGGAGCCTCCCTCCTTGGAGACATTCAAAAGCTGTCTGGACACAACCCTGTGCAACGTGCTTTAGGTGGCCCGGCTTGAGCAAGGCAGGGGTGGACTAGATGATCTTCAAAGGTCTCTCCCAAGCTCAACCATTCTGTGATTCTGTAATGATTGCCCAAAAGCCCAGAGTGAAAGCAGCATCCACAGGTTGTGAAACTTTGGAAAAAATGACTAGTAGAAAGTCAAGACTCATCACAGCCACACAAACCTTTGACATAATGTCAGAGCTATGACAGTCACTGCAGGCTTCTCCATGCACAGAGACTATCAAGCAGAAGTGGGCGAAATGGTTCTTGTTTTTTTGCACATCATTGCTGCAGCCCTGGGCCCATCTCTGTTTGGAAGAGGATATGGAAATACTGGAAAAAATCAGAAAAAGTCATAATAATGCTGCTATGGACATAAAAGAAGCTATACAAGTCAAGTATCCATCGGCTCTGTTTATTACTAAGAGTTGAGAGGTGGTTCAGTCCCTGTATATGTGAACTCACATCCGAAAAAAAAGTCTGCTATGAGGGAGTTTCAGTCTCACAGAGGAGATAAGGCAGTTGGATTGCAAGGTTTGTCAATGTCAGCCAGGAAATAAGATGTGGCTCCTAGAAGGAAGTAACAGCTTTCCAAAACAGGTAAAACATGCATGTGAGGGACCTGCTACTCTGTGCTTATAAATCACTTGCACAGCAGGCCCAAGGCCCTCATGCGTGACTGCAATAAATATAAATATTAACATTACAGGTCACCACCGTTTGGAAACTATAAAGCATTACTCTCATAGAGATGCTCTAGGAACAGTTCTGCTTTTCAAATAGGGCCCTCCTAGTTGTAAAGCCTACAGAATTCTGAATCTAACATTACACAGAGGCAGCAGGCAGACTGTCTCTCAACAGACACTCAAGGAGTGCGGGAAGACAACATCAAAGTGTCTCAGCACAGAAAGCCACAGTCACAGCCCATTTTCTGCCTAACTATCCTCCAAGTTCTTCACATCAGTGGATTAAGGGTAAAGATTTCAGAGTTAACTCAGCTGGAGAGTGAGGTTAGAAGATGACTTAGAATTTTTAGTGGTACAGAAAACACTTTTGAAAATGTTTTCCTATTTCCTTATTCCTGCTGTAGTTTACTAATCCTCCCATTTGAGTGCTATTGGCAAAATTCACTCAAAACATATGTTACTGTAACTCTAAGTCATCAAAACATATGTTACTGCAACTCTAAGTCATGAATTGTCCATAGGAGGGGAGCAGAGAGAGCACTGACTTCATGCCACTCCCATCAGACAGCTCTCTCCAGCACCATTCACTGGGTTCATCCCTTGTCTGAAGTCTGTCGGACACAGTTCCTAGCTGTGAGTGAAGTGTGTCTGGAAGCTGAAGTAGAAGTGAGAAAACAAATCCAGCCCAGCTTTAACAAAAGACAGACTGTTCCTTAAGCTGCTATAGGATACCAGATGGTACCTGAACATCCCTGGAGATAAGGGAAGCTCACCTGAGGAATGGCAAGATAGAAGTAATGTAAACATGTATGTTCTGGCAAGGCTTTCAGCACACTACACTAGACCCACATAACAAGGGCACACAGCCCAGAGTAGCATCCCACAGCTCACCTTCTAGTGAGTTTTTCTCTGTCAGCCTTTCCTGTCATGAAATTTCAATTTCAACCGCTGTTGAAAGCCTGCCCCTTCCTGCTTACCCAATCTTTCAAACACTTTCTCCACTTGAAATCATCTATGCATCCCTACATTTGCCAGCCTTCAAGACTTCTCTGATCCTGCTCTTTACAAAGACCTTTCTTTGCTGCAGGTTACACCTGTGCAATTCCAAAGATCTATCCCCACCTAAAGCCCCATTTTACTTCTTTGTCAGTGTGTGGATTGAGGTGTCACAAAAGGAATGTTTCCCTGAGTCTCTCTCCTAGCCACCTGTTGACACCCATGAGGCCAGAGAAGAATCTTCTTTGTACCATATCATTAGTGAAGTATGTCAGTGGTTTGTACCTTACATCTAGAACTGAATTAAATTTGGTTTGATGAGTTTCCAACTCAGTGAACTTTCTTCAGCTGTTCCACCCTAACTTTGCTGCAACCGGGTAAAGGACTGCAACTGTCTTGCAGGGACTGCATCCCACAAGGTTGTTCTTATGGCAGGGATCCCATATTGCAGATCTGATCTTCTCCCAGGAGAAGGGACCCTGGGAAAGACCCTTTGGGGACAGCAGTGCTGTCCAAGGTACTAGAGTGCCACCGCACCAGTGGCCTCCTGCCCGCAGACTCACCCTGCACACCAGAAGGGAGAGCCGAACACTCTCTTTCCCAGAAGGACAGCTGCACTTATTAACAACCACAGTGATCCTCATCAGTTATTTCCCTATTCACAGTTCCTGGCGCTCTGATTCCTATGACATTCCTGCTCACACTGGACTAAAGGAAGTCCTCAGATTATTGGCCTCCTGTTTCCATGTAGTACCTGAAGGTCTCACACAATTCTCTTATGCAAGCAGCTACATAGATTAAAAAATAATAATAATAAAAAGAGAGAAAGAAGAAGAAGAAGAAAGGAAAAAAAAGAAAGAAATTGATCTCGCCCCAGAACTGTACAAGTCTGTTAAAGAAAGGGCTGCCATGGGCAAAGAGACAGAGAATGCCTGGATTTATACTGTAAAACAGTAGTAGAGCTGAGAATAGAAACATATGCCTACTTTTCTGTCTGGAGGATTCCCACTTACTGCTTCAGAAAAAAAACCACAAACACTGAAGATCTGCTAAAAGAAGCTGGCATACCTAGCACCTGATAGGACAGAAACTCCTTTTTCTCTTTTAAAGAGACCTGTACTAAGACTGGCCAGCAAGTCAGATCTGTGTGCTGATCAACTTTTACACTGTGCTCTTGTTGAAAACTTTTATTCTTGGGGCTTGGGGTGGTGGTGGTGATGTTGGTTATTCTTTTTTTCAGGCTTGCAGCAGAAACAGAGGAATTTATGATGATCTGCACTAAGTCTCTGTGACTTCTCCAGTCCCCCAGAGAAATTATCAGCCCATGCAGAATTTCAAAGCTGAGCCAAGTGAGAAGCTGGCTAAGAAGAGGCCAAAGATTCCAGTTTCTTACGGTTAGGCAAGTTATATTATTTCCTGTAAAGGCTACAGCATAGCCCAGAACAATCCTATTTTACAGATGAAATGTAAATCCATAGCCACATATGACCAGAAGTCTGACAGTTATCTTAGCAAAGATGTGTTATTAACTCAATCTCATGGATAAATTCTGCTGGCAGTAAAGAACACAAAATCTTCAATTAATCCCTCCACAGTTTCAGCTGGAGGTTGTACTGTTCACAGTTGTTACACAGGTCATACTAGAAGATCTGATAATCCATTCTGTCCTGAAACTTAGTTAAATGCCTTTATTATAAGAAATGATACTTTTAAAGTAGAAAAAATATCCTAAGAAAGGTAATTTTATCGAAAGACCTACTACCACTGTCCGAGCCTTATGAATTTGCAAGCAAGCAAATAGGAGAAATGGGCTTAAGAAGTACAGATTCACAATTAGCTTCATTCAGTTATTTTCGTAAAACACGGCAGAATGGTCATTAAATGTGGCACTCAGCTCAATGAGAGTAAAGGAAAAGTCTGGTGCTGTAGTTAGCACACCGGAGGATCCAGGAGACTGTATTTCATTCTCATCTCTGTGTGTTTAACTTATCAACATGCTCTTTAGCTGCCTTTGTAAATAAGGAGACTCTATCTCTCACTGTATTGAGACCATTCCAAGGAGATTCTGAGCTCATCCCCTCTACACCATAACTGGTAGTGAGGACATGCATCTTAACAACACAAGAGTTAACAATCGCTTATGAACACTAAACTTTTTTCTATGTTAAGACATCAGGATTTATTAAGAGCACTATAAAGTTTGCAAAACAGTAAAATGAGATTTTTAACAGGGTTATCCTGCATTAATAAAAGCCCTAAAACAAACAAACAACATCCTGACTCATTTAGTCAACAAACTCATCAAAGAAGAATGGGCTATAACAAAACTTGAGCCTCAGACCTCAGTCTCCTTCAGATGGTAACCACCCTCAGGGAGCAATCTGCAGTCCTAAAACTCATGTCTCTTTATCACTTACTAACATTAACTGTACACTGGTTGATCACTTGTCAGATTAAACCACCAAATAAGGATAAATCAGACTAACTTTCTCCAGGCCATTCCCACTATCTAGTTCTCAGGTTTACTCTCAGCGTGGGTTGGTTTCCAACACTGCAGAGAAGAGGTTTTAAAATAAACAAAAAATCCCAGTAGAACTCCACTTCCTTCCACAGAACTAATTGAAAACATCATAACATTTCTTATGGGTCATATCCCATGTAGTGAAACACAGCAAAGTCCTCCTGAGTTCAGTGGCCTTGCACCAATTCAAGAGAGCTCTGAAGATGCCAAAACTTACTGCCAGGGTCCCAGCAATGCAAGAGCTTTGCCTTCACCAGACCCCAGTGCCTATCTAGAACAGCTGTTACCCACCCTGCAACTTCCACAGTAACACATAGCCCAGGAAAGCTCCACTGTTGCTTACAGCCACATGCCACTATTTCTTTCAGATGAAAGCACAAGCCAAGCATGATGAACGCAAGTTCATGTGTTGTCTGCTACACATGTGAGGTGTCCATGTTCATGTGAGGTGTGAGACATTTCTCTAGACCAGTGGTGGCAAACATTTGTGGTGTCTGCGATCAACTTTATTAAGTGTTATAGCTCACTGTCATTAGTATCCATTCTCATCTCTTTAAAAGCCAAATTTGGCTTTGGTGAAACACTGCAGGTTCTAGACAGTACAGTGGCATGAACACCTACTTATCTGGACCTTGACTAAATATTCATTGTAAATGTGCTGAATATTCATTGTAAAAATGCATGTCTATCAGTGATCACTCATGATCTGTTTTATCCACAGAGGTCTTCCAGGTGTAACTGAACCACAGTGCCCATTTCTAAAAGCAGAGAAATAGTAAACATCCCTGCTCTGATGTTCCACAAGCCCATCCTGTTGGATTATATTGACTTTTGATCAGTTCCCCTTTCCAGGCCCCTGCATATCAATACAACATCTAGCATCTGAACTTTTCATTCTGGGCTAAGACGCCAGTCCCTAGGCTATAGGTCCCCGCATTGCAGTTTGTTGAGTCCCATTAGCCTCTCAACACCAACAGCAACATGAGTTATGAAACCTCATTTATCACCTCCCCCTCCTCTCTGTATGTTCCACTATGCTGCACGTGAAAATTCATCACCATCCACCTCTACTCCCTACTCTACCTACTACTCCCTTCGAAGGTTTGAAGCAAAATAGATAGGAGGGAGGGGAATGAACAGAACCCCTCCTATTCCCTGCCCAGGACTTTGCACTGACCTAGGATCTTGACTTGGATGGGACTTCACTTGGGAAAGGACTGTTTTTATTCTTACTCTTAGCTCAGCATTGATTGTATTATCAGCAGTCAACTGTGCAATGTCTCAGTGGCTTTATACTACCCAACTTCACAGAATCACAGAATCGGTAAGGTTGGAAGGGATCATCTAGTCCAACCCCCCTGCTCAAGCAGGGTCGCCTACAGCATGTTAGACAGGGTTACATCCACGCAGGCCTTGAATATCTCCAGAAAAGGAGACTCCACAGCCTCTCTGGGCAATCTGTTCCAGTGCTCTGACACTCTCACAGTGAAGAAATTCCTCCTCACATTCAGGCGGAACTTTCTGTGGTTCAGTTTTTGCCCACTGCCTCTTCTCCTTTTGCATGGGATGACTGAGAAGAGTTTAGCCCCACCCGCTTAACACCCTCCCTTCAGATACTTATACACATTGATAAGATCGCCTCTTAGTCTTTGCTTCTCCAGGCTAAACAGGCCMAGCTCTCRCAGCTGTTCCTCAGAGGGCRGATGCTCCAGCCCTCTGATCATCCTCGTAGCCCTATGCTGGACTCTCTCCACTAGCTCCATGTCTCTCTTATACTGGGGAGCCCAGAACTGGGCGCACTACTCAAGATGAGGCCTCCCCAGGGCTGAGTAGAGGGGCAGGATCACCTCCCTCGACCTGCTGGCAACACTCTTCCTCATGCACCCCAGGATACCATTGGCCTTCTTGGCCACAAGGGCACATTGCTGGCTCATGGTCAACTTGTTGTCCACCAGCACTTCCAGGTCCTTCTCTGCAGAGATGCTTTCCAGCAGGTCAGCCCCCAGCTTGTACTAGCGCATGGAGTTACTCCTCCTTAGGTGTAGGACTCTGCACTTGCCCTTGTTGAACCTCATGAGGTTCCTCTCCATCCAGCTCTCCAGCCTGTCCAGGTCTCTTTGAATGGCCAGTACAGCCCTCAGGTGTATCAGCCACTCCTCCCAACTTGGTATCATCAGCAAACTTGCTGAGGAGGCACTCTGTCCCTTCGTCCAGGTCATTGATGAAGAAGTTGAACAGGATAGGACCCAGGACTGAGCCCTGGGGAACTCCACTAGCCACAGGCCTCCAACTAGACTCCGTGCCACCAACGACRACCCTCTGAGCTCTGCCTTTCATCCAGCTCTCAATCCACCTCACTGTCCACTCATCTAATCCACACTTCCTGAGCTTCTCTAGGAGGATGTTATGGGAGACAGTGTCAAAAGCTTTCCTCAAGTCAAGGTACACAACATCCGCTGTTCTCCCCTCATCTACCCAGCCAACCATTCCATCATAGAAGGCTATCAGATTGGTTAAGCATGATTTCCCCTTGGTGAATCCATGCTGACTGCTCCTGATCACCTTCTTTTCCTCCATATGCCTGGAGATGACATCCAAAACAATCTGTTCTATCACCTTTCCAGGGATGGAGGTGAGGCTGACTGGCCTACGGTTGCCTGGGTCCTCCTTCTTGCCCTTCTTTAAGACTGGAGTGATACTGGCTTTCTTCCATTCCTCAGGCACCTCTCCAGTTCTCCATGACTCTTCAAAGATGATGGAGAGTGGCCTGGCAACAACATCCACTAGCTCCCTTGGTACCTGTGGGTGCATCCCGTCCGGGGCCATAGATTTGTGGATGTCAAGCTTGCCCAGAAGATCTCTAATCCTATCCTCCTCAACCAAAGGAAAGGCTTCCTCTCTCCAGACTTTCTCCCTTACATCCAGGCTCTAGGATTCTTGAGGGCTGCCTTTAGCAGTGAAGACTGAAGCAAAGAAGGCATTCAGTAATTCTGCCCTCTCTGTATCCTTTGTCACTGGGACTCATGCCCCATTCAGCAATGGGCCCACATTTTCCCCAGTCCTCCTCTTGCTACTGATATATTTGAAGAAGCCCTTCTTGTTGTCCTTAACATCCCTTGCCAGACTCAATTCCAACTGGGTCTTAGCCTTCCTCACTGCATCTCTACATACTGTGACTGCATTCCTATAATTCTCCCAAGTAGCCTGTCCCCTCTTCCACATTCTGTGTACTTTCTTCTTCTGTCTGAATTTGGCCAGGAGCTCCTTGCTCACCCATGCAGGTCTCCTGCCCCCTTTGCTGCACTTCTTACTCATAGGGATGCACCGCTCTTGAGCTTGGAGGAAGTAATGTTTGAATACTAGCCAGCTCTCCTGGACCCCTCCTTCCCTCTAGGGCCTTAACCCATGAGATTCCTCCAAGCAGGTCTCTGAAGAGCCCAAAGTCTGCTCTCCTGAAGTCCAGGGTTGCAATCCTGCTTGTTGCCTTGCTTCTTTCCTGCAGGATTCTGAACTCCATCATCTCATGGTCACTGCAACCAAAGCTGCCCCCAACCTTCACATCTCTAACCAGTTCCTCTCTGTTGGTTAGGACAAGATCCAGCAGGACACCCTTCCTCGTAGGTTCCTCCACGATTTGTGACAAGAAGTTATCATCGATGCATTGCAGGAGCCTTCTGGACTGTTTGTGCCTTAATTGATGAATAAGTTGAAGAGGATGGGACCAAGCACTGAGCCCTGGGAAATTCCACTAGCCACAGGCCTCCAACTAGACTCTGCACCACTGATGACAACCCTCTGAGCTCTGCCATTCAGCCAGTTCTCAATCCACCTCACAGTCCACTCATCTAACACACGCTTCCTGAGCCTATGGAGGATGTTACAGGAGACAGTGTCAAAAGCCTTGCTGAAGTCAAAGTACACAACATCCACTGCTCAGCTTTTAAACTTGTGCTTTACTTTTAGCAGGTGCTTCATTCCCAGTGAAGTCAAAGCCCATGTTTTAATGTTTTGTTGAATCAATGTCCATAACCATTATTTGTCACAACAGAAGAGATAAGCCAAGATCAGACTTTCTGATAAATTGTTTAGCTTCCTGTTTATCTGGATTGCTAGCAGTCAGCTGTTACCAGTACAATGAATTAGAAGTCACAAAATAGCTTTTTATTAATAAATATTGTCAGACACACAAACTAAGTGAATCTTCAGGTTCCAAATTGAATTCTATTTACGGTTTATATTATATTATATTATACTTACTCCTAGAGGTGCAAGTAAGCCAGGTAATGCATGCTTTACAGAATCACAGTAAGAAGATTGTCCTTGCCATCAAAGTCATCAGAAAAACAACTGGCAGAAATTAAGCTCCCAACTCTTTTGGAAACCCTCATAAAAAGTCTTCCCAAGCCCACCCCCATGTCCTCTGCGGTGTCTCCATTCCATTAATTACTATCTTCCTGGCTTTGATTAAAAAAAAAAAAAAAAAAAAAAGCACTAGATCAATTCGACAATTTAAGTCTCCCAAAATAATACAGTGCTGCAATGCTGGGGTGATGATGACAGACTCTACAGAAAAAAAATACAATTCCTATTAAAATGGTTTACAATTCCAATTAAAATGGTTTCATTACCTTTTTTTAAAAATCAGAGATCTCAAAAGCTAGGTCATGGCAGTTTGGATTACCTGTGCCTATCAGGTTCTTCCTCACCTCTGGTCCCACTCCACACTGCTCCAGCTAACCTCTCAATCTCTATTCAGACTACTTGTTACTTTCCAACTGCATTTCGTCTTCTTTTTTTTTTCTTCCTACTAATGCAGCTTGCAATTTATTAGGGCATAACTCAGCACACCTCCTCTAATATGCTGTGAAAGAATGATCAGAGTAGAGGAAGAAAAGAAGACTGGATAGAGCAAAAGTGATGAGGGATGAAGAAGGGGAGGAATGGGAAAGTAAGGAAAGGCTAATGCAATATAATTCCAGAGCCATAAAGAAGACTAATTACTGCAGAAACTGATGCCAGCTTTCTTACCACTAAACCTGTCTGGCACAACCATTGGGGCATGAGAGAAGCAATAATGTTGTGCTGCACCAGAGGAAACGAGCATTCGGGCTGCTCTTCCTGGTTCACTCTAGCCTCTGCCCTCAAGTCCTGGATGTGAATACACTAAGGCTATTTAAAACTTCACTCTTGGCCTTTCAAACCAGTCCTCCTTCTCACTGCCCCAAAAGCCAGCAAAATGTACTTGCTTTTGCTCTAATTCCACAAGAAATCTGGCATCTACATTTTGCAGTTGGGACTGGCCACTCTCTTTAGCTCTGTAGCCCTGCTCCTAGATCATCCTTTTGCCATTCGGAGTAACTGCATCAAAGCAGACAAAGTTCAGCAAGATAAGTAGTAGACTCTAGTTATCACATTAAACTTCCCCTCGGGAAGGAAGCCTTTCATTCAAAAATGCCCTTAATGTGCTCCAGTGCAGAACATGAAGGCAGAAGGAGAAGGCAAGGAGAACAGGATCCCAGGCTGCCCATTCTCACTCCACCACCTCAGACAGAAGATATTCTCTCTATCCATTGTGCAAGGAAATTTGTGCAAATAGGAGAATGAAGATCTGGAAGGTAAGCAAGGGAATGCCAAGGTGTGTCAGCCAGTAGGTGTAAGAGAGCATATCCATAAAACCAGAAGTGGGAGCCAATGGATAGTAATCCACCTTCTACTTCTAAGAGTATTCCTTTTCTCTACATGCAGCAGCATCCTCCCTTGGCCTCCATGCCTCCCCTGCTTATCTGGTACAATCTCATCACTCCATCCACCCCTGGCTTATCTGCCTGGAAAGCACCAAGGACATCACGCAGTGGGTTTTCTCTCCCAAAGGATGCTGTTCCATAAGCTGGTGCATGGGAATGGTGTCTGGTAAGCAGCAGATTGGGCCCAAAAGCCACAAGTCTGTTCCTGTTTGTGCCTCCAGTCATAGCTTTTTCCCTGTCCTCTGGTAACACACCTGTTAGTTAATCATTCCTCAGACACATTTAGCTTACTGGGGTTCTTATCAGAGAGTGCAAAGTCCGAGGGCAACAGCTCACCAATCAGCAACACTCCCAGAAAGAGGCAAGGGGGTTACCCAACAAGCTCAGCAAAGCAGGCAGCCACACCATTCTTTGCTCTGCCAGAACAGTGCCATCTTGAGCAGGGAGATCCTAGGGTAAAGATACACCGGAGGGAAGCCAAGCCATTGTCTAGAACCCTGTCCAGGCAAGACAAAGGAAGAAAAGACATCTGTAGCACATTGCATGCCAGGGGCTCTTTGGTCACAGACCCTTGCATCTTCCTTGCTCCAAGATCCAAAGATCATTTAGGCCTTGCTCCATAGGATGAATCCATGAGGACAGGGCAAGTATCCGATAATCAGGACAGGGAAAGCACTCCCTCCATTTCACTTTCTCCTTTTAAAAGGCATTTTCTGCTTTTATTTCTCACTAAGTGACCAGGGACAGAGAACAAACCACTTAACTTTGACAGAAGGCAGAAAGCCCACAGGAAGAGCAACCTTCCTCACACACCATTCAGCTGGGACTATATTTTTCTAGACAATGACCAGCTCTTTCCAGGGCTAACCATGCACAGAGGACCAAGGGCCAACTTTTTTGTTGTTACTGACATGATAAATGGGATAAGCTTGGCCCCAGAAGGCCAACACTAGTGAATGCTTTGCTCTAGCAAGAAAGAGTAAGGTTGAGGAGAAAAACCCTGCCTCACAGCTCTAGACAGAAGGCAGGGCACTGGTCACAAGAGGCCAAAGAGGAGGCTCCAGGGCTCCAAGGAAGCAGTCAAAACCTCAACTGTCACCATGTCTCCTCAGCCTCCAAGTTACATCAGAAAGTTGCTGAGGTGACCTGTGTTTCCAAGTGGATTTTTGGGGGTCACAAGATCTGCTTCACTTCCATACCTTGCAAGCAGCCTTGTATCCAGTAAAGAAGCCAAAGTAGCCCATATCCTTGCTCCTCACCCCTCAAGGAGTGTCACTGGGGCAGTGAAGTGTTGCTGACTGTGCACCTGATCTGTGAACACAAAAACTTCCATCCTCCAGGTTCTCCAGCCTATTAGGCTTCTCTGGGAGATACCACAAGACAGATGCCAGCACACATCACATGTTGAGCTTGGTGAATGCTTCTCATGCATAAACCAAGCCCCAAGTCCTGCTTTTAGACTAAAGGGAAATCTCAGTTTAACCTCCCAGACAAGATCTGTACTCACAGATCCAACTCATGGCAATAAGCCAAATACCTGTGCTCCCTGCAGCATGGGAAGCATTAGTCTGAGCTTTCACATCCACACCTGCTCTTTAAAAGACTCAAGTAACTCACTTCCACTGCTACCTTCTCACACTCAGGTAAGCACCCATAGGAATCCTGCTTCTGCAGACCTCCTGGCACAAAAATACTCCCCAATCCAAACACCTGTAGGAAAGGGCAGTGAGCACCTTTGGAAGGGCTACATCCTCACAGGATGCAGACAGATGAAGCCATGCTGAGGAAAGCACAAATTATCTCCATGCCCTAAAATGAAGAAATGCTGCTCCATATGGCTCTTGGCCCCAGCCAGTTTTTCAGCTCCTTGTGCAGAGCCCAGGTCAGCCCTCCCAGCTGCCTTCCCTTCAGCTCATGGCATAAGGCCTGTACCATTATCTCACAACAGGCTTGAGGGGTCAGTGCCAGCACCTAGCAGAGCTGCCTTTCCATCGACAAGGAAATGATAAAGGGCTTTTGTATGCACTTCTTCTTCAGGCCCAATAACCAACTAACAAAGATGACAGATACTAACAACTGGACCTCTCTGACCAGCACCCCAAAAAGTCTTCTGCATGATGGGCATCTCCCCCCCTATATCCTTTTCAAGGAGAAGTCCTCTTGCAATCATCTTTCTCCAGATATAGGAAGCAGCACAGGTCAGCTAGGTCTCTGAGTCACTAATGTGCCCATTTTCCAGCAGCCTGCTCACATATCCAGCAAGACTCTGCCCTGACCTCTTCCTCACTACCTCCTCCCAAACACCCACCTAAGCCCATTCCAGGCATAACACCAACCACCTAGGACACCAGCCTGTGGAAGACACATTAACCAGAACATGGGCATCTCACTGTCCATGAAGCAGGCTCTATAGCTGCATGTGAATATTGTTCTTCCTGAATCACAACCCACTCCTCATCTATCAATGTAAGGGATCCATCCTACCACAAACAACTCTCTGGCCTTCTTCCATCTGGATGTCGTCTTCTTCTCTTACCCAGGAAAGAGGAGTTCTTTGGAAACTGGGGAGAAAAGGCAGACCCTAGAAAAGTACCATCACAACCATGAAACCATGTCTWAAGTGGCAGATTGTTCTACACTAGACTTGCACTGAGGAGTAGATAAGGACAAGCATTTAGGTGCTGGGAACCTTTCCTGCTATTGGGTCTGCTGAGATGAAGGTAGCAGCTTCTCCCTGTATCCAAGGGGCTTCCTCCTGGGGCTTAGCTAAACTTTGCAGCCCACTGACGATGAGCTCAAAGGAACATCTTTCTCCCCTCCCTTCTCTGCACAGGTCCTAGGCTGGGGCTCTGCTAACCTGCAGCCTCATGTTACCTGGTCTCTTTCAGGACTTATGCTGATCAGAGGCAGAGAATCCAGTAGGCTGGGGAAACTGTAGATAGAGGGCAGAGAGAGAAGGACCAGGAAATAATCACACTAGAAAAAGAGATAGAGAGGCAGAGGGGAAAGCTCAGCTGTGAAAGGGTTAGGGGGTCTGTGCTGTTACCTGCTCGGATCCAGCGCATCCTGAGCATGGTGAGAGCAGATGTCAAGCTGCTGCTGCGTCCCTGCTCTCCCCCTCTATCATTATGTTGCCTAGCTCAGCTTGTCTGAGTCCCAGGGCTGCTGCCTGTTGGCTTTTCTATTCTCCCAGAGAAGAGTGGGAGGGCCAGGGAGGAGACTGCGAGGCTGCTACTACACTCTGGGATTTGGGTCTGTGAGGGGATTACCAAGAGGGATGGTCATGTGTTTCTGCTGTACCAGGTTCCCCAGTACCATTCTGTCACGGGCTAACTCTGTTCAGCAAAACACTCCACACAAAGCCTCTTACTTTCTCCACTGCACCAACCAGGCCCCAGAGAGACTGCCACACTGTAAAGTCCCTGCTTCCCCACCTCTCTTCCTCCTGAGCAGAGCTGGATCTAGTCACCAGCAAAGGAGCAAAGCACCTCAATCTACATGCAGCAGAGATCATTCTGCACTTTTCTCAGAAAGTCTGTGACTCTCCATTGCCTTTCACAGGTGCTTTCCCTCTGCCTTTACTCTCATTCCACCTAACAGCTCCATGGGAGCCCTATAGGAAAGCCTCTCTTCAGTTTGGCATCAGAGCTAAGGGAAGCATTCAAGGGACACAGAAGCTAAGGGCCAGATAGCAGCCAGACCAGCATTGTTCAGCCTCTGGAAAATGAGTATGAAGCCCAGTTCCCAAGAAAGGTGTTATTCTACATAATTTGAAGGAATGAGAAGTTCTGATCTGCTGCCATTCTAAAAGTTTTCCCCGTACTTCTGCAGCTGCAAGAATGCCCACACTCCCACTGTAAAACACTTGAACACAAGCCCCACAAATGGCTGCTTGTCTCCCACTTGGAACTAAAATGGCCTATCCCACTTCTGTCCATGCTGCTGCAAGTTGTTAAACAGATGCCCTCTTCCATTCAGGAGGCATTTGTCTTTCTGTGGGAAGAAAAACATCCCTCCTGCCTAATTCCAAATTTCCTTGGTATACACATGCCACCTATGGTCCCCTACCTCATCTGTCATACCTTCAACATGCAGACTGCACTCCATCTAGTAGTGGAGGGTGTTTGTGTGCAGTTCAGTGCCAGGGGGACTTTTGGAGTTCTCAGTGGGATCAGTTGTCCTACTTCCACCTCCTAGTCGGCATCACGATAAACTCTACAGCCTCTGCTCTAGAGGCCCCAAGTCCACCCCAGGTCTAATGTCCTTCTGTCTTTTTTGCTCCCACTGTTTCTAGTCACAAGAGACCACTACTCTCCCCCTCCGCACTCCCAAGTAGGCACAAAGTCTCAAAAGCAGCCCGTTGTTTCTCTCTTATTCACACTCCTCCAAGCTCCTGCCTGGTAGAAATTGAAACTCTCTCTGTGGAGTGACCACACCAGCTAATACCAGTAGCCAGAGACCTTCCATCTCAGTGAAGATCTCTTCTACCATTAGTCAATGGGAAACTCTAAAAACCATTCCTCTTCTCTTGAGTTCATGTCTTTGTGCTGTTTCACATCAGTGAAAGTTCCACCAGTGAAGTCCTCCTCAGCTCATACCCATCCATCACCAAATCCTTGTGCAGATCAGCATGCCAAAGCATCCTTGCGATACAGCATGGTGGTCAAGGGGAAATCCATGAGTCCTGAGTTTTGTTCTCTGCCTTAGCCTCATCATTTCATCTTCCTGCATCCAAGGAAAATGGACAATAGCCCAGATCTCCTCCTATGAGGCTGCAAGGTGGCATTTGATGCTAACATATTGGAAAGTGATCTATGATCACAATATAAATCACCAAGAAAGCAACCAATAACATTAACACACATATACACACACTCCTATGGGCAAAAACATTCATTAATACAAACATGCTTGCTGCCTTGCTGATAAAACACCTGGTGCTCACTTGCTCACTCCCAGCTCAGACACTTCTGTGACCCTTAAGGCAGCAACCACAGCATAGATACAGCAGCTCTCCCAAACATGTACGCACAGATGCACACACAGTCACTCTACAAATATACACTTCAAACTGTTTCAGCCACTTGTGCTCTACAAAATATTGTGAAGGGCTGAGGTAAATCTGCTTCATTACACAGGACTTGAAAGCCCTTACAGAGCATCTGAATTTTCCTATAAAACCAAGTACTATCTCTCTCACTCACAGATCAACCCACTGCTGCCAGCCCTCCAAAAATAGTGTTCCCTATTCTATTTCTCCTGACAGTTCCCTACTTACCCCATCCCCATTCAGACAGCTTCCAAACCACCCATTCCCCTGCCCCCCAGGCCCTGTTCTGCACATCTTTCCTGATATACATTCTTTAACAACCTCTTATCTCATAAATTAGCCAAGAGAGAGAGGGATCCCAAATAGCTGAGCTCTGTCGTAACTGTTTCCCTTACATGAGTGGTAGGCAGGGAGGAAGGTAAAGTTTCTAGCAGGATGCCAGCCAAGGGTCAGAAGCTTTCGACTCCCTACTTCTCCTTTGATACAAAATACAAATGCTCTGGGTAAACACTCCCAATTCTATGTGAAGACCAAACTGAGCTCATTTACCTTCCCTGCCAGAATCCTCAGCATCGCACACTCTCTGCCTCAAAACTTTCCCAGGTGTCTGCTCACTTCTTGCCTCAGCAGGATGATCCCGGGCACCACCTGACGTGTTTACCAGCTATAGTAAAACAAACCAGGACAGACAGCAGTGATCTTTCTAACAGAGGACAGGCCTGCCTCAAGGAAACTCAGAAGCCATTTTGTCAGTCTCAATTCACACTCACAGCATCTTCTCCCATCCCCTAAGAGGATGTAAAGATATGCCTTCTACATCTAGAAGTCTTGCTGCTCCTCTCAGAGATTGTATACACTTTTCCCTAATCATTTTCACAAATCTCAGAGTGAAGTCCAAGACTTTTCACATCATTCTTTTGCTTCTCTGTCTTCACATGTCTCAGATCTCACTGTCAAAGAGCAAACAACTATATGCCAGGGTAATAAGGATATCCTGCCTTAGCAGATACTGAAAACCTTCCTTACGAAAATAAAGTTCTGCCTCCTGTAACTGGGAAAAAACAGATCAAGCCTTGATTTCCACTGGCCAGACCAGGCGATGAGACCTGAGATCTTAGGAGCACTCTCTCCTCCAAAAAAGTCTTGCTCTGCGGATAGAACCTGTAGTACTGTCTTTGGACCTAGCCTAAAGCCAGGATTTGGGATCAGCAGAGACACCAATTCTCTTCCACACCTCAGATTAGCCTCTCTCTAGCACAGCCTCCTCTCCCCAAAATTCTGCAAGAAGAGATCAGTTAATCCTCATCTGACACTTTGAAATACTGAGTGCTATATAAGCACTGAAGGATTACTCTTAAAAATGGTGGAATTGCTCACAGTAGACTCAAATCCAGTGCAAATCAGTTTCAAGCAAAGGAAAAGGAATTCTTGAATTATATCGGGGTTTTCAGTGAACAGGAATAAATCCACTTAGTGTGAAATCTCTACTTAGACAGAAGATGATCTGTGAGAAGAAAATAGATTTCATTATTAGAGAAAGGTATGGTTTGAACATGCATTTCCCATAGGAAGGGAATGAACAGACTCACTTTAAAGAAGTTATAGGCTAGTGATGAATCAGTTCTACTAATGAATTTATCTCTGTAAATTAATAAAGCCTAATACATCTATTGTTCACCACTATATTGCCCATTCAGAAACCGTTAATCCTTCAGGACACTGAGATTCCAGGGCAAATCCAACTCCATGCTGCAAAACTAGCAGTTTAAGGCACTGACCTTCACTTCTAAATAACATAGAATCAGTTTGGTTGCTTACTCTTTCAAAGCACTATGATTAACCAGCATACACAAGAGAAAATAACCTTGTTTCTTCACCTCTCTACATAAACTGAACTAAACAGCAGTCCTTCACTTTAAAACTTTCTCCTTCACCCCCTCTCACTGCTAACTGTTATGTTGCAATATGAGCTATTTAATAACACCGCAAAAGGGACAGAGCTGCCCAAAGGAATTAAACAGCCATGTTGGACTCTACAACGAAATTAAGCATTCAGAGAAAGAAGTTATAGAACTGGGCAACTAAAAGAGATGAAAAAAATATCCTTCAGCCCATTTTCCTCACTGTTTTTTACAGGGATTGGATGTTTTTAGTTCAATTCTTCCATCACAGAGACAGACAGATGGACAAAAAGGTTTCCCGGTTTCCCTCCTAAAAAAGATACTTCAGGAGAGAGATGTGGTACCATTCCTCCAAATGAAAACAAAATGCAGTTGAAGTCTAATGTGTGTAAATAACAAGGTGTTGAGTGAGGGCTGCCCAGGACACCAGTAATGTGCACGGTGCCTAGAGGACAGAAGACAGGTGAGATAGGACTGTGGAACTTTGTCCAAATATAATCCTAAAAACAAAACCCCGAAGGCTGGGAAGAAAATAGGGAGTACACAAACCCACATGGCAAAGCTTCTCATCCTCACTAATCCTGTTCCTCCAGGGAATCCAGAATCATGGTTAGAAAAAACAGAAGGTGCTTTTCCCTTTGAAACAGAAGAGATGTGTTATTGAGGCATCTAACAGATGCCAGAAGAGAGGAAAATAAGAGGCACGTAGTTTGAGCCTTCGTTCAGCTCAAGTCACTCCCTAGAGCATCTTCCATTTGTGGCACCTCCACTTTCTTCCACAGGTTAAGACCTTTCACTAACGAGAGAAATGGAATGGACTCCTCACACTGTCCTTACACCCCAACTGTTTGAGTCAGTGCGGAATGAGAATTTTGGAGGAGCAGGCAGCACAATTCTGAACCCGCAGCAAGTGAAGCACAGCAAAAGGACTCAGAGTAGAGTCAAACTCTAGGTCTGATCCATGTATACAGTCTGTTTTACAGTGAAGTGAGGATTAACCCAGCACACTGCTTTGCCTCTAGCAACAGGACCTGTTCATGCAATGGAGCTAGGATGGTGGAATTATCTCCCTTAGCAAAGGAATCTGCATGTGAGGAGCTCACACCAAGCTGAAAGGCTCACACAATCAGAATCTTAACCCAGGAAAAAGCCCACCACAATAAGGGGAATGAGGTGTGGGGTGAAGGGAGACAGCACGAGGAAAAGAGAAATAAAGTTAATGAGTGAGACAGAGGGACAAAAAGAAGAGTGAAATGTGTGAATAAAGCCAGAGCAAGGAGAAGGAACACTGAGATGATAAAGGAACAACAAGGTGCATAGATAGCAGCAGGGTCCCACTGGTTAACACAGCCCCACAGCTTAAACACAACAGTTCAGCTCCACAGATTCCTCAGCTGTTGCAAACAACCATATACCACACCTGCTTGACAGAATAAATTACCCTTACAATCACATTTCCAGCACTGGCTTCAATAAAACTTGCCATCAACTTGTACTTAAGTGATGGAGACTCCAATCCATGGTCATGTATGGCCCATAAGAGTCCAGAGCTCTCTCTGGACTACACTGACCTACAAAAGCTGATTAAAGAGATGGTTTCGGGGCCCATTGCTGAACACTATCTAGCATTGGCTGTGTTCTAGATCAAAGAAGGATGACGCCTCCAGTGAAAGCACACAACTTGAAATTCATTTCCAACATGCTGTGCCGAGAGGCAATGGCTCAGCAAAAAGGTATAGAAGCCTTTGGTCCTGAGTTAAGTAGAGAAGTTGGCCAGGAATTTGGCACCATGGTGTTGTCTGTGACCTGTACAGTGAAGCTAGTGTCAGAAGCGTGTAAGGGGGTTGCGTCTGCTCTGAGGAAAGGAGAAGCGCATACCAAGGTCCTTGCTGGGCTGTAGGTTGGTATCTGAGGAACAACACAACACATTCCCAAGCCCCTGCTGTGACATGAGCTCCTGTTCAGGACCCATGACATGCCCATGGTGCTCTGGAGGATGCACACATGAACCCAAATCTTGCCCAGGCACAGGAACATCAGTCAGTTGGGGACTTGGTGCAACTCTGGTGCGGATCAGGTGGTTAAGGTGGCAGTTGTGCCCTGCTTCCAGTGCAGGTCAAAGACTGAGGCTAGGCTGGCATGGGACCAACCTGGCCCCACAGCAGAAAGAGGACCATGACCTAGTAGAGTGCCTCTTACCTTCAAAGAAGCGCTGCAAAGCCTCTGTCTCGTCCACCACCTCCATAGCTGTGCCATGCACCGGGCAGCCGGGCTAGTGTCGGTGCCCGCAGGGGGGCATCCCCCCCGGGGCGAGCCGGGAGACCGCACTGGGTTCAGGCTGGGGCAGTGCTCTGGCTCCGCGCCCCTCCGTGCCGCACCGTAGGTGTGCGCAGCCCTCAGCGCCCAGAACGGCCGCTCTGGCGAGGTCCCAGAACCAATGCTGGCGCTGAGTGAGGCCGCCCGCTGCCCATCAGCCTCCGCCGCGCACCACCGAGAGCTGCCCCCAAAGTTGGGCTGCGGGCTGCCGCGGCGCGCTCCTCCCCGGCCCGCCCTCGCTGCCCCGGACCTGCTCCTCCCCTCCGGCCGCGCCACCGCCCCTCTGCCGGCCGCCGCCGGCAGCGCAAGCCCCGAGGACAGGGAGAGCCTGGGCGCCCCGGCGGAGGATGCGAAGCGCCCGCGGTCTCGGTGGGGGCAGCCCGGCGGAGCCGCCCCCGGAGTGCGCTCGCACCGAGCTCCTGCAACGCCCAGCGGGCCCCGAGCGCCTGTGGAGCGCCAAGCCCTACCGCGCCAAAACGGCACAAAGAAGGGCCGGCAGTACTTTCATATCAGCCGCACAAAGAAGGACCTCAGCATTCCCCCCATGCCCTTATTTTTGCCAACAGATATCTCAAATCTAAACAGCAAAGGTAAAAGCGAGGTCTTAGTGCAAAGCCCATTCTTAAAACCTATCATCTTTCTCTCTTTTTTCAAATAAGGGAGGGAAAAAAAAACTCCAGCACAGGGGGGTTGGGGAAGGGACAGTTGTGTTTCCTTCCCCAGATGTGCCCACAATCAATAATAATGCCTCAAAAAAAGAGAAAAAAAAGTACAGTATCTAAATGAAGTTACAGTTATCTGACCACAGTTAACCAAACGCAGAGCCCCTGCCAGCCAAAGACTGTGGGACCATTCTCTTCTGGGCAGATAAAGCACACAATGAGGTTTTGTCCATCTCCACAAATCAATTCAGAAGGGCAGATTCTCTTTTATATATAAATATATTTTTTTCTCTCACACAGCTGTGCAGTGACCAATTCTTCTCTGGGGAGGGGAATGGGGAGGGGAGGAGGCTGAGGTTTGGGGATAGAAATAGGTCTATTATTTCAGAATTGGAAAGAAAGAGCTCAACAGCCTTTTTTTCTTCTCTGTCTCCCTCACTCTCTTTCCATTAAGACAATTGTTATTCTCTGTTATCCCACACCCCTTGTTCCCGCACATACATACATCACATATACACACACACTCATCTCTCCCAACCCCCCCAGCTTCAGACACAAGCTTCTTGGGAAAGAAGCAAAACACTTCTCTGCTGAGATTTATTTTAGCTAAGGAGCCTGAGTGCTAATCTAGATCCAAATCTGGTTAGTTCCTTTGTCTCTGTTAGATATTATGCCCTTACACCAGAACTAAATTTTCCTGAACCTAATAAATGACCACATCAGGATCCAAATGTAGCCAAGGCTAACTCTGATGACTATATTTGTCTTCTCTTCCTGACAATGCCCAGGCATCTAGGGGAGCTGTTTGTAAGTTTAAGATCAGACATGACCTCCTATATTCATAACTAGTAGTTACACATACCATAAGATACTCCTTGCTGTAAATGAGGGTTTTCAAAAGAGGCCTTTCAGAAATATGTCTTGTGTAATTCAACTTCTGTCAGTTTTCATTCTCTTTTTCATCTGTCTTATCCTTGTGCCCTAAGGTCTACAATGGATCCCCAGTTCATCTCTCCACTCCCATCTGGAAGGGCCATGCCACTCATCCCTCGCCATCCAAGGTGAGGGAACAATTTTGCAAGTTCTGGGAGAGGGAAGCACAGGTAGCTGCTGATAAACTAGGACCTTAGCTAGGCTCACTGACCAGTGTGTATAATGAGCTGAGGGGAGCTAACAACTTACAGGAATGGCAAGAGAGAGGTGGAGCTGGAGCTTCAGCTATCAGGCACAACAAAATGCCATGGTAAGGCCAGGGCTATTCTGGGTCACTTCACTGGTAACTGTCAAAGCATTCAAAAGAACCTGTAAACAGGCCATGCTGCTACAAGAACAAACTCCTATCTGTTACAGCATTAGTCCCTAAAGCTGGGTCAAAGATGATCAGAATATTTTAGAGGAAAATGACTCTTGAGACTGATCTACCTTGGATTTGTAACTCTCTTGAATATCTGTGTAATTCTTTGGCTAGGATTCCCCACTCCTAAGGTACAAATTACTGTGTGGTGTTTGCTTTAAAATAAAATTCAATGGCCTCTCTCCTTCCTCTCAACAGTCACCTAAATGGCCCCACAGCATGCGCTCCCTGTAACACAGGACAATCCAGCAAGCCCTCCACTGCAAAGTGCCACAATTGTACCCTGCTAACAGCACATGAAAAGCCCTTTGAGGACACTAATTACTTAAAGGCTAGCAAAGAATGGCTACAATCCCCACGAATTGTCCTTTTCATAAATATTCTAAATATGTACCATGGGGGAGCAGAATAAACAAAAGCTCATTTCTATTATCTATGCCACAAAGTTATTATAAGAATAACCAGGCCAGTGGTCCAGAAATAATTTCTGAAATAATGTATCTTTGGGTAGCAGCATTAGTCTGCCCAGGTATACACACCAGCTCATCACCATGGTATGCCAGCAGCAAGCCTGTAGTCCCTAATTGGTTCTATCTGTTCACATATATGATACTGTTACCATGGTATCAGACACTTCATAATCACTAAATTTTACTCTAGATAAATCACCAGATTTTACTCTAAAGAAAAAGAAGTTTTCTCACTTTGCTCTTGGAAGGCACAAGTTAGACTGCCTGCACTTGTTCAAATCCAAGCAAACAGTCTGTGAAACATAAGCCATGTCTCCTGATCCCAAGCTAGTGTCTGATGACTGGGTGAGTTCACTATCTTTGTTCTTTCCCCAGTGTCTGAACTTAGCAAGGTATGGATGATCTTTATCCCCTTCTTCTTCTTTCTTTATGCATGTTTGTCTTACAGCTCAAATCTCTATTCCAAAAAGTGTTGCTTTTTCCACTCCTGGACCCAATTAAGGAAAAAAGATAGACCAGGCATGCACTCCTGATAGGCATGAGGTATGCACCTACCCTCATCCCTTCTGGACAAGAAAAAGAGCATTTGGTCCCTTATTGAAATCAGTTCTGACTCTGGCAATCCCCAAGAGATACTAGAGAGATTTGAACACAGAGAAATTAAATGGTATCACTTTGAGTTACTATTGTTGCACAGAAAACAATGCCAGGGAATATGAGTTTGGTCCCCATCATAGTGTGCTATTTGTTCTCCTTTTCTTTCTGCTGTCCCCACCTCTGCCATTCCCTCCCTTTTCCTGTCCAAGTCCTCCCCGTTTTCCTTCTCTCTCCCTCTCCCCCTTACATGCACAAACACACACACACAAACAAACGCGCGCACTCCCTTTCTCATTTCCTCTGGGTCACAGTCTCTGTAAACAGTGCTCTCTCAATACCATGTGGTTGGTTGGGAGTATGAGCCAAGGAGGGGGTGGAGGGATATTACTCATGAAAGGTGTGGATGCTGCTCCCTCCAGTGCTAAATTTCAAAGTCCAGTTTAAAACAGAAAAATAATTCAACAATTCCCCCGCCTCCTCAATTCCCAACCCCCTGGGCACAGTCAGGCTTTTCAGACCCAGCTGTGAGAATTTTTTTTCACTTTTTTATCATCTCTTCTCAGCATTGACTGTGGACATACACCCCAGTCCCTATACAGTGGGCCAAAGGGACTCCCTGGTAACTGAGAGGCAATCAGACACTGTATCTTAAGGGGTGCAGGACAGGGCCACAGAGCTCCCAGAACAGCCATTCCTATTTCAAGCTGGGCCAGAGGAACTAGATCTACCAAGCCAAGCAGTATGGACATGTGTACCATAGAGAGATTCCCATGATCTGCTTTTAGCTGTAAGGGAGCCTGGACAGTTGCTAAAAACAAGCCATGGGAAAGAGAGTTGATGTTACCCTGCCAGTGACCTGCTTACCATGGTTTCTGGGCACGTGCAAGCACAATTCATCACATTTCGAACAAAACATCTCGTTAATCTAGCTAACATAAGATTCAGCTGAGTAGAGCACTTGGTTCAAAAGATTGCTCCTGATGTGACTCTGCCATGAGACGACAAACAAGCTGCTAATTAGTTTTTGGAGTTGTTGGAATACTGAATATCTCATACTAATGGTTTATACCTGGTATATACTCCTAGTGTGCAAATATCTATTTCTTAAGCATCTTAAGATACATCAATTAAGATATATCAATTTATATTTTGATCCAAAGCCCATTCAGGTTACCAGAAATGATGATGTTGTATTTTACTGTCATAAAAATCAGGGTGCAGCTAGGCTGTAAGTGTCCATATCAAAGGTAGTTTTACATCAGCAGTCTAAATTCTTTGTTTTTTGTCTGGTTTCCTTTGGAAATGAGGCTTACAAAATCACACTCTGTGTGTGCAGCTGTGCCTTGCTATCAAACTTCAGGCTGCACTAGTCAGCCTCATCTGCATTTAAGAGAGGAGTAGGGATCTGAAAGACACTTTTCAGAGATCCAGTTCCTAAAAGTTTCATGAAAACAATTTAGACGGAAGAACAAGATGATCACTGTCTCAAGAAGGCACAAGTCACAGTGTAAGCTTCACCCTTACCAGGCACCAACCACTCCTCATTGCAGGACAAATTGCCTGATTGTTACACCAGTGAGGATCCTCACCTTTACAAATCCATCAGAAACCAGGCCACATTTGTTCCACCGCTCACAGAACAGCCACCTTTGTGGGACAACTATCTAGAAGTGAACTCACTGAAAACACAGCAACCAGTCTGCTGAAGGACACAGGTCCTCATAAACTGCCTGTGCTCTTTATTGTCTCTCTACAATGACTGCAAGCTAATTTTTCAGACCTCTCTCCTACTACTCAATGCCTTCAGCTCTATGAGCTACCAGAAGACTGCTGCTTCATCTGGAACTGAAGATCCTCTGCTTGATTTATGAAATTGTTGACCAGGATGAAGAAGTGCAAGTGCAGGAAGGGAAACATTTGCAGTAGCTGGAGTGGCTCACTCCTGCAAGGAAGAAAGCCAAGCATGGAGTTGCATGTTCGCAGAGCCAACTAGAAAAGGTGTATCTTTAGGGATGCCTGAATTAGATAATATAGTATTGATCTTACCTTGTATTAAACAGGATGTACTGAAACTTTCGTGTGGACCATGTGAATCACATATAGGCAACCAACTTCCTTAGCTATCCAGAGTTTTTGAATATGTCAGCCAGGATAACAGTAGCTGCTATATCTTAAAAATACCCACTATCTTAGTCAATCCTCTGACTGATTTTATCCTCTGACAGAGTCTCCAGATATCCAAACTGGGAAGTAAAACAACTACAAAGACTTGCAGACAAGCCACAGTAGGACTTCTCAATTGGACCTTTTTTCTAAAACATGCTTACAGCCACAAGCAAACAGAAACAAGTAAGTGTCCTGAAAACCAGATAAACATTCTGAATTTAGTCAAATTTTACATGGCTAAAATGAATAAAAACACTGCACACACAGCCTCTGAGCTTTTTCATAGGTTGCTGTAGCCACTAGATTTAAAAAATAGAGAAACAGTAATCTGGCTAATCTACTGTCACTTTTGAAGTCTGCAAAGAAAGGAAAAAGAAAGAGGTACTATTGTTGCAAATGTTTGTAATTACTGTCTACAAAACAGCAGTTTACTCATCACAGATGCTGGGAGGGTTAAAAGGCCTACAATTCAGGAGCACATTTCAGCAGTTCCCTTGCTTGGTTCCCTTCTATGAGGTAGCAAGCCTCTTTGGAGCCACTTTGGACCTAGGAGGTGACAGGCATTCTGGTATGTTGGTAAACCGCAGTAAGGGTCTTTGGAGTTGCTAACAGGGTTATTGTGAGTGTAACCTCATAGCCATCTGTATGGAAACCAAGTTAATTTCCTGACCTGGGGGAAGTGTGTGAGATTGTGTGGGTGACTGGGAAGACATCCTGCCTGTTGAAGGAGCTGCCAAGGCAGTTACTAGTAGCATTGTGTAAAGACTTTATTTGGGGATGATCCATGCATCTTCATTTGTGCTCTACTCAGTTTATACTCATTCTGGGGTTTAGAGTCAGCTCATTCTCAGAGCGTATATATTCTGTTTATGTGCAAAGCTTACATATTTCCCAAGATCATTCTGCTGCATAGGGGTACAAAGAAGCTTCTTTCTCTGACACCACCTGACTTCCTTGGAAGAGCTGATGCTCTTATCTAGTGTGACAATGCTCTTTTGAGCCTGCCAGTGAATTCAGCATGAACACACAGAGATCAGAAACCTACAAGTGAAGACTAAAGTTTCAATGAACAACTCCATGGGAATGCAGTCAATGACACACACAGGAATAGGTGAGCATTGCTGGTTGTATAGCAAGAGCTGGCAGACTTCAGGGCCCTGCTTTCCTCAGGGCCTTTTCCAAAGTCAGCCTTTAACACGGATTCAGACCTCTTCAAACCAGCTCTAGCATTCACATGGTCACAGCAGCACCTGCAGCTCTAGCTGACTTCCACTAGGCAGAGTACAACATTCACATACCATCAGAATCATCATCACAGACTGAACAGGTTATGCCACAAGGATGGTACCATGTATTTAGCATGGTCTAGCCCATTCACACGTCACAGAGGGAGGACCCACTGACATCATTTGCACTTCCTAGTTCTGAAAAGAGCACATAATACTGTATGTTATGTTGAATTTTATGGTGAATATATCTTTGTGCCACCCCTTAACGTAGGGCAGCCTATCTTGCTACTAAATTTAACCTCTGTGTGTGTGTGTGGGGGGGGAAATAAGGAACTCTAACACATTTAGCCCACATCTGTGGCTGAAATATATTCAAGTAATGCGTGTAGAGTAGTGGTGTGCGGACAGGTAGGATGCTAGGATGATGAACAGAAACTATTTGGATAGTTGGACTGGATACAGCAGGTTGAGGCTTGTAGCCAATGATTGAAGGAGAATCTCTTTGATCAGTATGACTGAGAAGTGGATTATTTTTTGTTCTCAATAGTAGAAGGTAGGGGAGCTGAGGAGACTAAGTTTTTTTAATTACACCATGGTAGCTGGAGTGAGACATTGCGGCTGACATACAGTCCAGCTCTGAGCAGAGAGGACGCGCGGATGATGCAGCAAGCTAGCTAGCAAGACATTATGGAAAGGGTTTCAGATACCAGAGTTATCACATCCCATTCTTATCTCACTTGACAGTCTCAGGGAGGAGGAGCTCTGTGTTCTGCATGGCTCAAAATGGAGACAAGTGGAGGTAAGTGTGAAGGCATATTTGGGACATCTCCGTTGAGCTGGGGATACAAGGGTAGGGTGAAGCCCGTAACACTGCATTCTGTTTCTTGTTACTGTATTGTTCTATGAAACTTTTCTTTGTTCAATTCAGTCTTCTTCCTGTTCTTGTAACTGGGCTTTATCTGAGGACACAGAAAGGCAGAGGAAAATGTAAGGGGACTAGAAAGAGGTAACATCGAAGCAGTACACAGACTGTCATTCACTCCTAGGTCATTGGCCTTGTTAGCTTCAACTCACTGATACTGTTATCACTGGTGTGTAAGGTACATCCTAGATTGCTCTCTTCCTGCATTCTGGAAATAGCCTGCCTAGCTGAGAGAGTCTGAACAAGGAAGCAAATTAGCCTAGCCTCAGTAGGGCACCTGCTGCTTAGGACAGAGATATTTTGGTTTTATCTTGTTGCAAGATCTGTCTCACCATACTGCCAATGCATCCCAGCTTAGAGGAGCACTTCCGGTTCATACGCCAAGGGAACTAAGGATGAAGGCTGACAAGAGGCTCCAGTCAACTTCCTACATGAACACTTCTCATTCACAAGGAGTCCTCCCTTTTATGATCACCAATGCTGATGTAATTGGGTTCAGTAAGTGCAAATATAGCCCAACTGAAGAATCAGGGTTTGTATCAGAAATCCAACCAGTTGATTTCTTTCTTTGCCTGTGTTCATATAAATATTCTCTCCTTTTTGACCCTTTCTCCTTATCCTCCATCCTTCTTTGGCTTTAGAGAGCATGCACACTTCTCTGCAGCTCTCTCTGAGGCAGCCAGCACAGCAATCAGCAGGCAATCTTATAAAAATTAAGGTACATTTCATTCTTCCTTCAGCCCCCATGTGCATCTTTCTTGTCTTCTCTGTGGGTCTCTCTAGGCTGCCTGATAGCTTTCATCTTTGTGTTACAGCATCTCCTTGCCTGAAACACTGCTGCAATTCTTCCCCTCTTCAGCAAGTGTGGTTATTCTGGGGCCTCCTGCCAGCTGTACAGAATGCAGGCATTTCATAAGGGAGGTTATGCAGCCACCTAAACAAAACACTGCTTGCTTGGGCTGCCTCTCACTAGTGTTTCAGGCAACTCCTGCCAGTTTCTAGGCAAACTAGGAGTCTAGAGGGCCTTCCTGGGAGCATCTTCCTCAGCTTGAGGGACATAAAATGCTCAGTGAAGATCCTCCATTCCAGGAGCTCTGTCTTCAGAACACAATGAAAAGACAAATAGGGGTCCCCCCCAACCCTTATTTCTGGAGCAAGATGTCTCAAATTAACAAACAGATATAGAAGGATATCAGCCTGGCTCCATTGGCAAAGAGCTTCTATAGCACAGAGCAAAAATATCTAAGTGATGGGCAAAAAAACCTTTGTAGACCTGACAGGTTGTCAAAGCTGTGGAAGATGTCCCTCAGTGCAGCCACGGATCAGTACTCGCTAATCATCAGCACTAATGCAAGAGCACACATGCTTTTAAGAACACACCTCATGCACAAGCCTCTTGGTCTTCTGTGTCTGACTCGACATGTGACACCACAAAGGCCAATACAGACAGATCAGACAGGCAAGGCTTGTTCAGCCTAGGCAGGCCTGTCCTTACAAAGCCTTTCTTGGGGATGGCCTGCTTTGACTGTGAACCTCCTTCCACTGAGACTGCAAGCCGCTTTTCAGTATAAGCCAGTGGACGGGGAAGAGACAGCAGAGGATGCAATCTCATCCTTCTCCAAAGCTCTATACACACCCAAGGTATCTCCCATACTGCTAGAGGCGGAATCAGTCTCCTGTGAGCTTGTTCTGTTATCTCTTC
>NW_028186653.1:35360-99916 GCF_003343005.1 Rhea americana
AAAAAAAAAAAAAAAAAAAAAAAAAAAAAAAAAAAGCATTGATAAATCTTTTGCTGGTTATTCATTAACTGCAAGAGGTTTGTTCCCAAGATGAAAAAACATCCCCATTGATTTATGAAAGAATAAAGGAAGATTTCCTGCAAGGGAACACACTTCCATTCTAGGAGATAGGTTGCAGTCAGAAGCATGGAGATTCAAATCAGCAATTCTGGGATTCAGAACAACTAGGCAGAGTGGGAGTGTTTGCATACAAAAAACCAACCAAACAAAAAACATTTTCAAGCAGGTTGGAAAGTGTCATTTACTCTGTGCTGAACTCCTGTGACTCCTGATAACTAGCTCAGCTACCTTTGTGGTAAGCAATGTTTCCAGTGAAAGAGACTTTCCAAAGAGCCAGAGACACAAGAAATTCTTTCATGCTGCTACTGCACTGATTTCTCAGGCTCTTCTCCACACAGCTTGTGCCAGTTCACAGTATACATGAGGCCTTCCAGCAACAAGACCCCAGGGGGCCTAGCCCCTCACACATTGCTGATCAGTTATTCTACACATTATTGTTACTTCCCAGGCTCATACTTTGCAGCTGCAGAGCAAGTATGGGGAGCAGGCATATCACAACTTCAGTTTGTGGATGCTCAGCTGAGCTAGACACAGGGAATGCCTGCAAAGAGTAAGTGTACAAAGCCAGCAGCAGCTGCAAGCACAGGGACAGATCCCTTTGCGGCAGCACAGCTGACTGACTATCAGGCTCCCCAGGGCATCTAGCACCAGGAGCCAGAGAAACGAGCACAGGACACCACAACTGCACAGAGGGAAGCAATATGCATCCACCTCTCATTTCTCGTCAAAGAAATTAAGGCTTGTTCAAGCTCCTGTACTGACTTCTAGCAGGAAAAAGCATTCACATCCTGTTTTCCCATTTCTGCAGTTTTCCAAGATTTCCCTTACACTGAGGAGGACCAACTTGACTCCTCACCTGTTTGTACTAACCAGGATTACCCATGAATTCCGAACAGCATGCCTATTTTTTTTACTGTACTATTAACTGAAAGAACTAAATAAACCTGTATCAAACCATTGAGAGCTAGAGACATCACCCAGCTAAAAGCCCTTTCCATCTGTAAATTGTTTTTATTTCCTTTGAGCTTAGCACTATTTCCAAGAAATATCACTTGGTCAAGTAAAATTTTGTGTAGTACAGCTGACCAGATCAGTACCTCTTCTAACACGTAGACTCTAATTAAATAGCTGTTGACCTTTCTTGGTAAGATTTTTTTAAATATACACTCTGTACAGTCACCTCTAAGTTATTGTTTCTTAACCTTTTCTTTTTCTCCTTTCTAACTGAAGGACCACCTAGCATTCTTCAAAAAAAAAAACAAAACAAAACAAAACCCTGATGAACCAGCTTGTGCAATGCTGCCACCATGCTTTTCATTTACAAGTAACTAAAACAACTTTAACTTCTCATACATCAGTTTCCACATGTTTTCTTTGTTTGTTTGGGAATGCATCGACCTGTTCTGCAAATTGTTTTAAAAACTGTTTTGCTCTGTAATTCTGGACACTTTAGGGATAACAGTTCGAAAAAAAATATGTTCCTTAGTAAACCAGAAATTTCTTCTATGGCCACCAGCATGTCAAACAGTCTTCCTGGAAATGGCAGCTACAACCCTAGCAACATTTATTAGCTAAGGTGCTTAGTAGTAAAAGAGGGTTTAAAGCAACTTCCAAAATGCCCTCTGTGTACACATTCATATACTTTCACCTTAGTAATTCTATTAAAACACTCATTCCTAAGCATGGATTATTTTATGTTTATACAAGGGTAGTATCCAGAGATTTATTGCTGTTTTTTTTTCTTTAGCTTGAGAAAGTGTTTATAGAAGAGGTAGTATCCTTTTATCAGACTAACTGATATGGTTATGGTGGATGAGGAGGGAGAGGGCAAACCCCTACCAAAGCATCAGACAAGCATTTATACATACCAGCACTTTTTCTAGATATTTTTATAGGAACTCAGTAGTTCAGCCACTTTGTAGCTCTTAATTCCATGACAGTACTAAGTTTGTTCAGGAACAACTGTAAAAACTATTCCAGGCAGCCGTTAATAGGATTATTTTCTTCCAGGCATTCCTTTTCCCTGCCCATATTTCCAACAACTGGTCAGAAAGCTCCTGTACCTTTCACTAACTTGTTCCATTGCTCTCCTTGCCTCTCTGTCCCTGTAGTGAGACTACTGCTTTCCACTTTCCAGAACATGAAAATACTACCGTATTTTTCCATACATAGTGTAAAAAGCACCAAACATTCATATCACAGAATCACAGAACGGTTGAGCTTGGAAGGGGCCTCTGGAGATAGAGAACTTCAGACAGTTGTAGTGATAAAGCACCATCATCTTCCTTGTCCTTCTATAATAAGAGTACAATGCAGTTTCTTCCAGCTTTGAAACACACACAACCCTTCAGGATATAACCTCAGGCAAATCACATGAACATCATTCTGCAGGTCAGGCTTGGGAACAGTCACATACACCAGTCATGCTTCTACATTCATTTTATACACAGTGCCATACAATATACAGAAATTTTTATATACATGTATTTTATATACATATATCTTTATAGAATATGCTATATTAATCTGCATCTTTCTTTATAGCAATATTAGTTTAGCTCTTTCACATATAGGTACAAAAAGTCACATGAGAATGGCACACGAAGGGTGCTTGAGCTTCCTTGTAGTCTTCATGCTGGGGCAGCTCAGAGCAGGGATCCAGAGGGCAGCATTCCTGGAAAGGGCAGTGACCTTGAGCATGGGGACAGAGGCTCCTGTGTTCTTTCCCCACTGATTGCACATGGTGAGAGGCACCCAGAGCAACTCAGAGCTCCCTAGAAGAATTATTTATTCCCATAAATGCAAAAGACTTTAGCTATAAAGAGACAGTTGGGCTGAAAGAGTTAATTTCATAGCTATTGTAGTGTGAGTTGCCCCAGCATGTGATGCGAGATAGGTTACAGAAGCCAGCAAAAGGTTTTTTTCTATAGAGGCATTGGTGTTGTCCCTTACAGAGGTGTGGAAGGCAAAGAAGCTATTCTATCGCATTGCCTGGTGGAGCCCCCCATCAAAATACAGCCATGACTCTTACAGCATGGAGGTCATTGAGCTGGGTTCCACCCAACAGAGCTGGCACTAAGGAACACCAAAAAATGAGAGAAAAGTAGCTTCTGCCCAGTTTTTCCAGTCTTACTGTCTCTGCTTATGAACAGCCATCTAGGAGAAGAGACCAGACTGGGGGCTGTCATGGCAAGACATAGCAGCAGACAGCTGAGCTAAAGGAAAAGGTCTTAGAGTACAGAGTGCTCCTCTCCTGCTGCCCCATGCATGCAGATGGTGAGGTGCAACTCATTATCAGTAATCCCTGCACTGACATTATTAATGAAGTTTCAGTAGGACAGGAACTTGGAACTATTCCCTGGATGTCACCTCTGCTGTCAATTGCAGTATTTGTGGAGGGAAAGCAGGGAAGCTATAACCTTGGTAGTTGCAAATGATGCCACTTACCCACCAGACAGTGGCTGCCAGTGGAACCTGTAGATAGGCTGATAAAGGAGCTAAGACCCAAGGAGGTGAGTAGTAGTGGTCTATCAAACACACAGTGATGAGATCATTTTCATATACACAACACTCCCTAAGGTAATGTGTTAGGACAGGACAGATCATACAGGCAAGTGCCACCAAACACATCTGAGTGCTGAGCAATGTACATGCTGCTTTGGATTGCTCCCTCCTCATCTTGGTACTGCCACATGTATCACATTTTTCTGACTCTGAGGCATCAGAATTACATAAAGCGTGTGTCAGAATGCAGGGCAGTGGAATCCCAATAAAACCAAAATGAAGGTTCATTTTTGTGCTGGTCTGTGTTTAATGATTTTACAGAAATAAGTAAGAAACCAAATAGAGGTCCTTTTATCATATGGATGTGAAGCATGGGTAGAATATTTCAGCAAGTGAAAAACAGAACAAGGGATGATATGGTGAAGTCAGCAGGGGTCTCAAACACAGCAATGACAACAGCAAAAATGCCCAACTCCCTAATAAGAGAGCTTATGTTTGGAAGCTATCCTAGAACCAGTCTGAGAACTGTCATTACATCAAAACTGCAGAGAACAGTTTAGAATATGGCAAGTCCCTTTCAGCATAAGTTCTTGCACATAGAGGGTCAGATCTTGAAGACAGGGAGTTTTATTCATGAATAAACCTGTTAAACACTGTCTGAGATCACATACACCACAGGTAAGAAATGGTGGGAGTCTTCCTTTCCTACTGTGGATAAAAATTGCCTTGCAAGACAAGATTCAAGATTGGAGGGGGATGGCTGGGTAACTGTGGTGTGAGTATGAAGAAGCAGCCTGCCTCAGGTCCGACTTTGCTATTGGCACTTTGAGATAACCTGAAGTGGCAGGAGATAGTGGGGAAATCTTGCAAAGCCTAACCGAGGTAGAAAAAGAGGTATCGACAGTAAGAACAACTCTGAATCAGTCCTTGGCCAAACCTCATCTCCTTGCATCCACATTCCAGAGGAAAAAAAATGTGTAGAAGTTGGAAAGGAAGCTAGTAGCTGTATGATCCCAAGCAGAAGGTTTGTACCTCAAGCCAATGGAAAACAAAGGCACAACACGTATGAAGTCAAGAAAATAAGCAAAAACATATATCAATAATGGAGGCAGTGAAGTCCTTGAAGGTAAGTGCATACACTTCCTCTTGTCGTTTAGGGCTGTCACTTCTACGACACAATGAGGAACTGCTCTCTGACTGTTTCAAATTTTAAGTGTGTATGTCCACTAATAGCCAGAGTTTAGAATGGCAACATTCTCCTGCACAGAGCACAGGGTGTAACAGCTCTAACAGAAGCACAGGGTATAGATACAGTGTGGAGATGGTGAAGAAGAAAGTGCAACAGAAGCTTGGTAGTTTGCAATGGAAGCCAACAGTTTTGCTGCCATGCAGAACATACCACCCTCCACACGATGGGTTATTGTTACACAATAAAGGATTTCCTTCCTAAAATATTTCTCAGTTCTAATGACACAGAGTTTACAAATTAGCAAGGTTTAGGTTTCCAGCTCTATCCACCACAGATACGATACCCACCCACTTTGGCAGTGAAGAAGGCCCTGACTCTCAGGGATGGAATGTAAAACAAAAGCAAACAAACTGCAGGCCCCAGGTGCTGATCCATGCCATCTGACCTCACTACAACACTCTACAACAACTCACTACAAGGGGCACTGGCTTCTCACTTGAAGGGAATAGAGCCCATTCAGGAGTTGGCAAGGAGGAGAAGGGCATCAATTAATATTCATACAACCCATTTCACCTACACCTCTCACACTTCTCTACCCATATTAGCTGTATGACTACTTTACTGGAAAGCAATAAACTCCCAAACTAAGTCATATGTCTCAGTTCCAGCCTCTCTCTCACTCTCCCTTGTGCTAAGGGCAGTGTTTGCCTCCCAGCAGGATGCACTCCCTGCCTGCAACATGAAAGACAGCATCATCCATGAGGGAGCACCATGGAAGGGAACTCTTGCACAAGAGATGTAGTTCTTCCCTAAATTCAGCTTTGCAGCTCAGTACTGAACAGCCTCTGATAAGGATGTGCAACAAGACCAAGTGAACCAATGCTTTCAAATGCTTCAAAGCAGTAAGTTCTCTCAGAGAATCCAGCAGAGCAGTCTGTGCAAAACAACTGCTTCATTTCCAACCTTCCGTTTCGTTAAGCAGGTTAAAGAGGCACCATGTACACTGCAAGCAGTAAAGAAGCTGACATTTCATCTGTTAAGAAAAGGACCTGACAGGAGTTTTAGACTGCCATGTGTCCTTTTCCATTTTGTGCACTGTTGCCCAAAGCTAATAGCAACAACAGCCATTCCTGTTAAGTCTATCTTGGGATTTCACATTGAGCTTTCAGGTTCAATATGTTAGATATTTGATCCATTTTCCTTACACTTCCCTTTACTTTTGTAACTCATTGCTTCTGTTGCTACAGAACTCTAACAAGGTAGCATTTAGCCAACAAATATTTACTCACCCTATGCTTCTCCGAATAGAAAGCGAGTATCACAGCTCTGTGAGAGTTGTGCTGGCAGCAGCATAATTACATAACAGCTTTCAGCAAAAATCCAGCTTCAGTTGGGGATAACTTCAACACAAGACAGGATAACAAACATATGACAGCATAGAAGGATCTTCAGCAAAAAGGATCTCAGATTTCACTTGTCTGAGCAGAAAGATGTAAATGTAATGCCACAGATTCAAAAAAAGCTGAAGGAGCTTTCAAGCAAACAGCAAAGCTGCTAGGCTTGTTGAGGGCTAAAGGTTACTTTAAATACTGCCAGTATTTCTGCATTGCATTTAAAGACTTATAAGCCACTTTATCAGCAAATTACTGGCCTATGTGGTTTAATGTGTCCTGCAGGCAGTAGTTACAACCATCATGCCTAAAAAAAGAGAGATCAAATGCTGCTGGTAACCTTGCTGCAAACTGAGAAAAGCTGCTGCAGGCAGAATGTTCTCATACTGCAAAGAGAGGAGAATATCCAAGCCGTGGGTACGCATAATCACACAGTGAACACTCGGTATCTAGCAGATCTCCAGGCCAGCTGATTCTCAAGGCAGATACAGAAGTGCTTCTGTTGATCATGAAAATTAAACGGGGTAGGCTGGAATGCCTTCCAGTGTCATGGTCATGTTGGGATTTAGATATAGCGGGCAGCACTTATAAGTATATGCAGTATTTATGTATGCATATGAGAGCATATGACATCTATTCACCAGCAGAAACAGGGAGGTAGCTTGTGACCGAACAGTTAAATTTTAAGACACCTCAGTGAATTTCACAATATCTAGAAACACATCCACTCAGCTTGTAAAACTTGCAGAGGAAACCAGCTACATTTTGCATAGGTAAGGTAATACATATTCTGTTTTGCTCCCAGATAGATGTGAGAGAGATCCTAGGAAAGGGAACAAGTACGAGGTTGTCAGTACACTGGCAGATGACAAAAACATATTTTTGACTAAGCCTGAAGCTACTTCCAAGCTTCTCTGAAGGGCTATAGCTGCAAAAGGCAAATTGCAAACACACCAACAAATATATTTCAGCAATGATCAACACATGGCCACTGCAAGGAATAATTCTTATCACTCATATGCCCTGAGCTCTAAATTAAACTGGGTAGCTGTGTGGGCAGTTCAATGAAAATACTGGTCTTTGCCAACCTGCAGATAAAAAAAAACATAGAGAAAACAACCAAATGCACAAAGAATATATTACCAGAGGCCATTTTATAAATCAACAAGATGCTCACAAACATGTATAGAGCTCAATACCCAGTCTGAAAGCAGAACACAGCAAGAATTAAAATGAATTTAAAAATGGGAAGTAGCAACAGACAAAACTACAGGAAAACTTCACACAGAGTGGGACAAAATGCATCTAGAGCAGGGACAAATCAGAAAGACTCAATAAAGAAACAAAATCACTGAAGGCAAAGAGAAGGTTTAACACCCCTCTTAATTAGCTCCTCCTTACAAACACAGTGAAACTGAAGGGGCGGGGTGAAACTTATTTGGAGATGATATCCGAAGAAGTAATCCTACATCCATTCAGTTTGCTGGGCTTGTCACAGATCCCCCCTACACTGTTTCCTTTGGCAGAGACAGGACACACTGGCCAAGGTAGGGCAATAAGTCAGCTCTCGCAGCAGAAGTTCCAAAGAGCATATACTGAATGTGCATCCCCCCATTGCTCACTAAATCACAGAATCGGTAAGGTTGGAAGGGACTTGTGGAGATCATCTAGTCCAACCTTCTTCTAAAGAAGGGTCATCTACAGCATGTTAGACAGGATTTCATCCAAGTGGATTTTCTTCCTTCTCATCTTCCTTTGTTCATTGACAGCAACACCTAGTTCCTCTTTAAATCCCATTCCTGTTTGGAACCCTCAGCCGTTAGTGTAATCTAAAACAACATATTTAATATCCCAAAAGCACAGAAATGAGAGTCAGTGGATTTTCATATTTACATTCACAACTAGCTTTGCCATATCAGTCCTCTGTACAGAGCAAAATATCTCATATAACTCCTGTTCACCTCTGAATAAAGTTCTTTTAAAAAATTGTAGAAGCTGTGAATAAATATGGAAAATATAGACCAGAAACACGAGAAGCAAAAGCTAGAGATATTATACTTATATCTAAGAACCTTTCAGTGCTAACAACTCTATGACCTTTCTACACATCCTTATCTGCCACTGAAAGCAGCAGCTCTCAAGTGAATCAAGACACAAATTTAGGGAAGACAGACAATGACAGGAATCCCATTCCACTGTGTTTTGAAACATTATGAGAACATGGGGAGTAACTGTGTCAGTGGGGCTACCAAGGATGTAGACTGAGACACCATCATCCTGAGATGGAGTAACCAAGAAGAGAAATAAGGTGGCTCCTGATTACATGACAGGAATAGAGATTAGAAAAATAAAGAAAGATCAAAGAGTCATAACTTCAGAAGAAAATGCATTTCCAAACAGAWAGGACAGCTCCACAGAGGAGAGGGAAGAACATTAAGTGTTGGAGAAGAGATGTCTTTCTGTTCTGTATTTGTACACACAGCATAGCAGGATCCTCTCTATGTGCTTGGCACTGCTGCAATTAAAACAATAAAAGCAGCATTACTGAGGTAGAAGAGCTATCAAAAATAAAGTTAGCCAGCACTACATGCTCAGGGCTCGATATCAGAATATTATCAATGGGAATATTTTCTTCCACTTTAGACATACTCAAAATGTTTAGCGTGCAGGCTATAGATGTGAAGAACAGAGCAACATCAAATCCATCATATCTTGCGAGGGTGTTTGAGAAAAGGTCAGAGGCTCTTCCTCACTAAGCTGATGGATGTAGTTAAACATGCACCTAGTTAAGGGCCTCCCACGTTGCCCCAAATGTTTCAAGGCTTCAGGATTACATTCCACTACAGTCTGCTGAGAATGTCTCCAATAACATGAGATGACAACATCCCATCCTTACACAGTTAAATGAAACTTGTGTACCTGAAGGGCTATGGAAAGAACAGAGAAAAACTTGCTAGAGTTTTTGACAAAGCTGCATCAGTGTACAGGGTTTCACTGACTATGCTTTAATTTTAGGGTGCACAAAGTCCATTTTCTGTCCTCCAGGAACTGGATGGCCTCAGTTCTACTCCTTTATCCAGTAGCTCCAAATTGCTATTTAAGGATATGCCAAAGAACTGTTGGTTGCTTAGCTGAGGTCCAGTGTGTCAGGTACCACAAGTAACACTTCTAGTACTGCCCCTATGGGGTGTAATGTCTCACTGAAATATTAAGGGAATATCTAAACATTAAGATGTACAAAGTGGCTGCATAACAGCCTGAGAATAGAAACCAGCAGCCAAGCGGTTAAGAAACCTGAAGAAGCTTCGTTTAACAAAGACAGCTACACATCAGAGTAGAAGAAGGCAGAGAAAGTAGGCAGTAGTATGCAGTATGAATGAAGAAGGTAACTACAGTCTTAGTATTTATTTTTAACTTTTCAAATATGCTCTTCCAAGATGGAATACAACATCAGCCTGTGCAAATGCTCCTACAGCACAGAAATTATGAGAATGAAGACATACAGAAAGACATTTAAAGCAAAAATGCAGAGAACATAGATTTACTTTGTGAGGGTCAGCAACTGGAAACAGATCTGTTTGTCGGGAGAAAACAGTGGAAAACAGCGATTACCCATAATGTGTTGCAATAAGAACCTTAACTAAACAGGCTCTTTTGCACCTTCACTGCCTTGGCCTATGGTGAGCTAGGTCACAAGCAGGAGGTATTTCCAGGCTTTTCAGAAGAAGCCTAATAAGCACAGAACACAAACAAAGCAAAATTGCAGCATGCCAGGCTGTTTCTGATACAGCTGGTCAGGGCAAGGTAGCCACATTCCCCCACAATACAGTTCCAATGGCACAGAGAAAGGAAACAGTCATGCACATGATCATGTATGCCAAGAAATAATGGAGTTACACCCAGATTAGAAATGACTTTCTAGTGCAATAGTGCAATCTGTTAAACTTAATCAGGTCACTACTGAAACAATAACTCTTTTCTAACAGGGAGGAATCTACCTTCCTTGCTTTGAGTCAACTTCTACCTCCCTTGTGTAGGGCACCAGCAGTTCGACCTAGTCTCAGAGAAAGCCATCTCCTCATTAATAACTGCCAGGAATTGAGACACTTCTTTCATTAATGTTTGTAAAGTGCTTTGCAGATATAAAACTCCACCTAAGTGCTAAGTTATTACTACCCACCTTCTGCCAACGTTTAAAGGCAGAAATTAACTCCTTTTCCTCACTCTACCAAAATGTCAAGCAGCTTGCATCAGGAGGTAAGCTAGCCTACTAGTATCAGTCTACATCTCCAAATGACCCTTTCTCCCTCATAACTATTCAGCTTCTCGTCCAGCATTCCTGGACATCACCTTTTTAATTTTGGGTATCTGCAGCAATTCACCTTTACCCGCATCTGCAATAGTGGATGATCTGATGACACTTACACAGCTCTTCTGTATGAGTTCCTGAACTACTGAAGTTCTCAGCAAGGGGAATACAACACTCTGCTCTTTTCTGAAGGATCTACAAAAAAAGAAGAAGTAACTTTTTGTTGCTYGGAAGGAAATGCTTTTTCTTTTACAAAGTACTTAGAATCCAGAAAGGCTTATTCCCTTCAAGAAGTTAGAAGAGATCACATTTTGAATGTAAACCACTGGGACAGTATTTTACTGCCTTTTTGACAATATTTGACCGCCTATTTGACAAAGCCGCTGCACTTCTAGAGGCCCTGTGATTTGTAAGGAGCAGAAGATACAGTGTCTTATATTTAATTGTTATAAGGGACTTTAGCACTTGGACACAAAGTCCAGTTCAGCATTTCTGTGCACCTGCTGAAGTCATTTACATCAATAAACAATGGACATAAAGTGCTACTGTTCTGATGCAATAGTGCTTGATACCACTCTTGCTTTGTTTGTACAGCACCCAGGACATCAGAGTCCAGATCCATGGCCAGGGCTTCTAGCTACTACTTGAGGAACACAGCTAGAGGCTACAGATAACAAGATCCCAGGTAGTACTCATGAACAGTTGGACTAAGCTCATGGGAAGCACAGTATTCTCCCACAACAGAAATACCACAGTAAAGGAGGAGAGAGGAGGACAACAACATGGGTACAATAAGTAAGTTAATTGGGAATTTCTTTTCCAGTGAGAGAGGTCAGAGCTCCCATAAGACTGATTGGTGATTCTGCCAAGCTTTGAGTGTATTTTGTCAGTTAAAGAATTTGTGCAGGTCATGGTATGTTAACTTTCTAGATAGGTAGCTTCTCTCCTGCCTCCATGGTCAGAAAATTTCTGCCATATGACAGCTCTATTTGGCTACTCTGGACATTGAGGCTCTGCACAGCAGTGCTCACATAGTTTTACCAGTGACATGACTGGGCTATGTAATGTGTTGTCATGCAATGGGGAGGCAGAGAAGGAGACTGGGTGAGGGATGCATGCAGTTTCCCCTAGGCTTAGATCCAAGGAGTTCTCCTATCATCCTACCCCCACTTTAAAAACAGGAGACTTGCAATTGTACCAAAGTCTGCCCGTTCTCTCCCTCCTATATCCCCAGAGGGAATGTTACAGGAAGGAGAGAATGAACATGCTTCTCGCTTAGGGAAAGCCTTCCTGTGTGCTTAATAAATACCTTGCAAAAAGCTTAGCAGCTCTGTAAACATACAGGAGATTTCAATACTTAGTAAGAGTTCATTTTTTCCCTGAACTCTCAATGACAGAGGCTGGCTCTGATCTGTGATTACTACATACTGGCGGTGTTAGGACCCAGCAGGGTCCAGCAGAGGCTCCTAGGCTCCACAGGGGCCTGGCAAGTAATGCTGGGTGCAGATGAGCCTTCTAAATGTTGAAGTTGATCCTTCCATGCAGCTCTGAGATGAGAATCTTGTCAGTCCTGCGGGAACGTTGCCAGCTCAGAGTGGTCCAGGGATCTGTAAGTGACGATGGCAACATCCAGGAAAACTCCTTCTGGCAAAGGAAGAAACGTGGCAAAGGGCTTTGGCTCTCCAGAACAGTTTCCTTTCCTCTCAAAAGCAGCCTGGTGGTCACTGAACACAGAAATACTCAGGGGAGTGAAAACACAGTGACAGCCTGATTCTTGCTGTGCCTGGCCAGGGAAGGGGAGACTGCATTTAGGGAGAATACAGTCCCAATGGCTTTAAAATGGGAGAATGTCCTACAAAAACGATCCCCATGGAAGTATGACGAATTGGATCTTGGGCCAGATCCAACATGTTAGTGCAACAGGGCCCAAAGTTTCAATCCGCTTATTTCCAAAACCATTGAAAATAGTACTAGGGAGGTGATCTGGTCCCTTTGCTTCCGTTCATACAACTTTCAAACTTCAGAGAATCCACTCCTTCACCTCGAAGGATTCCCTGAAGCAGAATATTTCACTCCCACACCTCAGCAAGTACCCTGGGGCAAGGAATCTGCCCCTTAATAGAAACCAGACAGGCTAAGGTAGGGAACTTGCATCTACCTCTAGTGACTCAGACCCTCTTAGTGTAGCAGGCATTGTGAGGTAATGCTTCTTCTCTCAAATAAAAGCACGGGTCCCGAGCACAATCCATCCTCCAGACACCACTGTGCTGCCATTGTGGCACCCCAGAAGGAATGTTTCCAGGTGTCTCCTCTGACCTGAACTGCCCAATGACCAACACTTCCAAGTATTATTCCAGCACTCAGCCTATGGGATCAGCTCGCAGAGCCGCACCCTTTTACCCCTGCCCTAGAGAGCAGAAATCATGAGGTCCTCCTGCTTGGCAGGGCTGGTTACATGCCCAGAGGGGGTGGAAGTCCGGATTTTGTCAGGGGCTAAGCACTCCTGGCTGCTCACACCTGTGGGAGTGATGTCCATGAGTTCTCCGGATGAACTAAGGGGGAAGGAAGGTGAGACAGAGATGCCCGACGAAGGATCTGTTGAGCCTGCAAACAACCTTGGGGGCTTTGGGACTAAGTTGGGTTCATATTGGGCCCTTAACAGGATCTCCTGATCACTGACAGACTTGGGCATCTCTGCAAAGTCACTGGAGCGGTCTGACACCATCATGCAGTAGATGTCCTGGAAGGAGCTGCTTTTGCTATCCAAATTAAAGAGGCTGTCTATGAACTCAGCAAACTCCAGTACCTGGGGACTGGGAACATCGGTGAGTCGTCCATTCTGGAGGGACAGCTCCTCATGAGGGGATAAAGAAACTTGGTCCCCCTCACTGCTGGCCCCCTCCTTACTGAAGCGTCGCTGGGGGGTAGTACCACCACTGTTGAGAACAGTGTCTGGGGCCTGAGTCTCCTGGGAGTGCTTGGAAAGGCTATCAGCAGCCAGCAGCTCTGTCCGTGAGCTGAGGGAGGGGTTCTCCTCAGGGATAACAGGGTCTATATAAAAGCAGTGTGTCTCATCCTTCTCCATGACAGCATGGAGGCTGGGGGAGCCCCGGATGCTTCGAAAACCAGAGGAGCGCCTTGAGTCAAAGCTGTAGATGGATTCATTGTCAGAGAGGCTCTCCATGGTTGCTAGAGGGGCACGACGGTCCTGGAGCTCCACAGAGAGCCGTTCCTTTGTATCCAGGAGGAGAAGTTCCACAGGGTCTTTCTGCACAGGAGAAACTGCCTTTGTCTCATAAAATCCCTCCAAGCTAATTTCAGAATGAGACTTGCTCCTGCAAAGAGTAACAGGGACAACATGAGTTTGCATCACTCCTTAGAGAACCACAACTGAGGAACTGAGTCTTGGGCACATATCACTTCTCTAACTAGAGCCATCTCACATAAGTGCAGGAGACACTTCATTTCTTCCTCCTCCCAGCTGAAAGCTAAGCCCCCACCTAACATTTCTACACCTACCCCTCCACATCTAATTCCTACATTAATAGAGAGGCTTGAGGTATGAGACATTAAAGGACAGGCTTACAGTTAACCTATGACTATTTTCTCCTTCCTCTCATTCTCTGAACCATTCCAGTCTCATGCCTTCCCCTCCTTCTCCCTGCTGGCAATCACTACCTTACTACCAAAAAGTGACAGAAGACTATGTTACAGCATTGTCTATGACCAATTTAGGTACCATTTCCAACAGAAGACTTTAAAATAGGTAAAAGAGCAATCTACTCAACTTAAGACAGGTAAAGATCTTTAGAAAATTCCAGTCACACTAAGACTTCTATAGATCAGTCAGGTTCCTCCCAATATAGGGTCAAAGATACAGGAAAAGAGCTTCCCATACCAAGCCTACACAAAACTTGAGATTACTTGCAGTCAGAAAGTGTCTGCCCTAAAAACAGAAACTTGAGAAATGTCTGGGACAAGAACCGGGCTTAGTAAATGACTACTGCAGCTGCCAAAAGGCACAACTGATCTATAGGGAAAGGCTTTTAATTTAAGCCAAGATTTGATCCAACTGTTATTTCAACAGAGCAGACTAATATGCGCATGGCTAACCTTGCTAAAGTATGCGAACAGATTTCAAGAACCCCCAAAACAGGGAATCTGACACAGTAACTGGCTCCATTTTTTAACTAAACACCATCAAGTTGCAACTCTTCCTCCTCCAATACCTCCCCAAAGCCTCTTTGCTCTTTCCCTCTCCTACTTTCCCTTTCATATCTCACAAGAATTCCCTCTCTGCTTTCACTCACCTCAAGATGAAGCAATTCCTTAGGCTATTTCTCCAGGGTTTGCTCTGGCTATGACATGGAAACCACTCTCCTTCCTGCTGTTTGACCTAATTCATCTTCTTGGACTTCTTGGAGCCTTCACAAACATGAGCCAGTCCCTCCTCTTGCTGTTTCAGTGCTGTGGTTCTCCTCCTGTCTAAGCTCTCCTTTGCTTGTTTCTGGCCATCACTCCCTCTCTCTGTGACAAGAACCTTATTATTTTCATATTATTTACTGTCTTCTCTCTCATCTTTTCTTTAAATTTACACCTCACTCATGTTACCTCAAGGACACTCAGCTGTGCATTGTTTTCAGCACAGACCATTTCATCCTGCCTCTTCTCACAATCTATTTAGACACCGTACAGCTTCTCTTTCGGTCTCTTTACTCAAAATCTCCAAAGTAGAAGAGATTCCCTTGCAAAGAAACGAGTCTCTCTCACCACATTGCCACCGTCTGTCACATGCTTCATCTTACAACTTTGAAACATATCTTTGTCCATATTTTTATATATTTTTTTTCTGCCTCTTGCAAATCTGTGGTCTCCTTCAGTGCCTCAAACTTCATCTGAAAATATGCAAGGAGTCTTTCTGCTTTACATCTACTAGAAAGAACGAGTTCTTCCTCACACTAATCCTTTGTATACATGCTGGATGTACTACCCAGCCTCCAACTTATGGTCTTTGCCAGCATATTTGTGTCACTGCTCACTGACCAGTGGTCTAGCTTTCATAAAATAATCACTGCAGGAACATTTTCAGAACATGTGTTTCTCCCTTGCTTGGTTTCCACTGGACTGAGCTTCTGACTCTAGTCCTTCACAGACAGAACACCTATTGCTTTCCTATCACACTGAAATCGTCTTCACTCTTGTCCCATACTGCTAGCCCAGATACCTGTATCTGTGTTTCCAGATTCTCCTGTTTATATTATTCCACAAGTCACATATTATAAAGAAACATTAAGTGCACATATTTGCTGGTAAGCTTATGGCATCTGCTGCTTTTGAGAATTACCACACAGGGTATCTTTGAGCACATAATTCACACAGGAAAATGGAGATTTGGCTGCAAGACTGCAAGGTTTGGTTTTGTGGTACCACAAAAACCCTAGTAGCCTTGATAAATGGAAAAAGAAGTTTCCATACCTTGTCTTCTAGGTCCTCCTGACCTTGCTGCATCAATGTATTCTTCAGTAAGACAAAGATTGTTTTTTCCTCTAACATGTACAAGGTATACTGAGGTTAAGTAAAGGTCTCACATAGGCAGGCCTTGGATCTGTCCTTCCCACAAACGTTTATCACAGTGCCCCAAGAGGAAGAGGACCCACACCCAGATCCAGTAAATCTCTTAAGAAATCAAAGATATGTCCTTACTTAATACTGCTGTTCCTTCTGTCCACTGCTATGGCTCCAGTTCCAATCTGTACTGAGGGTCCACTAGGCAAGGGCTGACTCTGGAAGACTAACTCTGGGGTTAGATCCACTTCTGTAGGACTCACCATTACTTTGGCTGCAGAAAGTAAAGCTGTTTTTCCCTTGTTGTAGTTCTCCAGGACCTATTCAAAGTGAGCAAAGAAACACCAGTGTTTTACTGGAGATAGCAGTTTTGCTGTTCTCAGCTCAGGATTTTCATGAAACTGCTAGATTTGCCCGAAACTGCTAGATTTGTCCATTTGTTTCTTATCAATGCCTTCTGCAAGCACAGAGCAAGATCTTGAAATAAAGGATTACATTGACTAACTTTGACACCATCCACCCTGTCAAAATGCCCTATTGGGAAATCAGCACTGGGGAGGTGACCAAAGATGCTGCCAGAAGCAACCTCAAGACTCCAGCAGGATAAGAGTCTTGGCTAAATCTACATGTCAGAGCTGCATGGCTTAAAACTGTAGTTCAGGGGCATACTGCAAGCATTATACACAAACTTGGTCACCCCACGGGGTAACAGAGGGGCTGCAGCAGCAGGCTGTAAGATTTTTGAACCCTCTCCTCCAACCCCACAGCTGTACATACAGACATTTAGTTCTATCACAACCTGGAATGAGCAGATTCTGAGAGAAGGAACCAAATACCACTCAACATCAGTTAACTGTGGCATCATATTTGGAAAGACGGCCTAGTTTAGGACACTGGTATTGGGATGAAGATCTATATTCAATTTCCAGATCCCATTAAATTTGACACTAATAGTTCGGGCAAGACTGGCCCAGAGCAGTCTTCTCCCCCTCTCCACAAAATAAATGGTATTGAGTATTTAATAGCCAGCTCTGCTGGGCAAAGACCATCCATTCACTGTTCATGAAGGGCTGTGACAAGATACTAGCTTTAGTTAGGGCATCTAAGTGCTTTTGCCATAAGAATTAATAAAACTGGATTGCACCAGGGCAGTTTTCTGACTTTCCAACATACATGCAGAGCTTTTGCTTGGAACTGAGAAGCCTAGTCAGCCTGTATGCTTAAATCACCACACCCCTTGTCCATTTGTGACTATAAACTCACCTCATCAGCACTATCATACCAAGCCTTTCCTGACCAACCATGGCCTCTTATGCATTCAAGTCAAAGTCCATGCTGTCACACTGAACGACCCCTCCCAAATCCTTGATCCCAATTCTCAGTGTTACCTTGTTGAGCCCTTCCATGACCACATATGGCAAGTGTTCATGCAACATTGCTGGTGAGATGATCACTTCATTAAATGCCTTGTTGTCACCCCAGATAGCAAAGTAAGTGGGATCCTCTTGCTCACAGCAACTAGAAGAGGAGTTGGTATTACAAAGAGAAAAATGGGGAGTAGGCCAGTACTTTGGCATGCAAAAGTAACAAGAGGTTACAGAGACAGAAAAAGCAACAACAGGAAAAAGGGAGATAGGAGATATTATAGTACACATGCTACTGCTATTGCTCCAGAAGTCTGCATCACCAGCAATATGAGTATCTTCCCACCCTCATAGCACATAGTCACCATAGGACAGTGGAAAAAAATCAACTCCCTCATATGGGTTGGTTCATCTACTGGGGAGTCTTTTCCAAAAGTAATTTTCACCCCCATCCATGGGTTGGCTTCACAGCTCTGCRCACACTCACCAGCACTGCTCTGCAGGATGATTGTGTACCACATGGATGATGCGGCCAGGTGGGTAGAGGGGTGTGCTTGCAGACAGGGCAATAGTTAGATCACTAGGATGGGTCCAGAGGCGATTACTGGTTACTGAATTTTCTTCTGTCTCTTCAGGGAGCTCTGACTTCGGTATGCACTTTGTAGCACCTACAATGATTCGCCACTGTCCAATACAAGAACGGGGAGGGACAAAATGGAGAAAAGCAAAATCATCTTAGAGACTGTTAAGTAGATTCGTTTAAACTAAACACATGAAAGGAATGGGGCTTGTGACTTGGTTCCCTAATCGTGTACCCAAAGATAGAAATAACCCCATCCAAAAAGAAAGGTTGTTTCTTCCTCCTTTCCTCTTCCAATTTTAATCTTAAAAACAGCAAAATCTTGTCTTTCCTCTTTTTGCTGGAAACTTTCTTAGAGTTAGGGATCTAGAACAAGGACATCTTTATCTCTCAAATGATAACTTACCAAACCTTCCAAAATAAACAAAGTAGAAAGAAATCTGAATTTTTGATGTTTAAAAACAAGCAAAAGATTATATAACATAACCAGACAAAAATTCCCTTTAGGCTCTTCTTTATGCACTAAAAGAAATCCCCCTCACGAAAAACACCAAAAACCTCTAATCCAAACCACAAAAAAACCCACCATAAAATGCTAATAAAAAAAAAGTAAGCTCACTTTTCTCCCAATCATTTTTATAATATTTTACCCTCAAATATCTTAAAATCTTAGAGCTTTTCTGTCTCAATGTGACCGTCAAAAAGCCTGAGCAGGAACAACTTCACACACCTATTTCCAAAATGTTATCTGGCTGCGTATTGTAGCACTATTCAGACAACACACAGCTGTGCCTATATAAACTCACAATTCCTGTACTTCCAAGACTGTTACCATTTCTTACCAACAAGAAAAAGCTACAGTTGGAGCACAGACTTCAAAACAAGCTCAGGTGGGAGAATTGCCTGCTTAGTTGTTTTAGGACTATAGCACTGAACTGAAAGCATGTGAACCAGAATCATCACATGAAACTATAATTATTGGGTTGCAGCGTATAGCCTTAAGCTCTGATCTCTCTAGCTGCCTTCTAGCTCTTGTCATCACTCCTATGGTTACCTAGACAGTAGTCACAGTGGACCTGAGGGGCTGGAGAAGTTTGCAATATTGTTGTGTGACATTAAGGAAGTTTATCTTCACTGTTCAGGGACTTACACTGAGGTGTCTGTTCATCTTCATTCTTACCTTTGGCTTGTTGCTCCTCTGAAGAACATCAAGAAGTTGCCGGCGAAACCCCTCTAGCTGTGAGAGACCAATCCTGGAAAAGAGAAAAAGTATTCACAATGCCTGGACAGGGAACTACTGACAGGTAACAGAGGACAATAGATACACACAGAACAGAAACCATGCTACAGGAGATACTACAAGAATGCAACAATGCCATTAACGCAGATGACTTCAGAGATGAGGTGTGACATCACACCGCACCAGGAACCAGGGAAAAGAAGCCACAGGAAATCAATGCAACAATAAACAAGTATGAAATGCAGTAACAGAATCAGAGTAATGAACACAAGTATGAGAGAGGTCAATGAATAGATAAAGAAGGAGATGATACAAGGGTGCAATCTCAGAAACAGGCAAGTAGGAAACAATTACAGGATGCCACAAAAAGATAAACCAGGAAGATGACACAGAGCTATGTGATATCAGTAAACAGATTACTGGATGGAAAAGATTTTGTCATACAATTCACCAACAGGCAAATTCTAGTAGTATTGTAGTATTGCTCCTCCACTGAACTCTACAAGCCTAGGAAATGGCACCATTATGTGAGATCACACAACAGGACAGAGGTGAAAACAAAACTCAGGTTGCCTGGCTTCTAGTCCAATGCCCATTCAGGAGGACATATCCCAGGAGATGATGAGAGGTGAGAAATGTGAAGATACAAGAAATTAGGGAGCTGGCTCAAAGATATAAGATGATATGGAACAGGTAACCAGGGACAAACAGCATAAAATACAAGCTGACAGTATACCTACTTTGGAGCAGAGGGTAAAGAGGGATGGCATAACACAGACAACCCAGGAGATGGCACAGACATATCAGATACTGCAATGTACAGATTTATAGAGACAGGATATTCATCATTTTCTTTCATACAGGCAACTGAGAGACAGGGGAGGGATATGCTCACACAAAGGTGTGTGAACACCAATATAGGTGTCCGCATAAAAGATAAAGCAATRCAGGTAACTAGGGAGACAAGTAAGAAGCACACAAGGACAGGTAAATGAGGAAACTGGAGACAGAAATGATCTTAGGGCTTCCGATAGGGAACGAGTGACTTTACTACAGAACAGCAGATACTTGTCAAGGAATCAGAGGCTTCTCAACTTGCCTGGGCACTAGATCTTTGCCAAGCACGACTGCAGTCACAAACTCTTTTGAATACTCCATGGCATCCTCACTGGAAGAGAAACAGGACTAAGAAGAAGCAAAAAGGGTTTCACTGGCAGCAAACTACACTCCATTCCCTGACTCCCAGACATTGAACCTGGTCATACGAAGAATCTAAGCTGCTCAAAACCTTTGGGACTTGCACCCTCTTAAGGCAAGGCTGAAATCCATGTCCCATACCCCAAGCACCATTACACCCTAATGGTATAGTGGACTCTTCCTACAGCTAGAATAGCTCCTTCCTTCCTTCCTTCCTGAATATATTTGGAAAAGTACTCAGATTCTACGCCTCATAGTGATTTTCCTATAGTTCAGGAATGGCCAGGACACGAGAAAAGGAAGAAAAGGATACTACATGCTCCTGAGACTACTCTAAAAAGATACTGTAGAACTAAGATGGCCACTTTCTGCAGTAACCTTAGCACCAAGATGAGAGGGATGGCTTTCACTCCTTCACCTGCTTCTTCTCCAGAGAGCTACCTTCCTAGAGACCTAGAGCCACCACAGGTAGATGCCAGAATCACTGACCTAGAGAATGATCCTGGGCATGACATATAGTGCAACAAAGATCAGATGTGTGGCAGTCAGAGACACTTCCTTGAACTCTGAGACAGTTGAGGTGACACAGAGCAGCTTGGCACAGCTATCCACGGATCTCAGGAGGGAGAGCTCTGAACAGAAAGCTATAAAATTCTACGGAAATTCTGAAGAACAACTCTTCTATAGCAACAGATGACTGGGGATTACTATCATAACAGGGCATGCTAATGTCCAGATTCACTAGCAGGATAGTTAAAATCCCCTGGCTGATGTAGGAACATGATGCAATAGCTATCACAAGGGGCTTCTCACAACACATAGCTGCTTTCAAGTGTCCCCATGGTGTTTCTCATGACTAGAAAGACTTTATCTCACTCCATGGCCATGAAGAGGGATGTTTTTATTTGGCTGCTATGGAATTAATACAACTGGCAGGTCTGTTCCAATTTACAGTATGAAGAATTCACTTTACCTCTCTGCAGACATATCTGAGGTAGTCAGTCTAGATTCCTCCTACAGCCAAAGGAGAGAAACAAACACCAGAGAAGCACAATCCATCTGACCTATGTTAGGCATCCACTTCAGGATGCGAGAACTCACACCCTGGAAGTGCCTATTTCTTTCTGTCAGCTGCAAAAAGATGCAAACTAGATCTGATGCAGACATCTATTTTTTGTCAAACATCTCCCATTTCGTAATCTATTCACAGTGGATGGGGAGAGGACACCCTGGCATTATGCACGGGGCAATAAGGAAGGAAATCATACCCTGTTCACTACCAACCTCTCAACTTTCATTTTCCGCTAACCAGGGTAAAACTAAGAGCTTTAGCCATAGATGACCGAGTCACAAACCTGAATATTTGGGAGAGTGGCCATCTGCCATCATAACCTAAACTCCAAATGACAATGCAGAACAAAGACTGTCAACAACCCTCAGCTCCTACAACTTGTCACTCTTTTCCTATATGGTCCTCAAGGCAGAGACTATCTTTGTCCAAAAAAAATCACAAACAGGATCTGATCCTGCTACAACTACACACCCTCCCTCATCAGACCTCCTGTACCAACACTTACCTCAGCAGCCCACCTGGGGGAGAATATGCAAAGCACTTCAGTGACGGATACTGTGGACGCAAGAGGAAGGACAGGATGGCAGCTGTGCCAGCCCCTAGGGAATGACCAACCACAATCAGGCCATAGTGTTTTGTCCCTCTGCCCTGAAAACAAAAAACAAAACAAGAAATGGAGATCAGACTGGAAGGAAACTCCACATCAAATCCCAAAACTGGTCCATCCCCCAAGCTGATGAGTTTTTCCTATACATTAGCTCTCCACACTAACTTCTCCACCAATGGAAACTACAACAAATTCTGAAATGGGAGCAAAGTTCTGATTTACACTGGCTAGTCTATGTCACAGAGGCAGCCCAAGCACATTCAGTTGCAGCTCCGCAATAGTTCCATATGTTCTGAAGGGATACTGGAATTAACTCTCTTTCGGGAAGAAAAATGAAAAAATGTGTCCTCAAACTACGTAGGTTATTTGGGAATTGATATATGCTTTTGCTCCTCCTCAGATCTGACAGCCTTCTGAGAAAAACTGACTCCAAGTCCACAAATCTGAGCTCTCCTTGGTTCTAGAAATGATGATTCACTCTCCTTAATTTCATTACTCAGTCATACTGAAAAACAGAAATCTTAGCTTGCAGTTTGAACAGTAATTATCTGAAGACTACATATTCTCAACAGTCAGCAGATTTACTCGACTAATTCAGGGACAATACTAATCTCTAAGTTTAGTACTGTTCTTGATATTCAGAGGCTGGAGTGTTAAGCATGGCTCAAACCCAAGAAGTTTACTAAAACAATGTTTCAGAAGTCTGAGTCTTGTTTTTCTGTAGGATCACAAAGCAGTGCCAGCACCCTATAGATTTTATATAGAGATAGAGAATCTAGCATCATACTCCCAAGACCTCAAGTCATCATGATGGAGGCCATAATTGAATCTCTGCATAAGATCAGAAATCAAATATAGAACAAAAGACCAAATTACCTGAATGAAAGTTCTATCATTGAGGTTGTTTTTCTTCTCAAGGTACCTCTAAGTCACCATTACACTTATTACAGTCAGCGAGGTAAACGCCAGGGAGAATTATACTGTATAAACCTCACTTGTTATACTTTCTTCCTGAACATCTGCTGCTGGCAACTGTCAGAAACAACGTACTGGGTTAGATGAACCTTTGGTACGACCTGGGACAGCACCTGTGCCCTGTTCATTCCACTTCTTCAGATCTTTCTCAAAGTCAAGATTCAGATGATATTTCATTTTCTGCACAAAAGCCTATTTCTCCATGTTTGTTTAATTGAGCTCTTTCTCCATCCTTGTTGATCAGGTCCAGTTAGTTACACTGTTCTACAGCAATTAAAAATTGGGCACACCATATGTAATGCTAGCTTTGAGCAGAGTACAATATGATATGTACTATCACACACAGAAGACAAGTGAAATATAGAGCTATGTCACTATCCTTGCCAGTCAGGTAACAATTGAGCTCTATAGCACATTGGGAAAAATTCCCCATGAGCAACAGCTCACCTAACAAGATCAGTTTTTATTTTCTGGGCAGAGGAATAAAGCACCATATAAAGAAGTCAAATGTCTATGTATCTCGCCATACATCTACCCAACACTACAACGCAGACACTTCAGTTTTAACTTAAGACATTAAATTTCAGAGCACAATTTAGCCTTTCATCCCCCTTATCATTTTCTCTCTCCCTTCTGTTATTGCTAGTTTCCTCTAAGCATTGCTCAGGTTAAGGCATTCTTCAGGCATGAGAAAAAGACAGCTGTCAGTGGGGAACCAATAGGTTCAGAAAAGCCCTCTCCAGTCAGGCATAGACTGTACTAATACTGACACATGAGCTTAAGTAAGCTTCTTCAGAACATCCCTCTTGAATTCTCCCATAGCTCATTCCATCACAAGAAATACAGACACACAGTCATCATGGAATCCCATTACTGTCTCCAGAGAGATTCTCTACAGATACGGGATTTTAGTTCCTGTTGATTTTAGTGTTCCTTAAAACACCTGTACCACCAGATGGGTCTTGTTTTAACTTGCCTGAGAGCAAACTCAACATCTCTGCAGGACCTTTCAGCAGAAGACTTCAAAATAAAATAAAGCCTTGGAGGAATAAATAACTACCTATCCTGGCAATCAAGAGTGATAGGAATTGGAAGGAAGCTTTAAGAAATTAGTATGACAGATTGAGGGACATAGAGGTTGAGTTTTAACACCAGTGGTTCAGGGAAACCTCATCTTCTGTATAGCCTGCAAGGATAAAAGAAAACTAATGCTCACCAGGTCTCGTCCAAAGGCTTGAGAAAGAACCATCTCTTGTTCCAATTTCTTCTTGATGTACTCAGCAGATAGCACCATTCCCTGAGGACAGACATAAAGATAGATAACAGAATGTGAACAGTTGCACATCAGGCCTAAACTAGCCAGCACCATACTACCTGAAAGCTATGGTATGTAAGCTCAGAGTGCCACATAGCATGTGTCAGGGTTGAGCAGGAATACCAAGTGCATTAGGCATGTCTTGTCACACACTTATTAGCACAGCCATGAACTATTTAGGAGAAACAATAGTTCTAAAGTTATGACAATACTCAAAGGCCCTATTCCTGGACTCACAGTATAGCCTAAAAAAATCATTTATTGAACATAAGGTTGTGCATCAACCTTGTGCATAAGGTTGTTCAGCTCATGCTGAGAACTGTGGTAGAGCAGACAAATGACTTTTGGCAGTGTCAGTGTCTTAACTACAAAACTTTACACTTTCATTTAAAATCTGTGAATGAAAACATTRACTAGTCTAACAAATTCACAGAGAAATCACAGAATCACAGAATGGTTGATGCTGGAAGGTCATCTAGTCCAACCACCCAGCTCAAGTAGGGTCACCTAGAACACGTTGCACAGGATCTCATCCAGACTGGTTTGAATATCTCCAGAGAAGGAGACTCCACAACCTCTCTGGGCAACCTGTTTCAGTGCTCTGTCACTCTCATAGGAAAGAAATCCCTCCTCATATTCAGGCAGAACTTCCTGTCGTTCAGTTTGTGCCCGTTGCCTCTTGTTCTGTTGCTGGACACCACTGAAAAGAGTCTGGCTCCATCCTCCTGACACCTTCCCTTAAGGTATTTGTAGACATTGATAAGACCCCTTCTCAATCTCCTCTTCTCGAGGCTAAACAGGCCCAGTTCTCGCAGCTGCTCCTCAGAGGGCRGGTGCTCCAGTCCTCCAATCATCTTCGTAGCCCTACGCTGGACTCTCACCAGTAGCCCCAAGTCTCTCTTATACTGAGGAGCCCAGAACTAGGTGCAGTACTGAAGATGAGGCCTCCCCACGGCTGAGTAGAGGGGCAGGATCACCTCCCTCGACCTGCTGGCAACACTCTTCCTAATGCACCCCAGGATACCATTGGCCGCTTTGGCTACAAAAGCACATTGCTGGCTTGTGGTCAACTTGTGGTCAACACCAGGACTCCCAGGTCCTTCTCTGCAGAGCTGCTTTCCAGCAGGTCAGCCCCTTCAGCAAAGGCTGAAGAACAGTGATGTAATCCAGGATAAACATCAGTAAACAGAAATCAGCTACTTCCAATTTGCTCAATTCGGACATCAAATTATTAACATTACCTGGGCCAGCCAAAAAACAGAGAAGTTTATCTACTCTGTTATTTTTGATTATACCTCTCCCTGAAAACAGTTTAAATACAATACGAACATTACTGAAGACTGTTTAATCTCAGATATAAAAGGAACTCATGATCCTCACAAAAAGCAAAGAAATGGATGATTTTCAAAACCATCAAACCAATCTGACTACTGAAGAAAAACAGAACATAGGTGATTTTGCTGAACTTGTAAATGCAACGTTTGCACCGTTACCATCACTATCAAAGAGCAGATGTCATAATATTTCATGTGTGCGCTCAGACCTTCTTTCAGTAGCTTGTCAGCTTCAGTTGCATTTAGGAAAGTCTCCATTTCCAACTCTAATGAGAAACAAATGGCAGACTACTTACATGAATTTCTAATATGGATTTAGGATTCTATTTTTGTAAAGCATGACCTAAATCCATGGTGATGCTACTAATAGACTGTCAGTCAGCCTTGTAGCTATATTTTGGTAATGATAATACGTCATTATATATACAGTGATTTTAAAATCATGGAACCAGAGTTTCATCACTGCAAAGTTGCACTCAAGCTCTCTGTTAAAATGGTCTGTTTTATAAGTTTCACTATATCTGGGCTTAATTTTAATACTTCACATGTAAATGGGCAGAGAGATTAGAAATCTACGGAAAGTGAGAAGAAAATATTCTATATTGCTTTGCAGTTTTAAGGCACAAAATGTCTCTGCAATATTTGAAAAACAAGGTGTTTTTTGTATAATATCAATATCAGTATCTCTCTAGCATGGAACATTTTCAGGCTTTCCTTGCACACAAGTGTGAATACCCACAGAGGGCTGTATTTGGCAGAGATAATAAAAAAGTTATTAAAAGTTATTGCTCTATCTATCTATAACTGTTCTATCAAATGAGTGAAAGCTCTTATGGCTGAGCTTTCAGGGTACCCTTTTAGCAGCTGCTTACTGTCACCTTGTCTGGCTCACAAAATAAGCCTTCATTACATCATCATTTTAGTAGTTTATTTCTGTACAAGTTCAATAGAATAGAGAAGGAATAGATGCATTTTCCAAGTTAACAACTGGCTGCACTGCTAGTATTGGCAACAGGGTTTTGGCTTCTTGTAAGACCCTGTTTGAAGATCAGCAACTGATGGGGAGAGATGGTCTCCACCTCACTAAGTGAGGCACGCCTGTCTTTGCCAACAGGTTGGCCAGCCTAGTAAAGAGAGCTTTAAACTAGGTAGGATGGGGGAAGGGGAGAGTTATAAAGACAGGGTACTCAACAAAACACAGCTCAAGTATGGAGGCCACCAGCAAGTGCATGCAGCTGGGCAAGTGCATATGAGACATAGCTATAGGGGATCCTTCTGCACCTCTCCCAGGAAACCTGCATGCACAACTATCTCTCTGAAATGCCTGTACACCAATGCATGCATAATAGGGAACAAACAGGAGGAGCTGGAGATCTACGTGTGGTCGCAGGGCCACGATCTCATTGCAAACACAGAGACATGGTGGGAGAGCTCGCATGGAACGCTGTCATGGATGACTACATACTTTTCAGGAAAGACAGGCCGGGAAGATGAGGCTGTGGAGTTGCTCCTTATGTAAAAGAGCAACTAGAATGCATCGAGCTCTGCCTAGGGGTGGAGGAGGAGCCAGTCGAGAGCTTATGGGTAAAGATTAAAGGGCAGGTTAACATGGGGGACACTGCTGTGGGTATCTACTACAGGCCACCTGATCAGGAAGAGGAAGTAGATGAGGCCTTCTATAGACAGCTGGAAGTAGCCTCACGATCACAGGCCCTGGTTCTCATGGGGGACTTCAACCACCCTGACATCTGCTGGAGGGATAACATAGCAAGGCACAAACAGTCCAGGAGGCTCCTGCAATGCATCGATGACAACTTCTTGACACAGGTGGTGAAGGAACCAATGAGGGGGAGTGTCCTGCTGGACCTTGTGCTAACTAATAAAGGAGGACTGGTTAGAGATGTGAAGGTTGGGGGCAGCCTTGGCTGCAGTGACCATGAGATGGTGGAATCCAGGATCCTGCCTGGAGGAAGCAAGGCAATAAGTAGGATCACAAGCCTGGACTTCAGCAGAGTGGACTTTGACCTCTTCAGAGACCTACTTGGAAGAATCCCATGGATTAAGGCCCTAGAAGAGGGGTCCAAGAGAGCTGGCTGGTATTCAAACATGACTTCCTCCAAGCGCAAGAGCAGTGCATTCCTGAGTAAGAAGTGCAGCAAAGGGGGCAGGAGACCTGCATGGGTGAGCAAGGAGCCCCTGGCAAAGCTCTGACAGAAGAAGAAAACACACAGAATGGAGAAGAGGGGACAGGCTACATGGGAGGAATATAAGAATGCTGTCAGAGTATGCAGGGATGCGACAAGGAAGGCTAAGGCCCATTTGGAATTAAATCTGGCAAGGGATGTCAAGGATAACAAGAAGGGCTTCTTCAAATATAAATCAGTAGAAGAGGAAGAATAGGGAAAACACGAGCGCATTGCTGAATGGGGCACGAGTCCCAGTGACAAAGGATGCAGAGAAGGCAGAGTTACTGAATGCCTTCTTTGTTCAGTCTTTACTGCTAAGGCCATCCCTTAGGAATCCCAGACCTTAGAGATGAGAGAAGAAGTCTGGAATAAGGAAGACTTTTGCTTGGTTGGGGAGGATTGGGCTAGAGATCATTTCAGCAAACTTGACATCCACAAATCCATTGGCCCTGATGGGATGCACCCACAGGTACTGAGGGAGCTGGCAGATGTTGTTGCCAGGCTGCTCTCCCTCATCTTTAAAAGGTCATGGAGAACTGGAGAGATGCCTGAGGAATGGAAGAAAGCCAATATCACTCCAGACTTCAAAAAGGGCAAGAAGGAGGACCCAGGCGACCTCAGTTGCTTGAACCAAATCAGCCTCACTTCCATCCCTGGAAAGGTGATGGAACAGCTTGTTCTGGACATCATCTCCAAGCATATGGAAGAAAAGAAGGTGGTCAGGAGTAGTCAGCATGCATTCACCAAGGGGAAATCATGCTTAACCAGTGTGAGAGACTTCTGTGATGGACTGATTGGCTGGGTAGATGAGGGGAGAGCAGTGGACATTTTCTACCTTGACTTGAGGAAGGCTTTCGACACTGTCTCCCATAAAATCCTCCTAGAGAAGCTCAGGAAGTGTGGGTTAGATGAGTGGACAGTGAGGTGGATTGAGAACTGGATGAAAGGCAGAGCTCAGAGGGTTGTCATCAGTGGTGCAGAGTCTAGTCGGAGGCCTTTAGCTAGTGGTGTTCCCCAGGGGCCAGTATTGGGGCCAGTCTTGTTCAACTTCTTCATCAATGACCTGGATAAGGGGACAGAGTGCCTCCTCAGCAACTTTGCCGATGATACCAAACTGAGAGGACTGCCTGATACACCTGAGGGCTGTGTTACCATTCAGAGAGACCTGGACAGGCTGAAGAGTTGGGTGGAGAGGAACCTCATGAGGTTCAACAAGGGCAGGTGAAGAGTCCTGCGTCTAGGGAGGAATAACTCCATGCACCAGTACAAGCTGGGGGCTGACATGCTGGAAAGCAGCTCTGCAGAGGAGGACCTGGGAGTCCTGGTGTTGACCACAAGTTGACCATGAGCCAGCAATGTGCTTTTGTAGCCAAAGCGGCCAATGGTATCCTGGGGTGCATTAGGAAGAGTGTTGCCAGCAGGTCGAGGGAGGTGATCCTGCCCCTCTACTCAGCCGTGGGGAGGCCTCATCTTCAGTACTGCACCTAGTTCTGGGCTCCTCAGTAYAAGAGAGACTTGGGGCTACYGGWGAGRGTCCAGCGTAGGGCTACGAAGATGATTGGAGGACTGGAGCACCYGCCCTCTGAGGAGCAGCTGCGAGAACTGGGCCTGTTTAGCCTCGAGAAGAGGAGATTGAGAAGGGGTCTTATCAATGTCTACAAATACCTTAAGGGGGAGTGTTAAGGGGACGGAGCCAAACTCTCTTCAGTTGTGCCCAGCAGGCAACGGGCACAAACTGAACGACAGGAAGTTCTGCCTGAATATGAGGAGGGATTTCTTTCCTATGAGAGTGACAGAGCACTGGAACAGGTTGCCCAGAGAGGTTGCAGAGTGTCCTTCTCTGGAGATATTCAAAGCCAGTCTGGATGAGATCCTGTGCAACGTGTTCTAGGTGACCCTACTTGAGCTGGGTGGTTGGACTAGATGATCTCCAGAGATCCCTTCTAACATCAGTCATTCCATGATTCTGTAATCAAGTACGGATTCAGACCCTGGACTTGTAATTATTTTTAAATTAACTTTGTTATTAAATCAGTGATTTTTTTTTCCTAAACAGTGAGGCTGAGATCTTTTTTTTTTTAATGGTTAATTTCCCAAATTGAGACTATCTCCTTTTTTTTAGGCATAGCAATTCACAAACCTTGGTTAGAGCTAAGCTTTTTGACCGCAAATAGTTCACAGAACTAAATGCTAATGGAGGCATTAACGTTAACCCAAACAGAAACATTTTCAGTTGTAGTATTGGTGAAGTGATGAGTTGGCTTATGGAATGTAAACTTCAAGAGCCTTAATTTGTAGAATGTCTGATTGACACTGCAGGAAGTACAATGTCATATTGGCTCCGCAAGCAGAGTTAACAGGCTATTTCAGCTTGGTTGGTACGCAGGATATGCATGCAGGTGGGTATCAGCATGAAAAATAATAATAATAAAAAAATAAACTTGCAGGAAGCTCCCAAGTGGCCAAGTACTATTCTCAAATTAAATGCAAGTTTTAGCAAAACATTTATTTCTGTATTAAAATTGACTTATGGACATTAAAAATGCATTAAGACATACATTTTAGAATTCTCTTTTCTCCACTAGTCTCTCTCAGGAATCAATAATATCACAGAATCACAGAATGGTTGAGGTTGGAAGGGACCTCTGAAGATCATCTAGTCCAACCACCCAACTCAAGCAGGGTCACCTAGAACATGTTAGACAGGATCACATCCGGGCGGGTTTTGAATATCTCCAGAGAAGGACACTCTGCAACCTCTCTGGGTAAGCTGTTCCAATGCTCGGTCACTCTCACAGTAAGGCAGTTCTTCCTCATACACAGATGGAACTTCCTGTGTTTCAGCTCGTGCCCATTGCCTCTTGTCCTTAGTATATTATTGTCTAATGATTAATATTGACAATACTTTATAATAGAGCTGTATTTGCATACTAGTAACAATAGAAAAGGAAATAATGAGAAGTCTGAATAAAAACTCAGTATAGAGCAGAAGGGAATGATCTGATAAAGTTTCAGATAAATTACTGGCATATGAATATTTCCAGTTAAAAAAGATCAAAAGAAAATTTGTAACTTCTGCACATACCTATTACTAGATTTTGTACAGATTAAAAACAGAAACAGTTCCCATTACTTTCCTTTCGTTTTGTTTTACCTTTTTTACTTCATATAAACTGTTTATCATAAGGATTGTGCAAAAGCATTTTGAACTAAAGGAATTAGCTTTGACAGTTGACATAGTGCTTAAAAAGTGTTAAAAAAATAAAGGTTTACGTATCAAATCATGTGATAAAATACTGCCTCATTTATCTGGGTTTCATTACTACATCCTATTTAACTGTTACACTGATTCATTTGGGGAAAAATATAAAAGAGATACTAATCATCACAATAGAAAGGAACACAACTTCATTTTCAAAAAGGGCCCATTCTGGAAGAACTGGCTGAAGAAACAGGAACTCCCATCTCGTGGCTCTGAGTTACGAGCTCTGTGTCCTGCCCTGAAGGAACCCTGACCAAATGATCAGTAGCATCTTGCTTCCCTGAGAGGCAGCATTTCCCAACTGATGCTAAGTTCTTTCTAACACACATATTCTCCAGTGTCACAACATCTTTGAGAGGCTGCCAAATTCCTGATAATCTTAAAACTCAGCACGTGTGTCATTACTTTGCTGGACCGGGGCAAAGGTGAGCTCTATACTAAAACGGTTTAGTCAGCCCAGTCACGATCACTAAGACAGACATACAACATCAGTCTAATTATACAGATGCAAGTCCTGCCAATATCTTTTTATGAGGTTCAATGACTATCCCACTGCAACGGATTTTTTTTTTAGCCTTATAGCCATTTCACTGCAATCAAATAATACCCTTCATGGGAGCACCTCAAGCAATTAAGACCACTAAAGTTTTTTGTTTGCTATTTTTGTCTATACTTAAAAAGTCACAACCTAAGAATAAGAAGTGGCTTCTACTTACTTTGTGTCCCAGCCACGTTCCATGGTGACCCTCAACTGGAAGGCGTTCTGCATCCCCAGTTAGGTCAGTCAAGGCATCCTGGAAGAAAGAATTTACCATGTTTTGGACAAGTCAAACACCAAGAACAAGTCCAGATGTCTCAGATTATCCCCAAAGATTGGTAAGGGCCCAGGGTATTTGAGGCCACTATATAGTGTACCTACTTTTGGAGACAGAGTTCCTCGGATACTGATGACCACCTTCTTCTTATCATGGTCCACAGCAACATAGAAAGGAGTTTCATAAACCTGGAAAAGATCTACTACTGTAACATGCTGGTGAGGCATTCTGGCTTACTTATTCTTCTATTCAGGGCAAAGCAAGCAAAGTATCATGACAAACTATGCCTTAGAGGGAAGGACTGCACTGAATGAGCACTGATTTTTTGGAGTAGCAAATACTTCTGTCCAAATGGCAGAATTCCTTGGCAGAGAGAGTGGAGAAGGGGCTCTAAGGGCAGGAAAAGGCTTAGGTTACCTTCTTTGTACCCCTACACCTGAAAGCACACAGGCCTAGTAACAAGGGGCCACAACAGTATGCCCCAAATACCAAGGGGCTTGCAGACTCTCCTCACCGCATCATGACAAGAAGTGTAAACAATGTCCACTGAGGTCATATTCTCATCCAGAAAGTGCCGCCGGATGGCAATGGCATTGCAGCCACAGCAGTTATCTTCCTCAATGGTGACACTAGGTGCATAGCGGGGACGTGAGGGACAGAGACAGCAACATCTGTAGAAGTAGAAAGAAAATTGTTTTGTGGAAAAGAGAGGAATGTGGAAGAGACCGTGGTGTTAGAGTAGAATGTCCAGAGACAGGAAGGGGAAAGGAAGAGAGAGCCTGCATGACACACAGGCCTTATCTCAACACCAGTGATTTCCCTCACTTTTAGGTGTTCTCACACAAAACAGAAAACACAACTTGGTTCAGCATCAAAAAAAAAAGGCACTGAGATGGGCTGTAGTTTTCCTTCTGAGCACCAGAGAGCGCTACAGTGCAACAAGTCTCCAAGGAGTCACTGCATGTGGAGTTGGGACCTCTCCACACCCTGCTTAATAGCACAGTCCTAAAATGCTTCAGTACACAAGTCAGCTAGCATTTATTGAGCTCTACATCTATTTTTTAGCATTAGTTATAACAAAACAACAAAACAGTTCTAGAATCATCCCAGAACCAAAAAGGAAACTTAGATTTTCTTTCCCTCCTCATGAGTCATTTCACACGTAAAAGAGTAATATATTCTTCCTAACATACAAGCAACTCCTGTGCTGAACCTAATTGTAAAAAGTTCAATCTCAAACCCAATCTGGTGACAAAATTATGATGGTTGGAGGTAAATATTTAAAATGACAGTGCAATCCTGAACTGAACTTATTGTATTGCTACCATAAGATAAATAATATATAGTACAACAGGAAAACTCCAATCAGTCAGAGAGGACACAGCACAAACTGTAGCCAAGTCTTGCTGACGTTCTATTAAAGATCCAAATGTCAACCCCCTGTATTTCTGAGCTTGCTGATAAATTTGATTACTGAGCACCAAGAAGTCACTTTGACTCAGTGTGAATATAGTCTTATGCCAGATAAGTTTTCTCTGCTGGCTGTTCAAACTGTACAGGACTGGAATGATCTTTAGTGTACCAGAGATGACAGACCATAAGATGGCCTGGCTTATTTAACAGAGTAAGCAGGTAAGTAAATGTAAGAAAGGACTGAGGGAAAAGATATGGGAGTAGAAAAGGCTCAGAAAGTGACTGAGTAAAAGAGATAGAAAGAAAGAATGAGAAAGGAAAAGGAGAAAGAGGAAAAAAGTAGAGGAGAAAAGAAGGAAAAAAAATAGAAGAGAGATGAAAAGAGAGCAAATTGATAAAAGAGAGCAGAATTCTAAAGCAGGGGGGGAAATAGAAGGGAAAAGGGGATAAAGGAAGAAAAGGCAGAGCAAATAGACAGGACAGCCACTCACGAGCAGGATCTGGCGAGGCGACAGAGTCCACATGTGGGTTTCCTCATCAGGTACATGGGCCAGCCATAGGCAGCCAGGGCAAACAGCATGTAGTAACACACTTCTTTATATCGCTGCATCTCTTGCTGAAAGAGACAGGAGACTCACTAAAGGCCTGATAATCTTTTAGATGGTGAATTTTTCTACTGCTTCCCTTTTCCCATCACAGTTAGAGAAGTGCACCCTTTTTTCTGAAAGTCACCCTTCTCTCTCACCAGCACCAGAACAGCAACACTGACTGCATTTCCATGGGACTACTACAGCAAGCTGGTTACACTGAGCTAGATCCTCCCCCTCTTAAGAACAGCTATGCTAAATTTTGTGAGTGGAGGGGCCAAACTTCAAGCTAGAAAACAGTTACAGAGGTATTCTCCTCTGTTTACCAAAAGCATTCTGTAAGACAAGGCCATGTCCTGTGGGTTTTGTTTTACCTTACCCTAGCTGGGGAGAGGAGAAACTACTGTAAGTGTCAGGAAGAGAAGCTCCCTAATTATACTGCTTCCACATAGCTGCAGGCCATAATATGCCCAGAGAGAAGACTGTAAAGCCACTGAGTCAGTCTGGGATTGTATACCTCAGTGCTGTCTTCTGTAAATCATGTTGATATCCCTCCCCACAGGCACATACTCAGAATGAAGGACAGTCTAAACACGAGCAGGATGTTAGCACTAAATGTAGCACAGCAGAGCACAGCCACAAGCAGGTTAATTACAGAATCACCTTGGATCAGAGATGCTTGGATTTGGTCAGCCTCTCTTGCAAAAGTTATCATCTAATCAAGGGAGATAAAAACAAGTTTGCCCAGCGAAGGGCTACAATGACAACATGGAGCCAGGAGAAAAGCCAGGTTTGCATAGAACAGAGCAAACCACAGCCACTTTCATCTTCAGAACTGCTGAGAGAATCAGTGCCAGGAAGGAAGGCTCCATTGCACTCCAGGCAGCTCCCTACTCTAATCAAGATAGAGCCCAGAATGTCAGGCTTCTTGGGCTCCGCTGATGATACCTCCATGTGGAGCTCCGCATGACACTCCTGGCTGCAGCACTGAACCCATACCCCTGGCTTTAGAGAAACCTCACACTACCTTTCCCCTTCTGAGCGGAAATATTATTACCTCCTTCAAAGCAGAAGGCAGAGACAAAAAATGCCTTAAAAGTGCTCCAGAGTCCAAAAAAGCCTCCAGAAAAGCTAGCACTGTTGTTATAATCTGTTGTTATAATTTTTCATTTCTTTAACTATTACAGAGTCAGGGGCAGAGAAGAGGGAAAGAGAAAACACTCAGAAAAAGATGACAGGTTACATGGAAGCATGGTGAGTCTGCAAAATCACAGTCCAGTGACTTACCGCATTTTTCAGATCCAGATACTTTGTATTCCTGGTCACTGGCATCCCAGACAGAAAAGCTAAAATGTCATTGTTTGCCTGTAAGTCACAAATATACATAAAAATTCTTCTCCATGCTATTAAGACACAAAATCTATGCCTGAGAAATAGAAAGCACTATGTAACCTGGTCCAAGACAGCTTGCAATTATCTTGTCCTGATTCCTGATCTGGTTCCAATTTCCACCTTATCTGATCACTGACATCTGAATTCCACCTCTGAATATAACCTTTTCTACTGGATTGGCAATCTGCAAATCCCAATGCCAATAATTGCTTGGGAATTTAGGAATTTTCCCCTGAAGTTCCTCCTCTAGTTTTGTCCAGATGATGGAGTCACCTTTATATAAGAGGGAAGAGTACTCTCTGCATTCACTTTCAAGTAACTGCCCCCTTCTTTAAGGCTGTTGCCCATATGGGGTCAAGAGCACAATCCATATGCATCATCTACCTAGAAAAGAGGACAGGTTTCAAGATTGACTCAGTGTCAGTTGGACCCTTCTCAAGTCTCAGAAAACTTGCTTAAAAAGTAGCAGGTAAGTCAGAGGCCAAACGAGATACCCACTGCCTCAGTGCAAAGTGATGTGCCCCCTCCACCCACCTCATCCAGCACAGCATTGCGTTTTGCTCGCTGCCGTTGGCGCAGAAGAACCAAGCCTGCAATGATGTCAGATGGGACGATGTCAAGGTCTCGGAAAAACTCAGCAAAAAGGTAGGCGATTTCAGAGTAGGCATCCTGCAAAATACAATGAAATAAGGGTTTAGAAGAAGTTTGGTTGTGGGAAGCCTCAAAACAGGATGTAGAATGAGAATCAATGCAGCAGTGATGGCCTCATTTCTGTAGCTCTGTCTTCAAAACATCCAAGAGGCTGGACCAACAAAAAGTGGGACTGAGCAAGTGCTGTAGTAACAAATGGTCAGTATTTTGACTACTGCCATCACCCATCCTTTTCTCCAAAGGCTGGTCATCCAGACCTTTCAGCTCGTATTTTCATAGCATCCTTTGCTCAGTAACAAATGTGATTGTACATGCAACTGGAGTCTGTCTGGACAAATTCTAAGCTGTGCACTAGAAGAAAGGCCTTCAGGATAGGATATCTCTCTCTCTCCCTTTCAACAAGCTTTCAAAAAAGTAAATACGTTCTTTCCCTAGAAGAGTTTTGGAGGAAATAAGCCACATTTTTCTACCTGACAAAATCCTGCAGTGCAAGATTATTTCCTACCATTTTCACTTGTCTACAGCAGCAAACAGAATCATCATTAAGAACAGGGTTTCAGGTGCCAACACTGCAGGTTTCCATATTAGCTATATCTTTGAAGAGTAAATTGGCATCAGCCTTTTCCACAGCATTACAACTGCACTATCCTCAAAGCACTGACCCCATAAATTCTAGCCAGTTTTTTGAACACGCTCAAAATAAAAGATGTCAAACTCCCATAAACCCAAAGTAACCACACCATTTAACAGTCTGATCAAAGTGAAGGCCAGAATGTTTAATATGTATTTCTTGCTCAGAACAAAGAGTTTCTACTAGAGCTCCTGATATTATATTGTGGGATTGACTGCAATATTTGGCTACAAACTCTGAAGGCTCTGCGGCCTGGCAGAACCTATGGAGACATAGCACTGTTTAGGTCATTCCAAATGTGTAACAGCAGATTCTTGCCCTGATGCCATGTCCACTCTGCAGAATTCTATTTGCTGGCCAAAGGAATGATCTTTCTCTGCTAGAACAGTTTTTTCCATGAAGCCTGGGAGAGGCAGCAATGGATTAATTTCTGATCCATTACCATATGCATTCATTCCACACACTACCACGCCAGGAAACACAAAGTTAGACAAAGGTTTCACAGAAAAGAGCCTGAAAATTGCTCAAGCTGAATGTAAAATGGAAATCCTACAGCACATGGAACTTGGAGATTCTGGTATCTGCTTTCATCCTGAACTAGGGGATGAAAGAAAAAAAAAGAAAAAATAAAGGAGACAGATGCTCACTGCAGAATATAAAATTGGTTTTAAATAAATAAAAAGCTTAACACAAAGTGAAATATTTTGCATTCCTGAATGAAATTATTTGAAGGTTGTTCAGAAACTGGGCAACGCTGTTGCCTCTCAGGACTTAACGTTTGAGGTGCCCCTATTCTCTTTTCAAGGCTCCTTAGCCTGGCTACAGTGCCCATGCTGCCCCCTCAGGACAGACATCTTTGGATACATGGACAAGGCTACCTGGTTGTGTGGTCAGAGAGAAGGGAAGTTGGGCACTTGGAAAGCATCTCTTTGATGAGGCAGCATAGGCAAGTAGGGGAACAGAAAATAAATGCCAAGGGAATATTGCTGTTTGAACTGCCATTGTACAAAGCCTGTTTTGTTTCAGTTTTCCAAGTGGGTTTTCCCAATCAACTCTAGCAGATGACCTGTGAAAGATGGGAGTTCTGGACTAATATTTCTCAGCAGGACAAGAGGTTGGGGCTGGTAAATTCCCTGGGAACATGGTGGTATTTCATGCAGTTTTCCAGGAGCATGTTATCAGGAAGACCAGTGTGCCAGCACTTGTCGATGAATTTCTACAAAAGGACTATGACGACTCCTGCCGCCATTCACACTTTGGAAACTTCATCCTGAGGATAATTCTGGCCAACAGTTCCTTTTAATCTTGCCTTCTATGATAAACATAGATGTTCAGGTAGGCTTCACCTCAGTTTTCATCATTTTACACAGCTCTTCATTTTATTACATCTTCACTGCTGACATTAAAATCTCAGTCTCATTTCTCTTCCTATATAAGTTCACGTCACTTCCACATGCTCCTTTTTCTGCTGCATCTTTAAGGAGACCAGACATTACGCTGTGTTTAGTGAGGACGTATCACTGGTATAGTCAGTCCATCAGTGTTTTCCACGTCATTTTCTGTGCTCTTCTACTGAAGCTTTTAAGTTTCTTTGGCCATTGTTGTGCAGATGTCTTTTTTGAGGTGTCCTTGATAACTCCTAGCTCTTTTCCTGAGAGGCTGTAACTAATTCAGAACCAGTGTACGCAAGTAATTTAAACTGTTTCTTCAGATGTGCTTCACCTCATCCTTCTGTATTATGACTTTCATCTATCATTGGTAACAATTGCCTGGTTCTGCCTAGTCATTCAGGAAGAGTTCTCAAATATTCATAATTCTGACCAATCTAAATATTACCAAGTCAACACCAAAATTTGTCACCTTATTATTCACTTCTCTAGTAGGTTATTCAGACTCCTGTTGAACTCTACCCTAAGGCACAAACCAGCTTTTACTGCCTTAGATATGGAGGAACTGCTAATATTTATGGAAACAAAATCAAGCCCCTTAGTCTGCTCTGTTGGATAGATATCTGCATGGGAATTCTGATTGTAGCACACGAAAATTTCAAAGCAATAATTTTCATTTGAATTCATGGATTAAGTTGCAGTTTTGGCCCATTAGCAGTCTAGAAGCATTCTTTTGCCTGTTCTTGTCTATTTTCCTGCTTTTCCTCTGAGACAGACACAAACAATAGGAAAAATTACTTAAGCAAACTATCTGACAAAGGAGAAACTGTGAAGCTGACCACAAAAAGTGCTGTCAAATGCTGAGACCAAACATGGTCTAACAAAAAACAAACAAACATAAAAAACAAAAACAAAAAAACACCTTAAAAGTTCACTGCAGCAGTAAGGTAAAAAATAGCTTCAGGGGAAATAAGAGCTTAAAACTGAAAGCCTTGCTTTTCAGGGCTACTAATGTGCCCTCCAGAGAGTGTACTGTAATATTCAAAATTGGAAGGTTAATATTGGCCATTTTCAAAAGATAGCTGTGCTCTTCAAGGATGTTACACCTGTATCTAGAGTAGAACATTGCCTTGTATTTAGGCATGGATCTCTGATCCAGGTGCCCTTCTACATGAATGCAATTCTTCTGCCAGACTACTCCGGCTCGAAGGAAGGAAAATGAATAAGCATACAGCAAACCCTCAAGCCTGTTCTCTCTGCAAGTACTCAGCTTGCTGCTTCTTGGAGGGCACTTCCAGTTCCTGCATACACTACTGTTAAGGCTCACTGACGCACCTAAATCTCAAACAACATCCACACAACAAGACACACATTCAGTCTTGATATGGGAATCCCACATTGCTGTGGTTTGCTGAGTTCCATGTATTGTCAGCCATACAAGGAAGTTATTCTCTGATAGGAAAGATCCTTGGTACTTACTGACTGGGAATCTTTTGTTCGTGTGCAGCAAAGAAAAACTTTGAGTCGGCGTGTCCAACTGCTGGCTTGCCCTTCTTCCAGGCGATGCCTACAATAAAGAAGTAAAGGGTAGGTATACCCACAGAGTCAGGCAGAAGAATATGTTTGCACATGAACAACAGTAGGATCCAATACATACAGCAAGCAGCCTATTCTCTGTCACTAGTAGCATGCATACTAAGCGATGTTCTTACTTATGCTGGTCTAGGAGAACCAAGGACACTTTATATAGACAAGAATGCAGCTCATGTTATAGGGAAATGAGGTCATTAATGATCTAGCTGTTCTGGTCAGGAGAAAGTTTCAGTACTTATATACATGCTGTCCTGCCTGAATGGGATGGCTGTAATTGGGCTACTGCTATTCTACGATCTACTGGAAGCAGGATGTCTAAGAGCCCTTGGCCCTCCAGATGGAAGGACAGTCTAATGGTAACTTGGTAGCTGCACCATATCCTAGGATTTACTGCCACTACTAGTAAGAGAACTTACTTCTGGAGGAGAGGCAGGCCAAAAAAAGGCTGTGAGCACTTACTATAAGAGACAAGTTTTTTCTAAGAAATAGCTTATTTGGCAAAACATTTATATATAGCAATTTGCATTCTTCATTCAAGCATAGTGCATAACTCTAATCAGGAAAGGAAAACAACCGGAAGGTTCTCTTTTAATTTAAAAAAGGTTAAAAAATCCTGACTAGAATAGGTTCAGCTCAACCACATTTAGCGTACATAATATTTCAATTTCAGCTTCAAAATTAGCTAATTGAACAACCTTATTTAAAATGAAGTATAGGTGAGTTCACTGTTGTGAGCTTGTCCTTGTTACTACACTTGCAGGATAATATTGCCTTGTTTTTGACTAGTATACCTGCAACCCACAGCTTCTCTAATGCAAGGTCTTCTTTTTAATGTCAATACAGACTAACTTAATATGGGTCAGACTGATAAAAAACACTTCATTTGCTGTCTGATGATCACATCAGGAAAAGCCCAAGAGCAGAGAATGAGAAGAAAGACTTGCTGACAAAGGAGTATTTACCTGCAATGGAAGGTCAAGATTTGGCTAGGTAATCTATCTTCTCACATCTTAACATTTTAAAACAACAACTATCCATAACCTCCAAGTAAGATTCAAAAAGTGGAACAGGAATATGGCTGTCCTAAGACAGAGCTGGCAATGATTAGTTTGCTCCACAAATGCCAAAAGAACTCAGGCAGCTAAGAACTTACAACGTCACCACAGAGGTTGAGAAAACAAGTGTGCTCTGAGCTATTTTCACTCCAAGTTTTCCCAAATACTTCTTTTTTTTCCTCCTAATATTGAACTTCCACATGTTTAATATGAGCCTTAAAGCAACTCTCTCAGAAAACTATCAGCAAAATAAGTTAGGCCTTTTCTTGTGTTATTTTTTAGCCCAGCAAGAACACAGAAAGCCCACACGCATCAAGATGCCACTAGGAAAGAAAAACTACTGAGTAAGACTCCAGTAGCTACGGAAGTGTATTACAAAAAGGAAGCTACCAAAATTATGTGTCTTCTTAGTGTGAAAAACAAGTCAAGTTCTCTCATGAGTTAAGATAGAGGAAATACAACTCAGATTTTAAGTGTATTACAAAGTCAGGTTATAGCTTTCCATGCTATACACTGTTGTACAAAAGGTATGTATTACTTCAAACTGAGAGATCTCAATAGGAATGGCTGGTCCTCAGAAACTTGTGGAGAATTTCAAAATATTCCTTTTGGAAATGGTTGTTACTGAATACACAGTAACATCTGATGTTTCCATTTCACATTCTACCCCACAGTTATTAACATCTGTTAACACTCCATTTCTAGAGTGGAAATCCACAAACAGCAGGCACATTACTCACTGAAATGCTATAGGCCTGGAGGAAAAATCTGGTCAGGACTAAAGGGACAAATACCTACAGTAAGTGTTCGGGAATCTCAAAAATCTGCACAGAGGAGATGACTTGGTTGTTTTGTTTTGCTTTTTAAGTTCTCAGACATAAAGAACTTTGCAACCTGTGGCACTTAGTTTCCTCTGAGGAGAAGAATGGATCAAGTCAAATAGCTCTAATTTAACATGGGGTCCTAGATCTACAGTATCTTAGCGCAGCTTCTTCAATCAGAGCTCCCTGGGAATGTCCTGATTACAATGAAACAGTTGCACACATTAGCCTAACAGGGCATTAATCCTAAACACTCAAGACAAAACTAGTGTTAGTGCTATATTCAGAAGGTAAGGAAGAGTGCCATATCACATTGCAGGAAGAAACAAGTTCTCTCAAACATATCTGTACTTGCTGCATTGCCCCCAGAAAAGTCTGAAGATTTTTATCTCACCAAGACAATCTGAAGGATCCCATTTCAAGACTCTGGAGGACTATGGAACACTCCTTGAATATATGTTCTCAAAGAGAAATTCATGATTTCCAGAGTATTTTTAAATAGTCTCATTTCTTCATTCAAAACCTTCAGTCTGACAAAGCCACATTCAGGCCTTCAGCCTGACAAAGCCACATTCTTTGCTGACAGCGACATATGTCAAGACTGCATACAAAAACAAAGCCTGTTTCTGTTGTCCCAGTACTGGGGGGGGAACGCGGGGCAGGGGGGCGGCAGGAAGAAAAGAGGAGAAGACTTCTGAAAAATACCTTAATGCCTTCCTTGGTAAAAAAAAAAAAAAAAGCTTTCATATCCCCATCTGGGTAGCTTACAAAGATGCAATCAATTCTTAATTAAAACATCTAACTGCCAACACAAAAGAAATTGCTTCTTAGTCAACCCCATGTATAAGACATCTCAGGCCAGAAGTTGGTATTTTGAAGAAGATAAAAACAAAGAAAGAAGAGGCTTTCGAAAAAGATGCTATCTTGACCTAAGTTAAGTCTAAGTACTGCCTCACTGTTACTAGGCAAAACACAAGTGTCACAGGGTGGACAAACAAGCTGTTGTGATCAGCACTGTGGCACAAAGGGCTTATAAGAATTTACAAATCCACTGAATAACATACGATCCAGCCAAATCTCATGTTGCTTTGCCTCCTTTGAATACAGATGCCCCCACATAGCACCCAACAGTCTGAACTGCATTCTTCCAAAACAATCCTCAACAGTAACGGGAAGCAGTGCTTGAAAATGAATGCTCCCCAAAGTAAGGCAGGAAGAATGGCAAAAACTGAAGAAAGCAGGGTGCACATCCAGAAATGCTGCTTTACCGCAGGTTGTATGTCCTGAGGTTGCGCTGTCTCCGCTTTGTAGCACGCAGCTTGACAAAGGTCCGCCCTGTTGGGTCAAAGACGCACAGGACAGTGATGCAGACACTCAGGATGACAACCCAGTTGCACACTACCATTCCTGCAAAGAAAGAAGAGAAGTTAGGTACTCTGTTCCTAAGACTTGGCAGTGCCATCTCCTGTTCTTCTCCACGCACATCACATCCACCTCTCCAGTGCTGCAAGGCAGATAGAGAAAGCTACCCCAAATACTCTTGCAGCCACTTGTAGCAAAAGAAAATCCTCTGGAAAGTCTTCTGACCACAACTAGTTTTTTTCAGCTGTTTTGGAAGATTATCCATTCAGAAGATCATAAAGGACATGTTGAGTATCTAGGGGGACTGCAACACTAGCATCAGGTGCCCCCAGGAGACTGACTGAGATTCAAAATGAATTCTAGGAAAATAGTAAAGCCATGGTGAACTACAGGGTAACTAGGCCTTTCAGATTCACTGAACAGACCCTTCCATAGGAACATGGATTCCTGTCTCATTGCAGACAGCACAAAAAAAAATGAATACGACAATTTTTCTGAGCAGTAACATCTCAAGATATCCCATCTACAGCTACAATCCACTTTCAACAGTCAGTCCCCATATGCATGAATGGATTAGCTCTCTAAGACAAGAGGATATCTCTGCATACTCAGGCATGCACACAAACCACATTCCAAATACATACCTAAAGTGACACTCTTCGCAGTGATATCATTGCATGAAGTGTAGTACTGTGTTAGCCAAATGATGCCCACAATAGCATACACAAACTCGATCACCAAGATAGCTGAAACAAAAAGAACACTATGGATAGTAGCAGCATCTCACTCATAATCAACAATTGCCTATCCCCATCTTTTGTAGAGAATGCACAAGAACACTGTGCAGAGTGCTAAGAGTTGGCAACTAAATACTTCCCTGTGACAGGTTCTTTACTCTAGCAGGAAAGTTGCACAGGATTAACTACTACATAACTGGGCCCCAGTGCTTTGGAGGGCAACCTTCAAGAAAATGAGCCAAAAAAGTAATGTCTCTTTCATATTCACTACTCCTAAGTAATGCAAGGACCACATATGTACAGAGCTGCAAGTGCTCTAGGCTGCATCAGAGGCATGATTCAGAGAGCCATCTTCCACTCACTTCAGTGGAAAGACTTCTCTATGTACCAAGAAGCACTGTGTAGCAATATCTAGGTCTTAATCACCTCAAACAGCTGGCCTGATTCAAAACAATAGATGAAATTACAGGAGGTGGTATGTACTCAGAATTAATTCTGTTTACTACACTTCACAGATTTTCACAGCACCTCCACCCTTTGTAGTCCTTACAGCAATAGTTCCCAGGACACAGTCTTCAAGGACACATTTATTGGCTCCTTAGTTCTCCATGTTAGCATGATAACAATCAAGAAATTGAGGGCTAACAGCGGCTCATTGGAAAAAAATGTTGGGAAATACAGCTTTAAAGTGACCACACTTTCCCTATGCATTACAAACCTGAAGAATGGATGGGATATAAGTTACAGAGAAAGTAATTAGCTCACTTACTTAGTAACAATTAGCAAGTTTTTGACGGAACTCACTGAACCTATTTTCCAGCCTAGCAGATCCCAACCATCTATCTTCCCATCTATTCAGTTCAGTATCTTGGCACAGTTTATCCTTCCAGGCACCTTACTGTGGACTCTCAACATCTTGGAAAGACCAGTTCAAGGAATGACATATCAAATACAGTTTTCAACAGCTTTGGGCAAGGAATCAAGGCTGAATCTGATTCCTTATCAGTGCAGCCTATATTTTTAAGTTGCACTAGGCCTTGTCTACCTTGGCTTGTCTCCCCTCCGAGATTATCTACTGCAGGGCAGAAGCAGCAGTAGCACAGACAAGACCTTCTTCAGTTTGTAATGAAAAGATTTCCCTAGATTCTTACGCATTACACAGCACATGCTTAAAATGGGACAGTCACATTGACCTTGTCTACACTAGAGTCCCACTCTTATATCTATCATAAAAGAGCTGATAAAACCATTGCAGTTAAAAAGAAAAAAAAAAACACAAAATAAGCATATACAAGATCCAAGATAAAGTGTAAATACAGACTCCAAACATAGGCATAGTTTAAGGCAGACAAGGATGATACTTACGTAGGAAAATGGCTCTCTGGATTCTCTCTCCTTCCCTTGCCCCATTTTGTCTGGTTTTAACACAGTGTTACTCAAACTGTCAGGCTCTACATGCTTCCTGAGGGAGAGGGATTTGTTTGCTTTTCATGTTAATGATTGCAGTTAGCACTCTAAGGCTGAAATGTCGCTCAGACAGAGCTTTCAAGCAAGGGTACCCAGTTTTTAATAAATTCTGCACGAAAACAATACAGCAAAAAAACAGAATAAGCCATGAGACACTTTGTTTGGAAGGGGCTTGATCTACCTTTCTGTAAGTTTTTCTCTTCAGATTCTCTAAAAAAACAGTTCACCCCCACAAACCCCTCATTCAGGACAGAAAAGTCTGATCTCATTCTGTACCTCAAAGAAGGGAAAGAGAGAGAGGAGGGGAGAAAAGCTAAAAGGGAAAAGCATATATAAGAAATAAAGGAAAAATCCTTTTTCTGATCTAGCTCTTCAAGGTTCAAAGTGGGTAAGTGAGACAGGAACTGTTTTTAGGAGGTCAAGATCAACGTCCAGGAGAGAAGATGCAACGAGTGAGCAGGTGGTACACCTATTTATCTCATGGTGCCTGGAGGTAGAGTATCAAAGTGCAGGTTGGTGGATGGAGAGATGAATCACACATATATGTCAAGAGGTCAAACACATTTCTCAAGGTAAGTAGGCGCAGGCTTAAATGCCTGTGACAGGTGAGGACATGTACGTGCCTCAGGATGAGAACAGCCATGATTTACATGGAGATATGTCTCTATTATAGGAAATCTTGTGGAAAGAGATTGGAGAGAGGTATAGATGCATTTCACTATGGGAGATCTCTATTGCAAGGCAAAAGGGGAGCATATTTTGTTAGAGGAAAGTGATGTGCCTGCATCACAATGAGGGTGACAAGTTAAAGGTTTGCTAGGAAGATATTCGGGGCATTGCATGAAAGTCTTACAGCAATGACAGGGTGCAGTATACATGATGTATTCAGATGCATATCACATACAAGTGGCCATCTGGATGTCCTTCAGGAGCTATGTGTTTGTCAGTGTGTAGGGAGAGATGTCTTTTTGGGTAACAGATGGTAGTGTGGAGAGTGAGTCATTAGGAGGCCTCAGGCCACTGTCTCTTACCTAGTCTGACATAAAGCACATACTGCATCGAGTCCCGGGGCTCTGTGTACAGGATACTGCCTCGCATGCTGAGCCAGATGATTGCCACCTCTGCGATCATACAGCTGAGCAGGATGCCCAGGTAGCCTCTGCCGTGGTCTACCAGGTTAAGTGAGCAGGTCTCGTTAGGGTTGTACACCAGCCCAAAGAGCACCACAGAGAGGATCACAAACCTGCCAATCACAAACCAGCTTGTTATCAACAGCATGTCAAACAAAGCTGCATGTAATATCCCATGCTTATTCTCCCAACAATGCTACTGAAGATCCTCAGTATCCCATTCATTTCCTGGTAGCTAATTCAGCTCCTTATAGTGTATATTAATTTGTTCTGGAACTCTCTTCCGCACAAATCATGTAAAGACCTTGCTGCCCTACTTAGAACAATCTGACAATGTTTGTCAAGCCATGCTATTCCATGGGGTCTGCTACTTCAGTCATTTTCCCTGAGCCTCTGTACAGAAACACAGACCCAAATTACAGTGGACAAACCTGGATAGCACAGGAGGAGTCAGGAAATTCTAGTGAGATTTCCTCTCTGACACTGGAACTAGAACTTTAAATAGCATAGATCCAAAGAATCAAAAGCTGGGAATACACTGGTATCTGTCAGAAATGCCCATATAAGCCCTCCAGCTGCATGTATAAGCCTTTTTTTTTTTTTTTTTTTTTTTTTCTGCAAGAAACAGGAGGAGTAAGAAGAATTCATGAGACAGTTCAAAGTATCATGCTTTTTAGCACCTGCTCTTCTTGCTTACCAGGTGGTATGAAGTAGGAAAAGGAAGATGGCTGGCAAAACAAGGTCATCACTGCCTACGGACCAGCGACGGCGGAACACTACAATCCCTGGCATGGCTAGCAGGTCTGAAGAGGTTCAGCAGGCACAACACTCACCTCCTGGAAAAGAAATAACAGAATCAAAGATGCTGCTGACCTCTCCCCCAACAACAAAAAAGCCATTCACAGCCACAACTACATGCCAGCAGGAGCACACCTGAGAGTTATCATATTTTATGCCATAGATGGCAGAGCTTTCATCTAGCACCAGGGGGCATAGTATGCTCAAAAATGATAGAGCAAAAGAATTTAAGGAATTAAATGCTTAAAGAGTGAGTACTAGGTGAAAAAGGTGTGTAACTCACACTGCACAAAGTTAACACTCACCCAGCTCCACTTCACAAGCTGACTTGGAATCCTGTTAGGGCTCTGTGTTGGCAATCAGTCAGTGTTGAGTGCTTTTGACAGGTTATACCAGCCTGAACTCTGTACAAACTCCTATCACCATGTTCTCCTACAGGGGCACCTCCCGCCAGCCTCTTCTCTTACTGCCTAACACTGCCTTCCCTCACTTGGCCAAAATATACATTAGCATGTTAAAACTTGCCATAACACTTCTGTGCTGACCTGCACCCTTCTGTGCTACRACAGAGCAGGGGACACCACACACTAGCCCATTCCCCTTGTCCTCAGCCACCATTTAGAGTCTGCTATGAGCTGGAACACCTGAGTTTTCTCAGCCTTTTCAGTTCCTAATTACTACCTCCCCATCCTTCATGTTCACAAGCTGTTGCCAGGGTACTCTAGTCATGACTTGCACCAATCACACCATTCCCAGGTTGCATCTCTGAAGTAATAACTACTCTTCATCATGATCTGGTAATTTGTTGTTAAGTTCACAGAGGCAAAAATGAAAACATCCATATTTGTTACTTCTGATGTAATCAGGATTTCCATCAACATTTCAGAGGGGACGTCACCTGCTGTACCTCATGCACCATATAAAAAACAACTGTAACTTGTATATTATGTACTAAATTCTAATGTTCTGGCTAACAAAATTGGAAGAGTGATATGATCACATTTAAACTAATTTGTTTCTTCAAAGTCACACAAGTGGTGGTTTTATGACAGACCATATAAACTGTATCACAGCACAAAACAGCTGCAGTAACACAAGCTGCCCCATCACACCAAAACCTGTTCACCAGTCAAATTTGGTTATCCCAACGAGCTACCTACTAGGCAAAGTATCACAGAACATGCAAGTTTCTCTTCTCCTATACTGACGCCCAGCTGAGCCCTAGCACAGGAGGACTAGATCTCCCTACACATTTCAGTCACAAAGTACTGAATAACTGTAAAAGTCTTTCACACTTTTCAGACTCCACAGTTAATATCCTGACACACTTCAAGTTTGTTACTTAGTTCAGTAGAGCAAACATTATATTCTGCAAACAAAACAAAATGTGAAACTGCAACAGCATTTGGATTCACTTTTCCTTAGCACATAATAATCAGAGCATTCAGTACATGGCAGCTTTACCTTCAAATTGCTTTCTCTTCTTGCCATATGGCGATTACCGCTAGCCTTGCTATGAATAACTTGTCTGCCTATCACGTACCACCTGTATGGTAGCACTTGTATCTTGAATACTTGAGGACTGCTAATCCTCAGTATACGTGGACATGCTTTTCAGTACACTCATTTACTCTGTTTCTGGCCACTGCAGTGCCTCTCAGTCTACCCTAAATCTCAGTGCACAGTTCCCACCATCCCTTGGCTTATGTCTGAATCCCACCAGTGCACTTTTCACAACTTTTCCACCTCTAGAAATGCAAGCAGTTGTACTCTGTATGTTTTTACCACCCTCTGCCAGATCAAGAAGTAGTGTATCTGCAAGAAGTGAACATCTAAAGTAAATTCCTTACGCAGAGCAACAGATGGAGACAGAGCAGAATAGCCTGTCATTCACTGCCAAACATCAGAAATACAGTGGGACTGCTACTCTTAGCCATCTTCCTACCAGGCTCCCAGTACACTGCCGAAAGAATTCTAAATAATTTTCCAGAATTATCAACACTAGATGCAAACCAGGATGCCTGGGGCCTTGCCCCCAGACTGGAAACAAGAAAGATGGATGACTATAAACCACCGTCCCTATCACCGCACCCTCCCTCCCCAAAAAAGAGAAGTTAATGCTCTTAGTGTGAGGAGTCTTTGGCTTAATCCTAGGGTACAAGATCTCAACAGCTATGTTTTAAGAAGCATGAAGACAGGATCTAATAAATGAACAGGGAGAAAAAGTGCAAGGTCAGAGTACAAACAGCCCTGAGACCACTGACCCTAGTTTTGCAACAGCAAGGAACTTCTTATGCTGCCTCTAAAATCACTGCACACAAGAATGAAAAATTCCCAGATCCTTGAAACCTGAACCCTGGTGCAAGAAGCCTCAAGCTCCCAACACCCAAATTAGGGGGAAGGACATCCAGGCACAAGCTCTGAAAGCAAGAAGTCCAGACCTCTGACCTTCAGATCTGAGAGACCTACATGAAGCAAAACTCTTACATGATGTCTGGTCCAGCTGATGCATATTCTTCTCTCCCATAAGTGTGTTTCAGGAAAAGTACATATCCACAGAGATAAGACATCACACGTGAAAGAGGGAAAAGCAAACTCTTCTTGCAGCCACTGAAAATCCCAGTCATAAAAGGAAAGGGTGGCTTGGTGACTGTCTACTGACAAAGCCAGGCATTATCTTCAAAGCAATTCCTTCCCCCCCCCCCGCCCTGCCCCGAGACAGCAACCTCATTTAATCAACGGGGGCTGCTCAGAGTGAGCCAGGGGTCGTGACTTTCCCCCTTCCACACCCCTCATGCACTTTGGAAGGAAGTGACATCATCCCTATTCTGAGGAGATTGTATGTGAATTGTGGGAAGGAAGACTAGGAACAAGGGCGAGTGATGCTGTCAGAACCATGGGAGAGCTGCACAGAGATGGGAGCAGAGGAAGCTATCTGCCAGCAAGCACAGCAGCACAGAAACCTTCTCCCTCCTGCCACTGAGAAACAGGAGGGACCAAGTGCTGCAGCAGCAACTCAGGAATGTCCTGGAGCCTCGGCTGCCTGTGGGAACCTCCCTCTCCACACAGCTGATGGCATCAGACACAGCTCTGCTGGAGCTGAGATTGGAAAGGCACTGGGCCACTGGTCTATCCTCTGGCACTCACTGAATGGCCAGGGGGAGGGGATTTGGACAGGACACAAAAGGGGCACACAAAAGGGGCCATCCCGGTCACAGAAAGGAGAGACTGTTCCAAAGGAGCAGCCTCTCCCAGGCCTTTTCAACCATTAATTCCTTATGACATACTCTCCCGGGTATGACAGGATGTGGGGGAAGGGATAAATTAGCTGTCTGTAGGGGAAAGCTTAGAGAAAAGAGGAAAAGAGAAGAAAGATGCTACAGTGAGACAAGAATGCAGCTAAATCTAGGAGACTTAGTTTAACCCAACATCCTGCCATTCCTGTCATTAGCCTCAGAAGAAGGTATACAAGCAAATACAAGCTGAGCAGAGCTACAGCCTAAGGAAAAGGGCGATACGTAGATGTTATTGGAAGGGACACCACTCACACAATGCCAACACCCCAGGAGAGAATCGCCTACTCCCCACTGCCCAAATTCACATGCAGGATGTGCTGTAATGTTCACAGTATCATTCAGACACCTGAGGCACAACATTGGCACCCACACAGCCCAGTACACCACTTTCTGCAAGCCCTCGGCAGAGGAGCTGTAGCCAGGCTCAGAAGCCTTGAAAGGAGAATAGAGGCACCTCAAAGGTAAGTCCTGAGAAGCAAAAGTATTGCCCAGACAGGCACAGGACAATGCCTGAATAACTAAATTAACCAGAAGCATCCTCTAGAACAGTCTTCTCTCTCCTACCACACATCATGGCAACTGCAAGTACTTCGCTATAGCATTATACATCTTCCCATATCTCCTTGTATCAGACAGAACCATGTTTTGTACCTTGTCCATATGTTTGTTTCTTCTCCCTCTGAAATTATTTATCAGGATAATTGAAGCTCTCTCTATTTCTTACAGATGCCAAACGAAGTGTTGTTATACTGAAGTGTACTAAAAAAAATGCAACAACATTTTAAAATAACGACATTTGTCAAATTTAAGCAACCAAAAGTTACATTCTGATCAGCATGTTTAACTGTACAGTTAGTGACCCTCATGTATCTGCTGATTCATAAAAATACCATCTCTTCCCCTGAAATAACATATCACTAATGTAAAGGGATCAGCCCCATCAAGGTATCCCCTACCTGATCGCCGCCAACATTCTCCCTTTTCCTCACATGCCTGCCCCACACAGGCTCTCTGTCTCAGGCTGGATTGTCACTACTGCAGCTTACAGCTTCCTATTAAATACACTTTTTCACAAGCATTTCCTGCACTTGACAGAAATCATCAATTGGAACTTGGATCAAACTTCTTCAATCCTCAGCCAGCTCTTTTTAAGGCCTTAAATGGAGCACGTCCTGCTCCAGAGCTTGAATTCTTACAATCTGGGAATTGTTCTTCCCTGGCAGGAAAAAGAAAGGATGTAACTTCACTCTTACAAAGTGTCCTGAAGTTTGCTAGAAAGTGTTTGCTTGCCTATGGCTGCACACGTACAAATCCATCTCCTCTCCAGAACCTTTTGCAAGATTCGGTGTGCAGTGAACTACTGTTGCCACACTGTTCTCCTGTACAATTTACCCATAACCACTAGCAAAAAACACTAGGAGCAAGTAGTGGGACAGAGGAAAGAGATATAAAGTCCAGATCATATCACAGAAAACTGCCCTTCCAGGATGGAAGGTATCCATCAGATGGATCAGCAGATCTCAGAGCATCTCTGTAACAGGGACAGACACCTACTCAACAAACGATGTGGAAGAGAGGGGCTCATAGTATAATAGGAAGACAATTCCCATATTACCAAAGAACCATTCAAAATAGGGCTGCCTTTTGCAAGTGGCAAGATACATCTACTGTGAGTGATGTCTGCAAGAACTGTAGGCAAAGTTCCTTTCCTAGGAGGGAAGCAACTGCAGTTGCTTCTGGCAGTTTAGCAACTGCCAAAAATTTCTGAGGATAGCTCTATCATGACTGATTATGACTAAGGGAACAAATCTATATTTTAAAGACTATTATATGTATTAATGTAACATCTAGGAGCTGTATTTACGACAAAGTCACAGATTTTCAACACAGGCATGAAGTACTGGTGGAATTAGTGGGGTCTTTAATTTTGGCATACAAATTTCACACCTACGTTTAAGATCTCCTTTACAATCTCCCATTTTCCACAGAGAAGAAAATTAAATAAGATGTAATACCAGAGTCATGAGACGAAGCCACCAGATTTGAGAAGGGAAAAGTTCAAAAAGCCTTTTGTGGCTTAGCATATTTCATACCCAGCTCCCTCAGGATAAGGCCACTGCACCACAACAATTTTTTTACAACATCATGATTACAGAACTAACGTGATTAGGTTAAATCTGGCACTACCTCGCTGCCCAGTGACACAAATACCCAAAATACATTTTGGAGTATAAACTGACCTTCAAAACCCAAAGGACAAACACTTACCTGTATGACAATCCAGCTTAAACTGTAAATGCCAGCAAAACAACACTCTTGAAAATGGAACAGTGAAGGTCACAGGAATATATCGATAGTAACAAGAACAGACTGGCCAGCTGGCCCAATACACTGGCCAATCTCCAACTCAGCATATTCCTCCCTACTATTTTTTTCACAAAACCTCTTTTTTCAGGCTACAGAAAAACATCGAGATGTCTTCTGAGTGCAAGTGCTCCTTGCTTAAATTCATCCCCTTCACCCTTTACTCCAAATACTTCTTGCTTTAGGTAGAAATAGGTTTCATGAGTCCTATATGATTTTCAGACGTATACAAAATCTCTATGCCTTACTCTTGAACTTCCCAGACTTACAATCTGTTCTCTGGAATTTCAAAAACCTCTTATCAGTGTTTTCTACAAGGTTCCTCCTCCCTCATCAGGAAAACTGAGCTCTCAAAATCTTATTTGGGATTTGGGAAGATTTGGGATTGCATTTGTTATCTTCTTCAAAAGTTATCTTCCTGTAGGACAATGCTGCACACAACACATCACATAGGGTCCAACATTTATGTATCACCTGCTCTGGAGCAATAATAGTATTGATAATCCCAGGCAATCAAGGCTGTTAACTGAGGTCTCAAAATTCAGAGGTATTTTTAAAAAGGACTACTTTCAAAACCTCTTAGTTTGGGGGCTTTGAATATAAAGGGTTAAATTTTCCAAGCATTTCCCAGCAACTACAAGGATTAAAACTTTTTTTTCTCCATCTAACAACAACATGAGAGAAAGTAAGCATTTAATAAAACACAACAAATACAGGGGAAGCTGGCAACTTTCATTTGCCTCCATTCAATGGAAGTCACACACAAGCACACAGTATGCAAGGTGATACCAGGTAAAGTTATCAACATTATTCTGTGACTTAGTATCTTGCTTGCTTTTGGAGAGCTGGGTAGCCATGCCACTGCAAATTATTACTTGTTTGAGACATACACACAGAGACACTGGAACAAGTGATGCCTCTGCTTGGTATCTACTTGCCAGCATGTTTTTCTGGAAGAAAAGAATTATCTTACAACTCTCATTGTTTTTAGTGCAAGAATATGGAAAAGTCCTAAGCAGACTTAAATGATACTGAAATACTCCTATTTACAGAACTTGTTCACAACTTTACAATCACCAGTTAAAAGGATGACGGATCCACTGAATGAAAGGGAAAGCCAGGACAAATTCTCTGTATTGGAATATGCCCCTTCCCTCAACTTTACTCATATACCAGTGTCAGTTTAGAATCTGTGCCCAGGGATCACCATTGTACAAAAGTGCATCAGTCACACCGTACATACTGCCTCCCTCTGGGAGGATATCCCCAGACACTCCCTGCTGTCTCTGTACTACCTCTATTTAATGTTACACGAACTCAACAATGCTATTATCAGTATATTTTTCATGAACAGAACAAACATTTCCAGTAAGCACATTTAATAGGTATATTTGCCAATGGTGTTGCCCATTTTCTTTGTTGTCTTTAGTAAGATGTGTGTGTAAATAGAAGAGAAAAAAAAAAGAAAAAAAGAAACACCCTAACAGGATTCAAAGTCTCCCCTTTTTTCAAATTTGCATAATCCACAGCCAGGATCCTGGGAAACAAGGAATAAGTTTGTAGGGGAAGCATCACCCTCTTCTTGAAAGCATCTTCAAGTATCAAGTAAGTCAGATCATAAAGATAACAATCACTTTGAGTGTCCAAAATAAAGGATGAAACATGTTCTGAGAAACACAGAAAAATCTTACAAGCAGATTCACTCGACAGTCCTAAGTTTACTGGAGACATTTCTTTCTTTGACCTCAACAGGAGCAGAATTTAACTCCAAGCTCCACACTTGCCAGACTATGAGAGAATTAAAAAAGCTTTATGAATAACTTGAAGAAACAAAAGGCCACTAAAATAAGCCACTCCATTAAAGAGATAGGAGTGGAGAAACAAGAACAACCGAAGTCTGATGACATTAATTTAGTCAAAAAAAAAAAAAAAAAAAAAAAAAAATCAAGTGTTGTATCAATGCCGACATAGCTGCAACCACCTACATTTTGTGCTGGCAAAGTCCACAATCTGAGCTTTCTGACAATTCCAAGCTTGAGTGAAAAATAGTATCCAAATTGCTGGTGGGGGGATGTATTAAAAAAATGAAATTGATTTTGTATTTTTAATAGAACCTATTGTTCTGCAGGGTAATAAAATCTGCTAATGTTTAATAGTCAGCAATGGGTGACAAGAAAAGCTTGGCTTAAATGGGATAGGGGAGAGATGCTGAGAGAAGGATCATTAGGATGAGCCAATGCAAGTCAGTAGATGCAGCAAGCACCTCAGTTTCAAAAATGCTGAGCAGCTGGGCACCTCAAATCTATCTGACATCAGCTGGCAATGCAAATATCTAGAACTTCAGCTAACGTCTGCTGACATGCGTGGTATTCTGATGACTATCCAAAGATAATTCATCATTCCTGAGTATAGCTATGGAGGACTCAAGTTTTTTGTTTTTGTTGTAATATCCCATGGCTGCATTCAAAATTTAGTAATGCGTGGTTGTAAACCATACAGCTATTAATCTGTCTATAGGAAGAACAATAAACACTGGGTTAAGTTAGTCAGCACTGACACTACTTACGCCAGTTTGACTGCCTTGTTTCTTTAGGCAAACTGTTTTTCATTACAATACTGGCAAATTCATATCTGTCAATGTCAGTTTTACTCCACCCTGGAATGCTTCTCAGATCAGTCACCTTACATACAGCCTAAAAAAAAAATCTAATAAATAAAAAAAATCAGGAGGAGCACATTTCAAGGTGAAAATAAATAATAAAACCTTATCAGTGACCTATCGGTTGTACAGCTAATCTTGAAACGCCCTGCTTTTAGGAAAGGACAGGACAAGCCCAGACACACTGAAAGTTAATTGCTTTTCTACTAAACTATGGCCAAGGTCCTTTGTTTAAGCAAGGGGACAAACAGTTTTCCTGCTATCTTGACTCACTGCTTAGGGAATTCCCTAGATGATGAGTCATTACAGGGAAAGCCATCAGTCATTCTACAGGAGACAAATGGACCACCACTGCCAATACAAAAAGAATGAAAGAAATCAGAGAACAGTGCCAAACTCAGGAAAACTGTGTGGTCAAGAATCCTTGGCAGTCCTTTGCTCTTTCCCTCCCCAGCAAGCAGTATCATACCCATTCAGCAGCAGAGAGACAGCACTAGGCTCCTGAGCTAGAAAAGCTAAAGAACAGTTTCCTTAAGATGCAACTGTCAGGATGGAAGAAGGAAATGCTGGTTCCCCTCACATTCAAGGAGGAAAGGAAGGTGTTTCTGGATGGGGAAGAGGCTGGGGAATTAAAACACTATCTCCTCTCCCTCCCCCACGTCATGAATGATACAAACCAGGGATGAGAGAGGAGGCATGCTCAGAATTTCAGAGCCTCTCACTCCACCCTCCCTCCCTAAATTGCAAGTCCCATGTTTGGCAGGGTTCACAAATCACTCTCCTTTTTTTTTCTGTTTCATAACCTCCCAAAAACTTATCTTATGATGTTTCATATTCTCACAGGTCACTACTAATGATTTGGCAGGTATATGCCTGATTGCAAGTCAAAAACGTTGGGAATCACTGCCAAATGGCATGCTCTTTGGTAGACATTAGAACATTCTAATGTACCTTTTCTTAATATGATTTGTAATTGTTAAATATGGATGCTAACTACGTGAAACTGCCAAGATTAACAGTGATGGAAAATGGCTTCAGAAAGTCTGAAGTCTTATTTGGATACAATTTATGCTTACTTTACTGGAGCTGCATATTTGCCTGGTTTATTTCAGTGATTTTGCTCAGTTGTGTCCCTGACCACTGGATATTGGGCCAAAAGCTCCATTTCTAATAAAACATTTGCCCTCATGTGGTTTCTCTGGTCTCTCTATTTTTACACTTTCACTGAAGTACAACATCTGTTGATCTCCCCAGATGGCTTGCGCCTCTACCTAGTTTCAGGTTGCTTCTTTTGTTTCATATTCTTTATTTTGGGAAAGAAGGACGTGCATGTATCTTGCATTCCTAGAAATTAGACTGAAAAGATAGGGTCATCAAGGACATATACTCCAAAGGTCATGCATATTCTATTATGTCCTTAAATCACCTAAAATGAGACCTGAATTTAAGAGGTCTCTCTAGTTTGTTGTAAATGACTCAAACAATTGAGCTCTCACTATTTTCCCTTGGGTGGTTCTTCCATGCCATTCACCGCTAAGAATTTCCTCTTACCACTCCCAGTACACTGCCCTTTGATGAAGTTTCTCATTAGATCTCTACTCCCACAAACAACTCCTTGAATATAATTAAGCCATCTTCTCCTAATCATCTTTTAAGAAGTCACTCTAAAACAAAGTTCTGAATGTCTGTCTTTAACCAGTTCCTCAAGTTTCTCCATCCTTTTCCTTCCAAAGTTCTAATAAAAATCCTAGTAAGTTCAAAAGTAAACAGACACCTACAACCACAGAAGTTCCGCCTGAACGTGAGGGGGAATTTCTTCACTCTGAGAGTGATGGAGCACTGGAACAGGTTGCCCAGAGAGGTTGTGGAGCCTCCTTCTCTGGAGATATTCAAGGCCTGCCTGGATGCAACCCTGTCTAACATGCTCTACGTGACCCTGCTGAGCAGGGAGGTTGGACTAGATGATCTCCAGAGGTCCCTTCCAGCCTAACTGATTCTATGATTCTATGATACTAACAGTGAACAGAAACACTATTCAATGGGCTCACCTCATTCTGCAGCACAGTAGAAGTTTTACTCCCATCAGGATCTGAAAGAGGAAGTATTCTCAAATGCTCTGTAACATAATTCCCCTGAAAAATATTGTTGCTGTATTTCACTGCAAATGCATGCAAATCTGCTTTTTTCTCTTCCTCCCCAAATACTCTCAGGTTCCCTGCTTTCAGGTTTCCTCCTTCTAATATCTTATTCTTGCTGAGAGCATCAGTCTGAACTCTATCAAGCAGAAACTCTTACGTCTTGCCCATAACTGTGCATTTATTAGAGCCTTCATTGAAACTTAATCCAATGCTGGGATATACTGCAAGAAGCAATTTCATTTATTCTTGGGAACATATTTAATAAAACAGAATCCAAATCAGTATTTATGGCATCCTACTTAGAAACCTAATTCTATATTGCCATCATTCCTCCTCTTCAGTATAACTTTTGGCTCCTCAGAAGTAGTCTCAAGTAGTCTACAAGGGAGGGCTTCTTTGGGCACTAATGCTGGCCATGTGCCAGTATCATGAGATATAGCTAGTATCACTGGAATATTTTTCCTAGGACATTAAAGCAGAAAAGATCAAACACAAAAGTAACAGGAGTTTTATGTGGTGAAGGACAGTATGTGTGTTACTGAATATATATGAGTGTTTGTATCCACTGGCAAAGGTAGACATTTGTACCAACACAACTGTCTGCACTGCCTTGACTGCCTTTACGTACATCTCACATAGCGCAAAGACCACATCACATTTGCTATGCTGTAGCAGAGAATCTTAATTTCAACTGGGAGATTTCCTTGCTTTCGATAATACCAGCCATATCACCCACACATACAAAACGTGAAAGACCTTACATTACATGACAAAAGATCACTGCCACCATCTGTCACAGAAACATAGAAATTAACCATTTATTTCTGTACACTGACCCTTTGCCATTTTCAATTCATCACTTCTACTTATGCACTCAACAGGAAGCTTGTTAGATTTTAAAGGAAATAGACTTTCCAGGTAAATGATAATAAAACAATTTTATATTAACTAATGGGCTTTTCTCATCCTAGGCCAGCCAAAATGAGATGGGAATCTTAAAAAGCCATTTTTTTATTATTATTATTACACTTAAATCCAAAGGGAACTTTTAAAAGTCTGGCTGTGAATTTTCAGACACAGACTTTTGTTGCTGGGACTTCAGAAGAAATCTGTGGTTCTGCCACTCCTGTCTTATGGATTCCACCTCTGCATGAGCAGTCCTTGAAACAAAACAAGGCACAAGATAAATATCCCCAGAAGAAAAATCTCTCCTCATTCCTGCCTGGAGGACACAGTCTTCTAAAAAAGCTGTCAGCTCTGACCCAGCTCACATAAAGCTTGCTAATTACAGTGAAAATCTGAAGAAAGCAAGAGAGAGAGGGAGGGAGGGAGAGCTAGACTCCAGTTCTCTGGCTCACACAAATGACAGCTTGAGCAAACTTTTCCTGCCTCAGCGGTTGCTGCTATAAATAACACCCTCCAGGGCTCAGTGCTGCAACAACCCAAAACCTTAGTCACCTCACAGAGACCCTCTAAGATCTGTACTGCTCTGTACACACATCAGCTTTAAGAACTGCCTCCTTCCGCAATTATGCACACACCAACACCTTTTCCCTAAATGCAGTGCATATCTCATATATATTCCCACATCCCAGTATAGTCCTGTACACACACACATACACACACGTATGTACACTCCTTTCTAAAAGCCTCTTCACCTCATCCTTCCAATTTTATGTATTTTTCCTCTGGCAACCCACTCCTCCATTATACTGTCATCCTCTCCCTTTACTCTAATTTTTCAGTCTCCACATTTTATATGGCTTCCCTTGATTGCATTGCTTTACAGCTCTTCATCTATTTTTTTTTTATGTTATTAAGAGGCTCTGAAACATCCTGATACAAGCAGGGTTCCTCCTTCCAGCTGCTCACAGCTGTTCTTTAGCCTGAAAGGCTAATTCTTCAGGAAACTAGAGAAGATCACTGAAGATGAGTGCAGTGTGCCTCCAAGGAGTGAGATCAGACACTGCTCAGTGCATGTAGCTCTAACTCTCCCTGGTTTTGGAAATTAAATCCAAAATTCAGACTCAAGGAAAACCAAATTTGGGCAGTTTCCCTGTGATTTATCAGTTAACCTTCCCTCCTAGTCACTTTCCCTGGCCAGTACTTTAGAAGATGCTATAACCACACCTTCATGATCCTGCTGCAAGAAGCACAAAAAAAGTAAATGACAGCACAAGTCCCACACCTCTCTACACTGCCAGCCACTGGGGTAAGAAGACCAGCTGCCTCCTCCTAGGATCTCTTGTCCATTCAGTGCTTCCCTAGTAACAGAACAAGAAGATAAAACTGCAAATCTGGACTAAATCTTGCCAAACTGTAGTAGCTAGATTAGATTTCAGATTTGAAGGTGTGTGATAAAAGGGGTCAGGACTCCTGTTTTCATTTCGCTTATGTAAGCAAGAGTCAACCAAGTCCATGGTTTCTCTGATCATGTGTCATAATTAGGCCTTATACACATCTTCCTATAACCCAAAGCTTAAAAGCACTTCTTTTCAGACAGAACCTCCATTAGCTATACTTCTAAACACTTTCCCCACTTTACCACACATAGTACATTCCGCGCACACATACAGCGCATAATCTACATGCATAGATCTACAGAAATCTCCAGGCCTTTGGTAGTTATGTCTTGCCTTGCACTTATAAAGCACATACATCCCAAACCTACCCCTGCTGGCAAATATCTCCTCCTACTACTCCATAAGGAGAGCCAGTAGATGAGTACAGAAAGCAGTTTCTACCTCAATAATTATTTGATTAGATAACCTCATTTTAGGAAACCTCCTATTTAAATTCTGAAATTCACTAGTTTTCCATCTGTGAGTCCTCTGATTACTCCCACTGTGCCTGATGCATATTTATTCAAATATTTTTTCCTGTTCTGTTACAGAGCTATTCTTCCCTCATCATAGACTTCCTCTGCCACTTTCTTTTTTTCCTGCAGGTTACCAAAGATTTTGTGCTAAAGTGATATTAACCTCTTCCTATCTATTCCTAGTTCTAATATGCTAGAAGAACATAATGATTTAATTTGACAATTGAATCTCTTCATCACTTAGAACTCTGGAGTGGGAACAGCTAATAATCATCAACTTCCTAAGTCTCTGACAAACTTATTGCTACAGGTAGCTCACTCTCACACTCCTCTTTTAGGTCAGGGTATTTCACACTTCCCTCTTGTAACATCTACAAGTTTTCACATCTATTTCTGAAATCAACATTTCCCCCCATTTTTCTCAGGTGTCTCCATGACACATTGTCCATCTGCATCCTTCTGCTCTGTCTTACAGTTCTTCTGGAAGTTTCAGTTGTCCTTATGTCTAAGAGTAACATCGTATCACAAACTATTTACTGCTAATTTGATTATTTCAGCTCCAGAAGGGGATTACACAAAAGTAGGCTGTGGAGACTATTGTGCACTCCTTTGTACAAAGGTACATATGACATGGCTCTCATTTAACTGTTCAAGATCTCACTAATCATTCAAAGTGCTACTAGCCCATCCCAGAGGTGGTCTTGATATTTTAGTGAAAGCAAGAATATTTTTCTCCCCATTGCCATTATCCCCCTCTTTTCCATATACTCCTTGCATTCTCTTGTTAGCAGCTGCTGGAGAAGGCAACCTATTACTGCAGGGATAGCATTCCTATTTTCTTGGCCATTCAGCTCTGTACCTAGAATCAACTCAGCAAAGATCAAAAAAAGTGAGACGAAAGGAGGTGAGGCAGAAGCAGATCTCACGCATGACTCAAGGAGAGTAGAGCTGCAGCCTTCATTACAGCAATAGGAATACTCTATGATAAAAACACTCATGGGTTTCAAGCAGTTATGCAGACATGAACTGCAGAGTATGAATTACAAGTGTCTCTGATCATCAGGCATAGAAACAGACTGACTGTGCAGAAAGAAAATAAGGAATTCTTCTTCCGCAAGCTAATAGAGCATAGGAAACATGGACTAGCCACACATAGCAGCAGTCCACTAACCCTGGTGTTGCAGACTGCAATGGCTATGGTAGGAAGTACAAAAAAGCAGCAGGAAACTATTCAGAACATGCATCAAAAACTAGATTGCTAAAATACAGAGAGAAGGAGCATGAAAACATGATGACAAAGGGAGCTGGTATCACGAAAGAAGAAACGGGAAAGGAGCTTGATATCTTCTCCCTGCCAAATAGAAATGAATAGAAATTAGGTACAAGCCTCATCTGAATGACAGCAGCTTGGGGCCCAGTGAACCGCAAAAGAGAAAGGCAGTCTAGCCATCTTATTTGTGAGCAAGTAACACATGAAAAGATTTGTCAGATACAGCTCACTGGTATAGCTCATCCGGCATCCGGCTACAGACCTTTTTGAAAAGAAGACATCTTACTTCCAGAGTGGAATTAGTTGTGCTATTCTCTCTCCCTCTTCGAAGGATGGTGGACTAGCATAATGCGCTCCTCCTAAAACTACCATTGAAGTATTTGTTTGTCAGAATACAAGAAAATGCTGAAAAAAAATCAGCAGGTTCATCCTTGGGCTTATTCTTAGCCTTGTTATCTGCTCCAAAGTACAAATATAAAGAGCTGTTGCATGCTCTGCAATCTAGGTTGCTGTACAATCTGGAAGAAAGCCAGCCAGTCCTAGTTTAAGTCCCCCTTGATCTATAATGAAATAAGTTCTACTGGAAACTTAGCACATCAGTAACCTAGCAGCTTTGGTAAAACAAAGGAAGGCAACATCACTTTCTATCAGTAAAAGATGATCAACAGAAGGTAACCCAAATCTCCTTTGGAGAACAACAGAAAAGCGTGTTCATGCTTATAAAATGAAAATGACCAATACTCAAACAGCTATTTAGAAAAGGATGCATTTTTAAATTGATTTCCAAATGAGAAATTAAGCCCCCTTTTCACTAGTCTGCCAGAATTTCAAATGTTAATACTAAATGAGTCTTGACACTTGAATTTATAATCCAAACAGGATTATAAGGAGAAAAAAAAAGGAAAAAAAAAAAGCAGCTGTTTATTCAGATACACTCTAGGACAAGTGATTGGTTCTGAGCCAATAAGCAGAAAGACAGTTTTAGGCTATTAGACGAGAAAGTATTTTCTCCTCTCATGCTGCAGGCAATATATTATTATCTCTGTAATTAAATTTAGTGCCTTTTTGGCAATGCTTTCTGCAGGACTTATCTAGGTTTGGACTTTTCCCATTTTCCTTTGATTATATTACAATTAACCATAAAGTATCCATTCATTTGAAGTTTTTTAACTGGGGTTCAGAAGTAAAAGCCTAAGACCAGTCTTTGGTAGCAATGCTATAATGATCTTGGAACAAATCATGAGTATCAGTCTGATCACAAGATCTGGGGTTTATTAACTAATTCTTCTATTATTGTTGCAAGTGAACTTTCAAACTTTGCAAAAAAAAATCTTCAGTTCACCTTTTTTTCCCAGATACAGCACCTAATTCAGATCCTCATCCTTGATTAGAGCTCCAAAGTCTCCGAACAACATTATATTGCAGATACCACATCTGATTAATGCATAATAAAGCACTTAAGTACCAGGCACAAGCCTAGTCCAATTCTTCTGTAGCATAATCCTGTTACTTTTTCCTCAATTTCTTCACTTTCTCATATGAACTCCGGACATAGCCATGATCCCTTGAAGTTGAGACTGACTGCAGTTCTTTTCCTAGTAATGTGGGAAAATATTTCCACTCTTGATGAAGATGGATCATAGGAATTACGTCTGTACCCTGCATCCTTGCAGAGATGTTTTGCTTGACTTTGAACTCTGCATGGAATTCACAGAGCCATCAGTCTAGCCCACATCATTACCAAATATAATCTAGATATCTTCAGATGAGGATCAGAGATCTTCTGTGTATACAACAGTAAGCAAGGTCAAAAGCTACAGAAAAAGCATACTGCCTTGTCAGATAGTTTGAATTATTTTTCAAAATATCACGGTAGTCACAATCTCATTGAAAAGGGGGTCTCCTCAGTATTCAGTAACAGATCAAATTATACATTTACATTTAGATGCCAGGTAGTTCTTATTCAAGGTATTCTGGCTTATAATCCCTCCCACAGCCCACAGACAACATGCTTTCTTCAATGAAAACCTATGCCTTGAACATAGTCCATTCTTGGTGACCTCAGTAATACTACAAGCTTGGTTAAGCATTCCCCTGATTCTAACCTTTCCCCCATGAGCTGCAGGTAGCTATCATTCAATTAAATTTTTTGCATTCCTTCCTTGAAATTTGCCATGGCTTAGGGTACGTATCAAAAGGTGCATTACAAAAATAAAATTTATGAAAATACTGCAATATTTTTACTGTGTGGGGAATATATTGTCAGAATCGGTGATTAGTTTATGGTTAGAATATCAGCATTAAGAACTCCTATTTTATACATACTAGCCTCACCACTATTTTTTATATAAAGATCTATTTTATTTTGTAAATCTTAGGATACATAGCATCCATTATATCATGTGGCAAAAAGTTGCACAGATAAATTATGTTTTCATTTTCACCGCAAAGAGGAAAATAGTAGCAGAACATAGATCCAGAAATTACATTCCAGCATTCAGCTTTGAGCAATAACTTGTCCAGAATGTGACAAATTTGGGCATTCTTTAAAGTGGAAAAAATGAATGTCCACAGGCTTCTTCCTTCCTCTGCTTCATTCCTCTCAATCATAGCTTGGATCATAGTGTGCGGCAGAAGAGCAGGCACTAGCGTATAGTATTCTATTTCAATCAAAAGAATTATACCAACTGGCCAAAATAATCCTTGTGAAGCAAGGAAACAAGAATGCTGGCAGAATGACACTATCAATAATTTACCTTCTGTTCAGGAATCTCTCCCAGCATCACTGTAACTTTAAAGGTGTTCCAGCTGCCAGACTGAAGTTAATCTGGGAAAGGTGAAAGAAAAGGTAAATAAAGGACCCATCAAGAATAACCTCACCTCCTTTGCATAAGCAGATTTTAAATTGCAAGACCAGCCGCTATATATGCCCTTTCCCTTCCCTCTCTCCCCCCCCTCCCC
>NW_028186653.1:99947-200188 GCF_003343005.1 Rhea americana
TCACCTCCCTATCTTTACCACAGTAAGTGGGAGAAGACTAAGTGAAGCATGGAACTATTTCCAGTAGTGATATCTGCATATGAAAGAAAGAGGTGGAGGGGGGAGAAAAACTCATCTCCACACACCCAGAGAAATGCAGAGGGCGCAACAGCAGGTGGGGGCTCCTCCTAGAGCCATCACAGGAGAGCAATCAGCCCATCAAAGGCTGGTCTCCAGAGGCACAAAGACAAGTGGGGGAGCCCCAATAACCTAGTCAAAGAAACAAGCCTCTACCCTGTCTCCCCCAATGAGGACCATCGGCCCCACAGGCCAGGCAGTAACTCTCATCGCCATGAGTGAATGAAAGCAGCTCACTGCAGCACCTCAAAGATTCAGGGGAGTTACTGCATAGTGGGTATGGGACACATTTCGGGAAGCAGGGGAAGTGCATTTTGCCTTGGTTAGGTTTAGCTCCATTGGTTAGAGCGTGGTGCTGCTAATGCCAAGGTCGCAGGTTCAATCCCCATACAAGCTATGTTGAGGGTTGGACTAGATGATCTCCAGAGGTCCCTTCCAACCTTACCATTCTATGATTCTAAGATAAGACTTACTATGGGAGGTTTAGTGAATGCACTAAAGGTAGCAAAAGGGAGGGATCAAGGTGGTTTGGAAAAGGTTCAGTCACGCACACAAACAGGTTGCTGGTCAGCACTCTTGTCTGGCCATGCCCTACGCCATCTGTCCTGTTTTCTCATTAAACACCATTTTTTTCCCGGGTGAAAGGCCTCTCTATTCTGGGTGTACATGTGTGTATGAAGGCCCAAGTTTCAGTCACTGGCATCAGATCATGGGGTCACAGGAGCCTATAAATCTGCCTATAAATCTGTAGCACCAGCAAGTACCTAGATCAAGTGAGGGTACATGAGTGTTTGATTGCTGCAGAATATTGAGCTGGACTAGCTGGCAAAAAGTTCAGGGGTACATCCATACCTGAATTCCAAGGCATCTCTGAGGGCAAGATCACTGGAGAATCTAGGTAATGGAGGGACCATAGGGCCCAGGCCAACAACCCAAGAGACCATAAGATCTGTGGGTCTGCTGCTGGTGCTGTTTGTGCTTATGCAGGTGCTGAATACTTCTGACTATGTTGATCGGTGTGGCAGACCATGTGTATACATATGTGTTGTACACATGTTCGCATGTGTACTGATTGGGAACACTGGTTTGACCTGGGGGCACAGTGCTCCAGCAGCCTCATCTCCATTTGGCTATTGAATTTGGCAACCCCTAACAAAATGCGCATGATTAACTTACTTGTTTAACAGGTCAGTTGGAAAAGGAGTTGAAAGTGATAATGTGTCAGGATGCAAGTCAAGGAACCCAGGGAAGGAAGTTAGAAATATTAAATAAACACAGTAAGAGTCTGCTACTTTAATATCACTCCCTAGGCTGAAAGCAACACGGGAAAACGTTACTGCTCTAGGCTGCCAGCAAGGGCTGCAGAGTGACCTTTGCACTATCCATCTTTGGAGAATACAAAAGAAGACTTACATACCAGAAGTACACAACTAATACTCCTTTTTTTTTTCAAGTGTGCACAGTGTTAGCTCATCCTAATTTTTGAGTAATCTGAGATTTTTTGTTATGTGATTTTTGCAGTGAAAAATGAAAATTCATGAAAAACATTTTGGGGATGAGTTTTTTTCCCCTCTCCACAAGTAAGCTGAAACTATACTCTAAATAGTTCAAAGTCATCAACAAATGCCCTCCATCCAAAGACTACAAAGAAGGTAGAGATATCTGCTTTAAAAGATCTTTTAATTGGACCACATGAAAATTTTCTGTAGATGTAGATGACCTTAATTGAAATTTCATCAATTCAAATAATAATTTTAGTAATGGAAAAAAAAAGATTATGGAGATATCACTTCCATTGACTACAAGAGAGTAAAGTTTTTAAGTACCTAGCAGGTATCATATTTATTGGCCAGCTAACAGCTACCTGAAGACCCCTCATTTTCAGGGGCAGATAAGCCTGGATATAGCAGCTATCCCTCTTATAATAAAAACAGAAATAGAGCCCTACAGACAAAAATATCCAGATGCACTTACCAAAACCCAGTCACAGTGCACCTACAGAGACAGAAGTGGAACTGGGACTTCCCAAAGGGAAAAGCTCCACAGAGTGTAACTGTTCAGTCAGAGCCCCAACACTACTATTTTCTTCTTTAATCACTGTATCCATCTAAAGTTTCTCAGAGCAGCATCTGCCAAAGAATCACTGCAGAATCTCAGATGCCACACTTCCTACTCATTTGAAGAGCAGATGTGAGCCACAGTCCTAATTTTGCTCATTGGCCATAGTGTGCTGACTTTGCTACATTCAAAGAACCAGGATGTGCAAACTGCATGCATGTATGACAGAAATACTGAAGTAAACTTTCTGTAAAAGATAAGCACAAAATGATGTGTTTTGCTCTTGTGATTTGCTCTTGTGATAAGGTCCATTTTAAGACCAAAATTCTCTTTCCTTGAAGCTTTAGTTACTATGACAAATTCTTACAAAGTCACTAGACTTTCTGTTTTTAAAAAAACATTCAAGCTGTTTGAACTCATGACCTAGGAAGCACACCTAACGAACAGCCTGTAAGCCACAACTCCTAGATAGACACCTACCTTCCATTGATTTCAACTGGAAACCAGTCATTCTATCAGGTATTAGAAAACTAAATCTTTTCCTAAGTCTGATTTATGTCTTTTACCATTTCCTTTTCAGTCCTCAGAGAGCACAGTCTAACTTTGGGATTCCAGTTCCTTCTAAACCACATAATACAGCTGTGGTCCTTGAGGCACACAGAAATCTTACATCACCCAGTCTTCTGGAATAGAGAGAATTAACACCATGTTAGCTGATCTCTACAGGAAGACAGGCATGCTAAACAGGACTTGCAGTAGGCAAGGTCTACTAACCATGAATCTATCCAAGGGATTTACTAGGAAGTGCCCTAGGCTAGTTTAACAATAGGCTATAGTTCAGTGCAGTAGAAACAGAAAATTTGATGTCTCTGCCTTCAACATCTTCTTTACTTCAAAGAGGGTGGAAAGTGTGTTCAGAAACATTTCTACATTTCAATTTGGAGTATTCAGTCAAAATGGGTTACTAACCCTGCCCCACAAGCACCACTGTTAAATGGAATAAAGTCATGTTTGCATTCTCCTCCAGCAGATAAGCGCAGCCTTTTTGCTTCCCCCTCATACAAGAAGCGCATTTAATTATGAAGTCCATAAAATAGCAACAGAGTGGACTCATACATCTCTTCGTCCACATTGTATAAACTCTGTGACACTTAAGCAACGAGGCACAGCCTTGAGGGCACTGCACACAAAATCTCATCTCTTATTCAGTGCAATAAAGCTTGCAGTCAGGAGCTAATCAGGTAGAAAATGAAGTATATTAGTTTCCCACCCAAATTAAAGATTACATCTTTCTCTCACCTTTATTGATATATTCCCTTATAGTTAAGGATTCAAGCCCTTGCATCTACTATCTGTTCCACAGGAACATAAAAGAGCCACAACTGCTTCTGACCTCATCTCCATTTCTAATAGCAGAAACATATAATGAAGTCTTGCTCCTGTGCAGCAGGAACATTATGCATGTTTGAAAAAACTAATGAAGATAATATTTCTTCCTCATTTCTTCTACTTTCGCTCCCTACAGAAAGGGAGCAGCAGCCACTCAGTCCTGAGGGTCAAAGATTCTTGGATGAACGTATCTTCTTCCCTATTCCCCTCTCCTAATTGGCATCTGCCACTTTTCTCTCAAAAAATCTAGAGTTCAAAAAAAAGACTGCACTGTGAAATGCAAACTCAAGGAAAATCCTTCTGCAAACAGTCAACAGTCAGGTGCAAGGCAGTTGAGCAAATACCACCAGATTCATCATAAAGTACAAAGAAACAGACAGACATTTTTTCTGGAATCAGAATCTCTTGCTTCTCCAGGCTTGGACAACAGGGAATTCCAATCTCCTACCCTCTGGCACTGTCTTCTGCACACTGAAAGGCTTACACTTTCAGATGTAAAGAAAGAAGATCAATCTGGAATTCCTACTGTCAACACTAAAGCTGTATCCCAGCCATACTGGCATGATGAAGACAGTCCAGAATGAAAGAGAACAGAAAAAGAGAAGTGTTTACTCACACCCACACCCAAAAGATTTACTTCCTCAAATATTAAATTAAACTTATTACTAGAACTTCATCTGTTGAAAGGGCCTAAAGTTCAAGTCAGGTAAGTCATCACAAAATAGCTGTTGCACATCCCAAAGAGCAACAGTCAAAGATGTAATATACTTTAGAGCTCCAAATCAACAGGAGGCTTTCAAGCCATTCCAAGCAATTTACACCAGAGGAATCAGCACAACCACGTACACAAACAAGTAGGCTCATTATATCAGGAAGGGCACCTTAGCATTGTTTGTTTCCTAAATGTGTGTCTTTAACTACCCAGAAACAGGTAGGCCAATTCGTGTACAAATACACATCCTGCAAACTTGAATGCTAGAATATGGAGAAATTGCTAATGTAGGCATATACATACTTCCTCTCTTCAAATACCTACTATGCACCTCACACTGACATGTCAGTTGATCTTCAGACTTTCTACCTATCCTTTGCTGAACAAGATGACATACATATACACTCACTTTCACAGGCACAACTAATTGCACATACTTGACTCTTCCTGGGTTAGAGTGTAAACTCACACGCAGAATTCATGAAATTTGGATACGTAGTAAAAATAACAGCAGTCTCCTATGAGGCACTGCAGATGTACATACCACACTGTTACTCAGCCATCAGTTCTCAGAAGAATAAGCTTTCTTTTTGCAGCATCCCACATGGTTCCCACCTCCAAAATATGCCTATATTAATTCCTCCACCCTCATCCAAGAGAAAGACAAAGTCATTCTGTGATTCTCTGATACCAAGGCCTTGGAGAATTAATTTTCTTTAAAACCAGTGGAGAGCTGAAGTCCTACAAGCAAGATGGACAATTACCTAGCTGCATGTGACCAGCAAAGGTCCTTATCTAAAACTCTTCCAGGCCTCTAATGTTTGGAGGCATAGAGGACAAAACTGCATTTGTGGATGGCCCACTTTTCCTGCTGAGTTAAATTTGATTATCACCCCCGAGATGTTCAAAAGGATTTGCTTTTAGAGTTCAGGAAGAACATGAGGCCTTTTCTGTTATCCCCCAAAATCAAACGAGGATAAAAGACAGGTTGCCAGAAGTAAAGTATTGATCCATGACTAGGCAAAAAATTGAGGGGAAAGGGCTTCTGGGGAAAGAATACAATGGCTTCCAATATAATGGAAATTTAATAACACATTCATCCAAAGGCATCTTGCTCTACAGTCCTCTAACGCCACTGACATTTGAGGAAAGCTCTAGTCTTTCAGGTAGTTATGTTTTAGAACATGAGCATAACATCTCATGAAAAGCATCTCTCTTCCTGCACATGCAGTCTATTATTAATGTACTGAGTAGCTTCAGCCACATATTAACGTTGGAAAGATGACCTGAAAGAGCAGCCTCTTTCTCTGCTAGAAAAAAAGTTAAAATGACAAAGGTGAGTGCAAGAACAGTCCCACAGCATACACAAACAATCTGTCATTTAAGAAATCTCACATTATTCTTCATGTAATCTATTCAAGGAAGAAAAGGACTATCTACTACAAGAGTGTCTTCAGGAACATTACAGAACGATGTTGCAAATCAACATTTCTTCATTTTTTTTAAGGAAGAAAATTACCCACCACCCAGGAGAGCAAATGGGATCTTCTTCACCTTCTCTGACAAGGGACCATGGACACATATTACCCCAGAAAGTAAAAATACAGAGGTTCACATCAAAATGTTATAATTTAGTGAAGCAGTTGTCTCTATCAGATGTTTGGATAACATGGAGATGGTAACAAACAACGGAATCAACACAACACAGTAACATAAAGGGTGCTGTAGTTTAAAAGGCTGAATCTGTCTGACAGGTGATGGATACTGTTACACAGAATGCTGGAAACAGAAGGACATGTTATCATGGTGGAGATATCTTGGAACACAAGAGACAAACCATTGGGGTAGAAAGACTGGCTAGTGCATTTTTAAAAGCAGTCTTCTTTTGGGTCAAGCAAGAGATGAGCAATACAAAGTGATCCCCTTACTATTCCTGAACCATTTAGTGATGAAAAACTGCACTGAGTTCACTTCACAGGATCACAGAATGGCTGAAGTTGGAAGGGACCTCTGGAGATCATCTAGTCCAACACCCCTGCTCAAGTAGGGTCACCTACAGCATTTTAGACAGGCATCCATGCCTGCATCCAGGCAGGCTTTGAATATCTCCAGAGAGGGAGACTCCACAACCTCTCTGGGCAACCTGTTCCAGCGCTCTGTCACTCTTACAGGAAAGAAGTTCCTCCTCATATTCAGGCAGAACTTCCTGGCATTCAGTTTGTGCCCGTTGCCTCTTGTCCTGTTACTGGACACCACTGAAGAGAGTTTGGCCCTGTCCCCTTGATACCCTCCCTTAAGGTATTTGTAGACATTGGTAAGACCTCTTCTCAGTCTTCTCTTCTCAAGGCTAAACAGGCCCAGCTCTCACAGCCGTTCCTCAGAGGGCAGATGCTCCAGTCCTCTGATCATCTTTGTAGCCCTACGCTGGACTCTCTCCAGTAGCTCCACGTCTCTCTCGTACTGGGGAGTCCAGAACTGGACACAGTACTCGAGATGAGGCCTCCCCAGGGCTGAGTAGAGGGGCAGGATCACCTCCCTCGACCTGCTGGCAACACTCTTCCTAATGCACCCCAGGACACCATTGGCCGCCTTGGCCACAAGAGCACATTGCTGGCTCATGGTCAACTTGTTATCCACCAGCACTCCCAAGTCCTTCTCTGCAGAGCTGCTTTCCAGCAGGTCAGGCTAGCCTGTACTGGTGCCTACAGTTATTTCTCCCTAGATGCAGGACTCTGCACTTGCCCTTGCTGAACCTCATGAGGTTCCTCTGCACCCAACTCTTCAGCCTGTTCAGGTCTCTCTGAATGGCAGCACAGCCCTCAGGCTTATCCGCCACAGAAACGAAGCCATTTCATTTACAGCTTCTCACATCTGAATTTTCTATGGTGTCAAAACACCAAAATCTGAGTTTTATTTCAACAGAGAAAGAACATGTAACAAAAACAAAGAACATGCAAAAAGAGAAAGTTGTGTGATAGTACTAGGTTGAATTTTGATGAAGCACACTTTTGAAAGGTGCTGATATGATCAGGAAGGAAATACAGTATTTAAGACAACAAAAGAAGGTAGGATTCACTTCATTCAGGGCACTCACAGGTTGTCTGACATGCTGTGAACTCACAAAAGAATCTGACCTGCTCTTATTTTTTGGGAGGTGAAATAGTTAATTTCCCACAAGAGAAAACAATACAATTTTGCGAAATCTTTTGGAGGATTACATAGGGAAAAGACTAACCTCCAGAAGCCCAGACTCAAGAACTGGAACCTGGCTTCCAAAATGCATCAAGGCTGTATCTATGGCTGTACCTAAACACCAGCAAGCACATTACACAGATCTGTGCTGAAAAGACGAGTCATAGTATTAAACTTTCCAAAATTAAACCTAAAAAAAAAATAAAAAAAAGATAAATTCTCTTTCCAAAAAATGTAGAGCTCTGTAAATTCCAACTTCTAACAAACATGGAGAAGCATGACAGATCCAACTGCAAACCTTTCAGGATAGAAAGGCACTAAGCTTTTATTCATAGTAGCGCACCCATTTTTACTACACTTAACTCCAATGACACTACACAAGATCCTGAATTTCCTTGATTCCTCYTAGTAGCCTGTTCAACTCTAAGTATTTCAATTGGCCTAAAATATTCATCATTTCATTTGCCAATCTGCTTTTCTTCAGAAAAAAATAAGGACTTAGTCTACAAGTCTGTCTGTATCTGAATTGAGGATCTTCCATGTTTGTGCTAAGAACCATACCACTAGTGCAACAGGTCAAAGAAGGAACAGAAATGTTGCACTGGAATATTACAGCAAGGCTTAGAGCACCTTAGAGCATTTAAGGTAGCCTTCTCATACTTATTTGTTAGCTAGTTATTCCTAATAACCATAAACACTGGTTAAAATCATCTTATGTCTTCACAGGAGGAAGGGAATCTCGTTCAATGGATTTCTGTATCAGCAAGTCTCTCCTCTTGTTCGTGAAGATGTGCAATCATAAGCTCTTCAACTATAGGATAGAATCATTGTTTAGATGTTACAAGCAGCTCTCCCTGTCTCACACAAAACTGCATCAAATAAGGTATCCTACCAGCAAAGATGGGAGAACATACTCTTAAAATAATCATCAATGTTTGCTCACCCCTAAACATGCCAAGGTCCTGATAGACACTGCATAACATTGTGGAAGAAGGACTGACATAGATATCTATCGTGATTGAACTTCCTGGATCCAATAGCATTTTCAGCTAGTCCTCTCTCTAGGCACAAGGATATTCTCACTCTGGCAAAGACTAAGAATATGGAGGAGAACAGCAACACAATCTCACATCTAAAAGTAGCAGCACACTAAACTTCTTATGAAGCTAATAATAGACACTTAGAAAATAGATACCAAAAAAAACCACTTTTCATTACCAGATTACAAAATGCGCTACAGATACAGCAATAAAAATTTGTATATAAGGTTATGGAAAAGATATTAGTTTAAACAACTGCTATTTAGGCAGCAAACTGAAATGTTAAGTATGTTGATTTGTCAGAGGCAAAGCAGAGTAAAGGCAGACTTCTCAAAGTAAAAGGTTCTTGTTCTAGATCATATATACAACTTTGCTACACACACAAAAAAAATCTCAAATATCCTTCACATGAAAGCAAAACAGAATCATTGCTGTGTTAATGCAAGAAAGATCAAGAAATTATAGGTAGGCCTGTAGAAGACTTGGAGTCACACAGGCTATAATCTCTCCAAAGCCAAGCAGTATGTCAAGCATCCTGGGGTCAACACTCTCAAAAGTTAGCATTCCTGTACTTCCTACAGGTCTCCAGCTTGCTTGTCCTTGCTGGGAAGGCACCAATGAAATGAGCAGACTGATATTTGAAGCATGTTGCTTTAAGATTGTTTTCTAAGTTACAAAGCTTTGTAATAAGTGTATGAATCTTGTTTGCAATTAAACAAAAAATCCATATAATTTTATTCCAATTCAAAAAACAAAATGATTTGCTTTCCCAAAATTAATTCATTTCTTGATGAGGCTGCACATGAAAGACCCCCCTGCCTGTTTTTACATTAGGTACTGTAAAAGCCATTAAACATCGCATCTTCAGCATCCCAGGATTAAAGCTGATATCAAAAATAGAGAAACAATCTAAAGTTCACATGGATTACATGACAATCCATAGCTGGTGCATTTTCAGATCCCACCAGGAATTCCAAACTGTTGTACAGAGAGGGGAGTAAAGATAGGTGGGGCTGAAAAAAGTATACAAATAGGGCTGAAAAAAAGTATAAAAATAGRGAGCTAGAGGGCTTGCAAGTTTAGATCTCCAGCTTTTGGTAAGATGTATGCACTGCTTAATGAACATATAAAAATTTCTCCTGCCTTAGAACAAACAGTGAGATAGACTTGTGCTACAAAGAATGTAATATTTACGTTCCCAAAATCCAAAGCACATCCGTACACTCACACATGCATCAAACTCTGTTGCTGCTGAGCACTGAGTATCTGCTGAAGGTAAGTCATCTGAATCATAGAATCACAGAATCATAGAAGGGTTGGAAGGGACCTCTGGAGATCATCTAGTCCGACCCTCAGCCTAGCCCATACGCAAACTGAACCTGTGACCTTGGCATTAGCAGCACCATGCTGTAACCAACTGAGCTAATACTTTTAAACAGTTTAATATCTACAATCACTCCTATCTATCTATAAAATAAAATAGACCAATATGCATCTTGGTTTACCCTGCTCCTCTTCACTAGTATTTTTAACATAATTTTGTCATTTGAGGGAGGATTTTAGTCCTTCATAGTTTTCTTCCTGAAGTAGCAATTTTACCAGTTTTAATCACTTAAATAATATTGCCACATAAGTGTTCCTTTGTAGGACTCTAGGAGGGGAAGTGGTAGACGCAATACAATAAAGTTCACCCTTTCAGTGCCTTTTTGCTGGCAAAGACTGAGCTGTCAGGGTTTTACAGCAATTCTAATTTCTGTGACTTCTGATTTGATTTTGCAGATAGTAATCACAAGGATCTAGTCCTGTGCCTTAAGTTAAAATGTATCCTGATCAGGTCAGCTTTTATAATTCAGTATTACTGACACATATTATCAGGTTTGGAATTTTGTCTCTGTAAGATGTTATGGATGGAGTAAAACTTTTGCAAAGCAGCAGAGATGGTAGTTCCCAAATCTGATCTTTTCTTTAAATATAAGGTAGAAGGAAAGATTTGTCCTACTCCCTTCATAAGAGTTTTTGTTAGAAGTTCTAGGTTACACGCATTATTTACAGACAGAGTAACAGGTGTCCTACGAGTTTTTGCATGGACCTTGCCCTATCTGTTAGCCATTACTGGTCTGCTACAGAGACACACATATTCACCAGGTTGAGAAGTAATCTAATCAGGGGCTATAAGCACCCAATGCAATTTTTATGGCACAGAAAGATAACACCTAGGACAACGAACAACTACAACCAGATAATGTTTTCCATTTTGAAAACTTTCCACCAGTGCCCAACAGACATTTCCTTCTTCTACAGTCATAAACTAACCTCCTTAAGAGTGCAGACACTTCACCACTACATACACAATTCACAGAAGCCAATGTCATAAAACCAAGAGATTAAAGAACCTGTCTTTGCAAAAGTCACTTTCTACAATTTCATTATCTCCTAACCACTACTATTTTAAAAGCACTCAGCCTGACCACACTAGCTCAGACACTTCTCCCTGCCCTACCACAAAATGACAGTCAGCAAGAGGTAGCAACTCACCACCAGGTAACACAAGGTTTTATCGTCACAAGCAAGTAATCTCCCTTCTAACCTTGGCAAAGGTTACGCTTTCCCATAGAAGCATTTTCTTTGAAGAAGCTGGCTAATCCACAGGAGATTTTTAACTTCTAACTGGCAACATTCAAACACTCCAGCATCAGAGAAGCTGCATACACTTTTTATCTTCTATCTGTTTATCCTTAGCAATCACTATGCTGTTTTTGACCTGGTACTGGGTTAGGAACCACGATGCGCATGAAAACCTGTAGACTCAACAAGTGCTCTTTCTATATTCCAAGTGACAACTGAAAGATGTTCCACGTGCATAGCAAGGTAGCAATTCCCAGAATGGGCCCAGCATGAATTTTGGCTGAGGAGAGTCTGGCAGTGTATCAATTGTAAGATTTCAGAGTAACACAGCCTCACTTTTAAAAGAATACAGTCCCTGTTACCCTAAATGTGGATTTTTAAGGTCAGAGCTCATCATGTGCTATTGGCAGATACTTGTGGCCTTAATCCTTTTAGCATAAAGTAATATTATCAGATACTGGTCCCTGTGGAGAAGTGATGAAGGCTGAGAGGAAGAACTCTTGTGTCACACCCACCTCCAACACACCCTCAGTTCCTCCCTGTAAAACCAGACAGCAACACACCTCCCTCTCCCACACTGGGCTACTGTTGACAGGCACGGTCAGCCTAGATGGGCTTACTGGGGACTGGGGCTTCAACCCTGCCATCAGTCCCTTCCGTGGCTATTCAGGCGTACCTCTCTGGGGCAAGGACAGCCTCTTTCCATACTGTACATGCACATATGGGTCTTTCCTGGGGCCTCTAGAAGCTCCTGCCAGAGTTGAAAGCACCAAGGAAAGCGGCCTTCTGAAGGAGGCAGCCCCTCTCAGCCGCCTGGGCAGCTTTCCACAGCATCGCAGCTTCCACAGGAGGAAACTGCTCCCCGCGGGCACAGGCCCTTGCTGGCACCTGCCGCAGCCTCCCGAGGAGAGCAGACGACGGTGGGAGAGGACACGAAGACGGTGGACAGCCAGGAGATGCCGACGGGGAGGCTGCATTGGGTGGACCCTAACCCACCTCGCCGCCGTCCGCTGTGCCCCTGCGCGCCCCGCGGATCGAGGCCGTATGGCTGGCCCCCCGCACCCCCCGCCCGACGACCACCTGCCACAGGCCCCCACGACCTGCCTTTCCCTCAGAGGGAAAAGCCCCGCCGGCCCCAGCCCGCGGCGGCCGCCCCTCACCTCTCCGCCGCCGTCGGCTGCGACGCAGGCCCAGGGCTGCCACCGCCACCTCCATCCCGGGGGCCTCGCGGCCCCCCAATTCTCTAACACCGCCTCCGTCCGTTCAGGGGCCGCCCCCGCCCGTGCCGGGCCGCCCACTGCGTCAGCCTCGTAAGGGCCGCTACGCACCCAGCTGTCACCATGGCGACGGTGGGCGGTGCGCGGGGAAGGGAGCCGGCGGGCTGGCGCGCTCCCTGGCGGGCGGCGGCGAGACGGGCCTGGCGCCCCAAAGCCGCGGACAGGCGGCGATAGGGCTGGCGCCCCGCCGAGCCGGGCCCTCGGCCGCAGCTGGGCTGAGGCAGTGCGCTGAGGCGCTGGGGGGAAGACAGGGCTGCCCGGAGGCGGAGTCGCCCGCGCCCCCACCGCGCCACCTGCAGCAGAGCGACACCAGCAAGGGGACAGGCCTGCATGTAGGGCGACCCCAACTGATCAGTCCCCTCTGGCTATCCCGACGGCATTTTCCCTGAGGAAAGCCTCCTTGCACAAAATAAAACATTCCTTCCAGGCCATCTCTAGCCCAGGACTCGCAGCCTCACCCTGCAGCCCTGTTTTTGGGTCAGAGCGGCTACCCAGTGCGTAAATAGCCGATGCACCTCTCCTTTTTAAACCTCTGGCATGGGTCATGAGGCTTTACTATCGGGGAGCTTGAAATTTACTTACCTTTTAATCAAAAAGCTTTGAACTACACTATGACTAAAATGGAGTCAGGGCCTTGGCCATCAGTAAGCACTGGCATATGTTGCCAAGAGCTTGGCCTGACCTAAAACAGCCAGTCCTGGTATGGACGCCCCTGCCCCACACATCAYTTACCACCCATTCCTCACAAGGACATGCTCGCCCCAAGTAGTCTGCTCCTGGTCACAGTGTTGGGTGGGAGGAAGGATGGCATTTGCCAGCATCTGACATGGCAATGACCTCAACGTAGCACGTATCAAAGCATCTGCCTTTACTAGTTTCTCCAGGCTTTGGACCAGAAGTCGTACAAATTCTTTCCTGGTGGGAACCAGCACATTCCCACAGAGTTTCAGATTTGACAAGTCGATGTTTTTGAACGAAACCTGTTGAAAAATTCCAATACTGGATGCAGTTTGCACCAAAAGGTCAGATAAGCATTCCCACTGACCCCATGTGCCACAGACGCATTATCCATTTCATCAACCAAGAACAGAATTTCGAGAGTCTTATCACAGAAACCTAGAAAAACAGCAGATGAGTCTCCTGCGGCTGTGAATACAGGTCCTAGGAAACAGCTACGCTCATCCAGCAGGGGACAGCGATAGCTGCACTTGGCCCATTCCTCATTAGACCAAGTAGGATACTAGTCTTCAAACAGTCAGCTCAGTGAATATCACTGTACCTTTTTAAAAAAACAGATAGTACTATAGGTAATAGAGAAATATATTTGGCAAAAACTGCTTTGAAGTTCTGGTATGCATTTATGCTGAGGTCTTTGTATACTGCTCCGGCATGAAATTACACTTACGCTCTTTTTAAGTCCTTCTGTCTTGTCAAACAGGTGTAAAATGGCTTTGGTTTAGATGAAAAGCTGGTATAAATATACCATTCAAACAAATCATTTTATCTCGTATGTAGCACTTCCAAGGTCTTCTGTTAGCACAAAATCTTCTCATCTGTACCAGTCTGGAGGTCAGAGACCTCCTAAAAGCTCTGAAATGTAGAACAGATGGAAGCAACATCTCATGAAAACTATAAATGAGTGTTTTATTAATGAAAATACAATCTGTAGCTGTTCAAGACTTCTAAATTCAAATAGTGGTATAGAGTATATACCAGCCCATATCCTGCAAACACGCCAATTAATATACACAAGTCATCATACACAGTTAGTCTCACACAGTTGAAGCTTGCCACTTGTGAACGGTCCCAGCTGTCCATACCTGTAACTCCGCTCCATGAAAGAATTGCTGATAAAAAGGACCAGACCATATCTATAGCACAGCTAGAGCAAAAGAGTACATCACAGCTATTGACAGTTCTTTCTTTCAAAACACCTGAGACAGTGGCAATTTGCAAGATCAGGCTTCATTTTATGCAATCCCATTTCCTGTACAAATCCTCAAATATCCTCCAACTCTACCCATACATGAAGGGCATTTACTTCTACTGAATCCATCATGAGGGCAGCTGGTAGAGCACTTGGGTAGCAACTGCTGTGAAAGGCAAAGCAGGAGAGGGGAAAAAAGAAAAAAAAAAGAAAAAAAGCTGCTTGATTAGTCAGAGTGCATGGACAGGAAAGATAACAGAGTGGTTCAAATACCCAGGCTACTCAAACCTACTCCAGTCTCCTGTCAAGCCCTGTGTAACACCATACCAAGCTAAAACCTGTCATCTCCTCGACAGCTGCAGAATTCCTGTGCCAGGTTCACCTCAGCCTCTGAGCAGAGCCTGAAGCATGGAGATAACCTGGGTCACCTCAGTTCTTTCAACAGCTGAGCCTCCAAATAGGAAACCCCCCCTTTTCTGGCCACTGCCTGTCCTAACCTAAGGTGGAGCATGTTCTTGAAGGTGGGAGAGGCAACAGAAATTAAGACAGTCTCCCCAAACAGCATGTCCTGCTCTGGAGTTACCTCTTTGTAGGGTCTCACTACCTTGAGATCACCCCCCCCCCTTTTTTAAAAAGGTTGGCACTAACTCTCACCACCAAATGACCATTTCACAGCCACTTCCACCAAGTAGATCAGAAAATAAAGCCATCTCTTCGCTACTTCTAACAACACAGTAGCTTATCTGAAACTGAGGCTACAGGGAGCTTTAGCAATGTGCAGGAAGTAATCAGCACCTAGCTCTTCCAAAGGAGCCCTCTGATGCTGATCACTGTTTCATATGGTTAAATTCAAAGCGCTGGCTGCATGAAGTGTCCTGGCAAGACTTTTTCGTAATTATCAAAGAGAAGGTTACTAGGGACAAGACATTACCAAAAGATGAGGGATAACATTATGTCAGAGGGAAGTATCCCAGTACCTTGCATCCATGGTCCCTCATTTTCCAGGGATCCTCAGTCAACTAGAGGTCCAAAGAGAAGTTTCACCAAAGCATACAGAAACATCACAGAGTTTTCTTCAAATGATATCAATGCCAGATAAGATTAGAATCTGCGAAGCGCTAAGACTAAAGCTTTTAAAAACCAAACAAAATCAACAGGAATTCCTGTTCCCCATTTTCATTACATCAGGTGTAAGCTGCCTCTTTATCTTCAGCATCCACCCTTTCCTGTGCCTCCTGAGCCTACCTGTCAATTCTCCTGCACTATGCAGCATGGACTGCCACCTGCAATTAGCCAGAGACATCAGCCTCCATCACCTAATTCTGAAGTATTTCTAAGCTAGCATCTTCAGACTGATTCTCCTCAGCTTAGGAGAAGTTCCCCCCACACCAGCCATGTAGGTCCTTCATTAGCCATTGTCAGATCTCCCTAGAAATTTTCTTTGCCTTGATGTCCATAAGACATAGCTGGAGTCTGAGCATATGCTACAACCACCATGTTCCAGACTGGCTTATATCTCCTCCTTTCTCAACACTCACCCTTCCCTTACCCTTGAACTGTAAAACTCTAATGGGTGCTAATTCTCCTCCCCACCAGCTGCAGCAAGACCAGCAGCTTCAGCACTGAAGAGAAAAACCGCATTGCTTAAGTCTTAAGTAAATAGCACCATCCTAATGAAGGCACTTTTCTTGTACTCAGCATGTTTGCAAAGGTCTGCTCCAAGCTGGGTCAGGGCCTTCTGCAGATCCTCTAGGCACTAGAACATATTTTTGAAATATAACATGCCCATATACTAAGCACAAGAATCACTTCGCTACCTGCTTCACCCAACAGCATCTGCTCCATACTGCATTCAAAAATGGAGCATAACAGAACTCTGTATCTAGCTACACCTTGTATTAAATAAGTGACTCATTAGCATTTTACAGGTATATTTACAGCTAAAATAGCTATCTGCTGTAAGAGTTGGACAAATCAAAGCAGGGGTACTGTTGACCCAAATAGTCCATTGGTACTGCCATAAGTCAAACCACCCAAGTGTAGATGCTTGATTTCCAGTGGGGACAGAAATATCAACTCCAGCTCAGTGCAAGATAGATGCCTTGCCACCATTCTTGCCTTTCAAAAGGCTAGAGGCTGGTCTAATATGGAACACCTTGGCTGGCTGGATTTGCTCCTGTCCCACCCAGCATGCTTGAATCTGACCTCTGAAACAAGCCCATTCTTATCGCAAGCCGAATCCAGCAAATCAAGCTGCTGGATTGACACCCTGAGGTTTCTAGACTGCTCCAGAGCTGAAATGGCTCCCAAAAATCATTCAGGACAGGAGCTCATCTACTTGCTGCAGCAAAGAATTTCTCCCATGCATGAACTGAAGAGACAGACCTGTTACTGAGGTATGGAACAGCAACAAGAGTAATTGCATGGGTTTGGCGAGGGGGCCTCCCAGAGAAAGCAGTGGGCAGGTCCTAGTACATCAGAGCTAGGAGACCTAGCAGGGCCAGAGCCTGTCCCAAAGTCTTCATGAATATTTACCTTTGTAGGACTTTGTCCTGTGGCTCCACAAGTGTTCAGAATAGTGTCCAAGGCTCTAGCTGGATCTTCTCAAGAGAGAGCTGCGCTGCCACTCTTCTTTGCTACTAGGCAGGAAAAAGATTGCCATCCCATTACCCATTTGAACCCTACACTCACCTGGTGTGTGCTTGTTATCTCACACTGCTTGTGAGATGGCATATTCCCAACCAAATTGGCAGCTCCTTGTCTAGGCCACAGCTCTTCCCTTTTGCACTGTCATAGATACATGCATTGGTAGATTTCCCATCTTGTGAGCAGGTCCAGCCCTGATGTTTCCCAGTTCTCTCTTGTTAGGTGAGACTGCCTTTCTAGTCACAAAGTTGCTTTCTCTTGGGCACTGCTTTGTAAGGATCTCCATCTTCCACAAGCAATCTCGCACACCAAGAGCCAGGGCAGCACATGCCTTTGCAATGCTGTGGGTTCACTTTCAGCCTATAGTAAATGTGTACATGTGTTTATTTTACTTTTTCTAGGCTTTTTGTCAAGGCTGTCAACCCTCAGGCTGCATTTGGTAATTCAGTACAACCCTTGCTGCTAATGATTCCAAGCACAAACTCATCCTCCGGCTGCTTTTCTAACTTTGTACCAGATCTAACTATGGAAGGCAATACTCAAAGACTTGCTATAAATCCTGCCAGCACTCCCCTCTCCATAAACATTACCTAGCATTACCCAAACTGTAACTCTTCAGCCCAGAAATTTCTTGCTAGTAAATAACCATCTCCACTGAAGGCAAACATTAAATAACATTTCGCTAGAATTCTTTCACTGCTGCGAAGTCTAGCTAGCAGTGCTCAGGGCCTTTTTCCTACTTGTCAGCAACAGGTGGCCTCTCTCCATTAGAGACAAGTGAGGTGAGTGGTTAAAGCAGCGCTCTGGGCTTTAGTACCTCTGCCATCAGCTTCTACCTCTGTTTCACAGTTCCTCTTGGATCTTGGAAAAACCTCTTGATCTCAGTAAGCCTTACTTTGTCACATGCTAAAGTTTCCTTGGATTGTAAAGCCTGGTGGTTTTGAGGGAAAAGAAAGCACAAAAATGATTTCTAGAGGCTCAGAGGCAAGAAGACAAATGCAAGTCCAAAGCTCATGATTCTGGGCACCTGACTCATGAGTTTGTTTACAGTACTGGTAATCCAGCAGAGGCCCTGCTTTCCTTACAACACTGCCCATTTCAGGTGTGGTAACAATTTTCTTCATCTGCTTGACTTCCTTAAATTCATGTGTACTCTATTATTTCTCCTCATCACCTACCTTTCGAAGGCCCTTGGCTCTATCCTCATTCCTAAAACCTCATGTGGAAGAAGAGCTATAGCCCAGAAATGAATCAGGATATTTAACAAGAGCTTTAGGAATGTGGAATGAATTCCTCCCCTTCCCCCTTCAACAGGAGAGCTGGCCTTTTCCCAGGACTCTCCAGGACTTGTTCAGGTTGCACTAATACAGCTTCCATGCATGAAAAATTACCTCATAGGATAACAGAGAATGAACTGTTTCCTGATTCCTAGTGGCTTGTTAATCTCCTGCTGTGGGAATCACTGCAGCAGGGAAGGAAGGTTTATGGTTCAGCAGTGTTGTGCCTGCCATGCTGGGTCTGCAGAACACACAAACATCTGACATGGGCCCAAGAGCCAGCTATTCCCAACTGAATTGGTGTCCCCCCAATGGAAAGGAAATGAAGAGAGAAGTGGTCTTCTGATAGCACTAAGTTTGACTCTTTCTCAACAAGCAGCACGTATTGCCTCCCAGGCTCCGCAGGAAGCAAGAGGGGCAGCAAACATCACTGTTAGATGTAGACACTGCCCAAGGATGCCACTCCTCTCCATTTGCTATGTCTCCTTGGTCAGACACAATTGAAAAAAAAGCAGCTGGAGCCAGGACACTTTGATAATTTTATTAGGTCAATTGCACTATCATCTATGTTTACTTTGGAACTTGAATAGTGTTTACAGCGCTTATTTCTAGAGGTGGTTCTTAACAGGCTTAGGTAGATGTGCTGAACCAAAAGGTTTCAAATCAAGGATTCCTCTTCTCTGGCTCTTTTCTTGGGTCCTTTCCCATACTGTTCACATCAGGCTGCAGAACAATCCCTCAGTTCTCTAGGACCTCAAAGATCTTTCTAAACACAGTTGACTTTAGTCCAGCTCTGAACTCATGGTTCGGGGGAGGGGTCTCTGCTCTTGACTGGAGAATGTGCTTCCCCACTGAGATCCTAATTCTCCCAACACTATGGGTTAGAACACAGCTTCTCCACACAGCTGTGCACAGAGGTGTTGCGATCTCATCCACTCAAGCAGATGAGAGAGGAGCCTAGGGACAAAGTAGAGGTTGCTGTATATGAAGACTGGTATCCTGGAATAATTATCCAAGAGGAAGCCTGGGGTAAATGTTGTCCCACTACTGAATGGGGCAGGGGCCCTGGTGACAAGGGATACAGAGAAGGCAGAATTACTGAATGCTTTCTTTGCTTCAGTCTTCACTGCTAAGGGCAGCCCTCAAGAATCCTGTAGCCTGGACGTGAGGGAGAAACTCTGAAGGGAAGACTTTCCTTTGGTTGAGGAGGATAGGATTAGAGATCTTCTGGGCAGGCTAGACATCCACAAATCCATGGGCCCAGATGGGATGCACCCACAGGTACTGAGGGAGCTGGTGGGTGTTGTTGTCAGGCCACTCTCCATCACCTTTGAAAAGTCATGGAGAACTGGAGAGGTGCCTGAGGAATGGAAGAAAGCCAATATCACTCCAGTCTTCACAAAGGGCAAGAAGGAGGACCCAGGCAACCGTAGGCCAGTCAGCCTCACCTCCATCCCTGGAAAGGTGATGGAACAGATTGTTTTGGATGTCATCTCCAGGCATATGGAGGAAAAGAAGGTGATCAGGAGTAGTAAGCATGCTTTCACCAAGGAGAAATCATGCTTAACCAATCTGATAGCCTTCTGTGATGGCATGACTGACTGGGTAGATGAGGGGAGAGCAGTGGACGTAGTGTACCTTGACTTCAGCAAGGCTTTTGACACTGTCTCCCATAACATCCTCCTAGGTAAGCTCAGGAAGTGTGGGTTAGATGAGTGGACAGTGAGGTGGATTGAGAACTGGATGAAAGGCAGAGCTCAGAGGGTCGTTGGTGGCGCGGAGTCTAGTTGGAGGCCTGTGGCTAGTGGTGTTCCCCAGGGATCAGTATTGGGTCCCATACTGTCCAACTTATTCATCAATGACCTGGACGAAGGGACAGAGTGCATCCTCAGAAAGTTTGCTGGTGATACCAAACTGGGAGTAGTGCCTGATACACCTGAGGGCTGTGCTGCCATTCAGAGAGATCTGGACAGGCTGGAGAGCTGGGTGGAGGGGAACCCCCTGAGGTTCAACAAGGGCAAGTGCAGAGTCCTGCACCTAGGGAGAAATAACCGTAGGCACCAGTACAAGCTGGGGGCTGACCTGCTGGAAAGCAGCTCTGTGGAGAAGGACCTGGGAATGCTGGTGGACGACAAATTGACTACGAGACAGCAACGTGCCCTTGTGGCAATGAAGGGCCAATGGTATCCTGGGGTGCATTAGGAAGAGTGTTGCCAGCAGGTCGAGGGAGGTGATCCTGCCCCTCTACTCAGCCCTGGGGAGGCCTCATCTCGAGTACTGTGCCCAGTTCTGGACTCCCCAGTACAAGAGAGACATGGAGCTACTGGAGAGAGTCCAGCGTAGGGCTACGAAGATGATCAGAGGGCTGGAGCATCTGCCCTCTGAGGAACGGCTGAGAGCTGGGCCTGTTTAGCCTGGAGAAGAGAAAACTGAGGGGGGATCTTCTCAGCATGTACAAGTACCTGAAGGGAGGGTGTCAAGAGGATGGGGCTAAACTCTCTTCAGTTGTTCCCTGTGACAGGACAAGAGGCACAGGAAGTTCCACCTGAATGTGAGGAGGAATTTCTTCACTGTGAGAGTGACAGAGCACTGGCACAGGTTGCCCAGAGAGGTTGTGGAGTCTCCCTCTCTGGAGATATTCAAAGCCTGCCTGGATGCAACGCTGTCTAACATGCTGTAGGTGACCCTGCTTGAGCAGGGGCGTTGGACTAGATGATCTCCAGAGGTCCCTTCCAACCTTACTGATTCTATGATTCTATGATCCTACCTATCCTAGAATTATCCTGATTTCCTAGTTTTATGTTGCAGACAGCAGTTCCCCTTTTTACAAGCCCATGAACAGCAGGGTGGTATTACCTCCCCCCTCCCTCAAAAATGCAGTTTGTTGAGTACTTAGAGCAGCAACAGAGACAGATTGCCATTGTGCCTTAAGTCTTCAAAGGTCTTGGTTCTGCTAAGGCAGTTTCCCTCCTAATGGGTCTCTCTTCCAGTACTTCCCTGTTTTGTAGCAGTGAGAGCTGCAAAGCAATGTTTAGTATTATTGTGCACCAACAGCCTTATCTTTGTCCCTGAGGCATGAAGCAGCCCAGCTGAGATACATGTGTCCAGGTGGCCTCTAGGAGCTGTGCTCACTGGCCACAACCCATTTCTTCTGGGAGAAGAGCAACAAAACCCAGGGTGTTCCTTCCTCATGCACCTTTGGGTGGAACCATGGCACAGGGAAATGGTGCAAAGAGCCCAAAGCAGCACTTGAGGGAGCTGAAGCAGCAAAACTGTCAAGGCTAATGTGCTGCATCTCAAGGGGTGCAGAATTCCTTTGTCAGTTCATTGCCTCATGCCAGGAAACAGAGACAGTATAAGGCCTGAACAGGCAATGCTGAAAATCCAGTTGCTCAGCTGTATCAGCTCTGTCCAGAGCAGGGACAGAGATGATGGGTGTGCAAGCTGTCAGTCTCCTCCGTGTTGAGAGGATGAGGTTATGATTCCCTGAGCCTCCAGCTGTGCCCTGTTCACCTCAGTTGCTGTAGTTCAAGCTATTTTGTTTTGGAAGTCACTCGTTCCATACCTACATCATTAGCCAAAACAGAAGCCATCAAATTAACACATACCCACAGCTCCAGTTCCACCTCTCCAGTCCTTACCTTCCAAAGCCACTTCCCCGAGAATTATTTAAATCTTTACCCTGCTGCAGCAGTAGACAGCCAAATGGGTCAGAGCCCAGCTGCGTTGCCGAGACATATTTAGTGCCAACTCATATTACCAAACTTGTGCATACTAGAAAACAAGACACAGGCTGAGGAGGCAGCAATTGGATCAAGATGAGGCCAAGGGAGAGGGAACTGGAAAAGAACAAGCTATAAAGAAATACTCAGCAACTCAGGCTCACCTGGTACCTGGGAATACAGGAACAGCAACCAGAACCTGCCCAGAACACGAGCAAACAAAGAGCCCATCAAAATATGAACACAAATATCCCTGTGCAGGGGAGCATTGTGTTTCTAGGCAAGGAAAATGTACAATACTGACAAACTTAAGGGATCCAGAGAGCCAAACACAAGAGAACAAAGGGAAATGAGAGAGGGTCCAACAGTCAGGATCTGTTTTAGATACCTAATGAATGAGAAGAAAATGACGAGTGGTTGCTAAGGGAAATGGGACAGATGGCTGGCACAGAGAATTTGCTGACTCTTGAAGACTCAAAACTCTGATTTTGCAGGGAGCAGGAAGGAAAGAAGATGTGTGTGGGGAGAACAGGCAAACACAGCAGCAAAAGTAAGACCACCACAGCTTCCTCCCTCCCCTCTGCCTCTAACTATCAAGATTGATCATTTCTTAATTAAAAGGTCACACAAGCAGTGGAAGAGGAGACGGACTAAGTGCTGTAGCTCATCAAGAGCTCTTCCTCCTCCAGCCCTTGCCTGCCCTTCAGCATGCTCTCCTTTTCACAAGGAGGCCACGAAAACCAACAACATCCCCACCACCCCAGACCTGGCACCTGAGGAGCAGTGAGTATCATCGCATGCAAATCACAGCACTGCCCTGCAATAGCAGGCCCTGGGACAGTGACAGGACAAAGTCACAGCTCTGAGAGAGAGGAAAGCCAAGAGAATGCTGGCTCTGGAGATCAGACTGTCTGTAAAATACCATGCCTCCTGGACATACTGTTTCTGAGACGCATTTACACCTCTCCCTGACATTTAAAACCATCTGAGCCTTTTGGCTTCTGCTGCTGTCATCCCTGTGCCAGGTCTTTTCTGGCTCCAAAAATCTCCAACTTGGTTTCCCTGCAAATGCAGTCCCCCCAACAGATCTCAAATCTTGGTGGCAGAACAAGGGGAAGCAGGGAGGTGGCCTGAGTTTCTGCTACCATGTAATTTGCTGAAGGTGGGAAGGGTGCCAAGAATCTGTCAAATCCTGATGGCTATAAACAAATCACTGAAGGAGAGAGATTAAAAAAAAACCCCAAAACTTGGCAGCAAAGAAAGCAGAGCTCACAAACCAAGACATGTACCACTGTGTAAGGCTGAAGAGAGTGTCTGTGTGCTGAGGTTTGAGGAATTTGAGGGCAGAGCTCTGGGTTTGGGGAATCTGTGCTCCCTTCCCAGCTCTGACAAGCTCTCTTGTCACCTTGGATGAGACCAGGTTGCCTCCCATCATAATCCTTGCAGCTGGCAGTGCAGCAAGGGCCTAAAACAGAGAAACCTGCAAATTAAGGGCAGGGGGGCAGGAGCAGTGAACATGACACTGTTATCCAAACCACTGTCAGAAATGCCACTTGGGCTTGAAATCATCCCAGAAGGTTAATGAGGACCTGCAGATCTTAGCAGTTCTGTGAGCAAGTGTCCAAATGGGATCCTTCCCAGGTAGTCTTGTTCCCAGTAGGCCCATGTACGTGCACACATATTGAGTACTTGGAGGAGACTTCTAAACAGCAGGGACAAGATTAACCACTTTGCAGGATTACTCTGTTCCTGCTGCTAAGCAAGAGATGAAGATGCTATGGCCATCTTGGTGCTCTACACAGCCAGCCACAGAGCACCTCTGCTTTCCTCCTGTTTGGTTTTGCAGCTGTACTAGGACTCATGTAAGCAATTCCTGCACCAGGAATAACAGCAGACAACACTAAGCAAAACACCCTGGGATATTTTGAGGCTCACCAGAAGAAGGATGCACCACTGACAAGGCAGGAGGTAGAACGTGCCACCATCACTCATCAGCTTTGCTCTGCCCAGTGTGAGATGTCCTCAGGCCACTGTGAATTAACAGGCTCTGCAGCAGGGAGGGGGAAGATGACATTAAGTGTGAGAGCCAGCTAGGAGCCGATTTATTGGGACTATTCAGCTGTCTGTGTAGGCAGCTACATCTTGGAGCTGCGCTTGAAGAAGCTGCACATATTGCTGGCTACCATACTGGATGCCAAACTGCCATGGCTGCTGTTGAGATGAACCCACACAAACAAACAGACATTTAGACAAGTCAAGAAGATATATATTATATCAGCATTGTTACCATGCCATGGGCTGTCCCTGGACTGGCTGCTCTCCAGCTTGTCCTGGTGGTCCTGTAAGGATGGAGAAGTCATCAACACATCTTGTCCCAGTACATCGGAGTGAAGGGAGATTTGCCAGGGGCTCAGCCTCCTTCCTTTTAGGCTCTTTCTTTTGTGCTTGCATGACACCAACTTTAATCCAAGTTCAGCCCTGTAGCAGCAAACACAAAGCCAGGCACAGGCTTTGGGTGATAGAGCAAGAAGAAAGGAGAGCTCTACAGCCAGGGGAACACCTTTCTCCTCTGGCCCCTAGGCAGTGGCAAGTCCAATGCATGCAAGTCCCCCACCCCACCTAACTGACCAATGTCAGTCACATGACCTGCTGACTGTGGCATGGCCAAACTGATTTACACCACTGAGATTTGTTCCACTGATTCCCAATTGCTTGCTGAAGGAAACTCCTCTGGGTAGGAGCAAGGTAATACTTCCCTCTCTGGTTTGGCATCCCTAGCACAGCAGAGACCTGGCTTCACAAGGCTGTGATTTCCTCCTTTCTGTCCCATCTGTGAAGACCCAGTGCCTTGCCTGCGGGACAAGGACTTGCACTATGGCTAAGTGCAAGAGCCCACCAACCCATGTTTCCTGCTGGTTCTTGTTCAGCCAGAGGCTGGTGATTCAGGGATGTTGCTCTCCCTAAAAAGAAGGTGCCATTGCAGCTGTTTCCACTTACTTCTCCTAAAACAGTCCTTTCAGCCCTGCCAGATGGGCAATGCTGCATGCTTGGCAAGAAGCCGCTTGCTTGATGAGGGATGCCTGGATGCTTCTGGAGCAGGGGCTGCTCTGAGGAGCTCTGCAAGGAACAAGGGCTTTTGTTCAGGGCCACTGTCCTGATGGAGACCAAGAGGCAGAGCCACAGGCAGTTCCTTGGTTGCTCGCTCCCTCCAGAACTCCTTACTGGTCTCACTATGTCTTTCCACAGACCAGGATAGTGAAGCCTTGTCTCTCATCTCATTGTTCAGGAGCTGCCAACTGACCACCCTGGCCTGGCTGAGGCAGCCTCATCTGGAGCAAGCCTCCAGCGCAAAGCAACAGGTTCCTGCACAGCGAGACACCCTTCCCCCTGCCCCAAATCCTGAAACCTCAGCCTAGGAGTCTGGGGCCAAGCAGATAAGATGTACTTTTCTTGCATGTCCTCACCCCACCTCCTTCCAAGCAGGACAGCTCTGTGCAACAGATTGTGCAATGACATTTACAGGGACCAAACCAGCCTGCTAACTTGTGGGACTCATTGTCACTGAGAGCTATAGCCCAGCTCTTCTGCTACCAGCCACAGCCATGCTTGGCCTTCAYATTAACAGTCAAAACTACCCTGTCTCTGCCCAGTTGATGATCACTCTGGGAAGGCAGGACTGCAGTATCTGTGGGACAGCTTGGATAAATGCAGCACAGAGATAGAGAGTGCCAACCCCAGCCCAGCACCTCTCACTGGCATTCAAGCATGGTAGAAGTTCACTCAAGCACAGAAAGGAGAGGTGTCCTCTCCCCTCACTCCATTACCACCAAAAACATGCACAAAAATAAACACAGAGTAAGAAGAAAAAGATGCTTTCCCAAGCCCTTTGCTTTCCTCTGCCCACATGTCCCAGAGCCCTCCCCTGTACCCACAAGGACTTTGAAGATCCCCTTCTGCCTGTCAAACTCACCTCCTGCCAGCTGCCTGAGTGGTCCTTTGGACACCCCTTCCTCTTTTTCACCAGACACAGCAGTGGGAAGAAAAAAGCCCCTCCTTCCAGGCAGAAGGGAAAGCAGTTGCGCCTATGCATCTCTAGTGGCTCCATCCCCACAGGCCAGCGGGAAGCATGACAGCAGGGCTCCCAGCTGCCTGAATATTGGCACAGCAATACAGACTGTGACAGGGTTGTCCTGCAAATGAGCCTGGCAAGACATTAAGAGTCTGATTTTTGAAATGAGGCTCATGTAATTACTCATCTAAAAAATGCCAGCCTCAACTGCTCTAAGTGACACCAGTTATACACCCAGGTCTGCATAGTTGTAGCCTGCTAGACCTGTCTCTTCACCTGAGTGTTCTGTTGCTGCAGCCATTCACAAAAAAGTGGAGCACAGCACAAGCCCTCCTGGCTTCTACCTTAATAATGAGGTGCTAGTGTTTGCCGAGGTCTTTTAAACAGCAGCTTGCTGCTGTCAGTCTGGGACCCAGCGCAGGCACAAGGTGACACTACATGGTGCTGTGAAGGCTTCTGGTCTAGCTGCTGTATCATAATGGGACACCTCTGCTGCACACCTCGTCCCACCTGACAGGGGCACAGGCACATGGAGGAGGTTCATGCTGTGGGGGGGACCAGGCTAGGTAGGGAGAGGGGCCAGCCCTTCCTGGGGATCACTCCACTGACACAGCCCACAGCACTGCACAAAAACAAGAACTGTAACAGAGTCTCCTTGAAACAGTTTTTGGCTGGTCACCGGCCCCATTATCGGTGACACTGACTCATTCTCTGCACTTTTGTTGCCAGTCTCACTCCAGATCTTATCTGTCAGTAATATGATCACAGCTCTTTGCCTTCTACCCCACTGCTCTCTCTCAGCCCCCTTGGGAAGCCAAAGCTGGGAACACCACTATTTTTGTAAGCTGGTTGCACAGATCTCCCAGCTGGGGCTGCCCTGGAGTACCAGAGATGTGCTCCAAAGGCCACACGCACCCAAAGAGTCCTCTCCTCAAGTCAGAAAAGCACTCTTATGGTGGAAGGACCTACCTGTAGCAATAACATAGCAGGAGGGCTTCAGGCACCGTAGCAGCCCTATGCCATGATTTAATGTTCAGCCACAAAAGGCATAAGCAAATGAGAGCAAAAAAGACCTTTATGGCAACACAGCTGGGTTCTGCCGGCAGAAGTTGAACCTCCAGCAGTCAGGACAGGAACAGCTCAACTGGAGTTGGAGTCCCACAAGAGCAAGCATCCTGAATGCTCTTTTATCAATGTGACTCCACATGCAATCATCAGGTGAGATGCTTGGTGCCACCTGGGCTAGCAAGAGAGGGCAACTGGATCTCTGCCCTCCCTTTAATGCACCACCAGCAAAAGCAGAGGGGAAAAAACTCTTTACAAAAGGCTTGCTGACAATCTGTGCAGAAGTGAAATTTAGAGTGAGGAATTCCCCATGCCATGACTGCCAGATATGCTGGATATGGGAAAAGCTGTGCAGCTAGCCAGTGCCATGGACAGACACTAAACATTCACATACAGCTGCTGATTGCTCTGGCATTTGTGTGGGTGGTTGCAACATGCCGGGAAGCCCCAAAACCAAGGGCAATTTGAGGACACCAGAGCCTGCACTCAGTGTGTGCCTGTGTGACCCCTCCACCAATACCCTCCATCCGTTCCTTCCTGGCAATGCTGTGTGTTTTCCCTCCCTCAACATGCCAGTGTAGTGCTAGCTCCCCATGTTTAGGCTTGCTCCAATCTAATTGTGATAATGGACCCATCTGTTTTTCCTTCCCACTCAGGGGTTTATAAATCCCTCCTTATCAGGACAGATTTCAATAATGGTCAATGACAACCTCCAAGCCCATATCCAGGAGCATTCAAAGGCCAGGGTGAGTGCCCAGTACCTCTTGCAAAGTGGGAGGACTGTGCCATTCCTGTCAGGTCCCAAACCAAGCAGCACAGCCCCTGCTCCATGTAGAAATGGGGCTCAGCTACAGCACTTGAAGACTAATTTATGTGCTGTTACCCCAACACTGCATATGTGCAATGCAGAGACAGAGGCAGCTAATGAGGAACCTCATGTACCTGCTCACATCTGTGACCTAGATACGCCAGCACGCTCCGCTCCCCCTTTTTGCTGCCTGTGTAATCCAGAGGGTGCAAGTGGGCTGCAGGGGAGCTTTCTGCAAAGGGGTGGTAGGGGCCAGCTCCTTTCTGTCTCTGGACTGTCCTCACGGTTGAGAAACTCTGCAGACTCTTCAGGGACCCCACGTCTCTCCTCCACCTCCCTGAGGGGCTGCTCTATCTGGTGTCCCCTGTCACAGCGCTGGGCTCTCTGCAGGGCTGGGCTTGGATGGCAGCAAGGGTAGAATGCAGCAGCCTTCCCCAAACCCATACGGGAGGGTTGCCCTGTCTTCCTTGTCCCTGGCAATGGGCAAAGCCACCTGGGATCAGCATCCCTGTCTGTAGGGAGTGAGGAATGTGGGAGCAGGGCTGGAGACAGTGGCGGTGAAGGACTGAGTGGGCTGAGATGGAATATTCCAGCATGGTCAGATTTGTCTCCCTGTCTTTGCCTGCTGCTTTTTAAAGCACATTTCTCTTGGGACAACATAGCTAATTTAGCCAGAGGTCAGTCTCTCTAGGTCAGAGATGAGGAAAGATGCAAATGGGACAGCTTTCTATAAAAAGAGACACATACATACCTTTTTCTTTTTTCTCTTCTCTTCTCTTCTCTTCTCTTCTCTTCTCTTCTCTTCTCTTCTCTTCTCTTCTATTTTTTTTTCTTTTTCTTCTTTTTCTTTTTCTTTTTCTTTTTCTTTTTCTTTTTCTTTTTCTTTTTCTTTTTCTTTTTCTTTTTCTTTTTTTGAGCCAGGTATCAATTTTTCCTTGTCTATCTGTAACTGGAGGGTAGAGTGTCAGAGGGGCACGTCTGTTTACATGAGACCCAGCTCCCTCTGCCCATGCCTGAGTGCAACCCCTTGGTCAGTGCTTGTATCAGGTGGCAAGGGTGAAGAAAGGCGGTGTAGCTACACTGGCAAATGAATTGTATCTGGCAATTGAATTGGCCTCTGCTTCAGTCTCCTTCCTCTTTGCTTCACTAGCTGGCCATGCCTGGGGCACAGCCTATTCCCCCTGCCAGAGCTTGCAGGAAGTAGGGTGGGCTGTGCCTGTAGCCAGAGCTAGGAATTACTTGAGGGGGCTCACAATGTTTCTGCTGGTCCCTCCTCAGGTATTACCATGGGCTGAGTGAGCTCGAGCCATGCCAGCCAGGGCAAGCAGCCTTGTTTTGTGGCTTCTGCAGAGGAGCAGAAACCTGCTGAGGTATATAAGATTCACTGTGGAAGAGCTGTGGTGCTATGTGGCCTCCAGCCCCCAGGCTGAGGTTTTCTTCCCAAAGAAGGATCCAGTCCACTGACCCAGGCAGGAAGGGGGACAGGCAGTGGGACAGCACAGCCTGTCTGGGCCTTTGCGTTGCAGCATGAGGAAAGGAACACAGCACTCTGGAAATGCAACCATGAACAGCCCTGAGGGCCCCAGTTGCTCATGTTCCTCCTCCTCTTCCCCTCTTGTTTTAAAAAGACTTTGCTAGTAAGAGAAAAAAAGAAACTGCTGCCGCTAGCAGAAGGGATTTTCCAGTCTCGCTGCTCCTGCCTAACTCCAAACACACATATCCAACCAGGGACTATGGCCTGAAATCATATTTCATGCATTAGCTTAATGCCTTACTGGAAGCAGGCGGAAATCCTACCCTGATGATGTATCACGTGGAGGGACTATTTTGGGGTGGCTGTTTGCTCCATTTACAAAGTGGCCTATTCTGGCAGGGTTCTTGCAGGAAGTGAACCTGGATGCAGCTGTGGCCCCATCGCAGGCAGCAAGGGCAAGGCAGCTGGGAGGAGCCAGCCCTGGGGACACTGCACCAGTGCAAAGCCCTCCTGCCATGACACACAAGGAGAAGGAATGTTTCAGGACAGCCCCTGGATCCAGCAGCCTCTCCACATCTCCCCTGGGCCAAACATGGAGGCAGAGAGCTGTTGGGGTGTGAATGAAGGAGCAAGCTCCAGTAGTTCTGCTGCAATGTTGTTGGGTGACAGCCTTTCCCAGGCTCCTTTCCCAGGACATCAGGGTGCCAAGACCTCACCTGGACTTCCTAAAGTCTTGAAGAACAACTCATGAAAGGCTGCTAAGGGCAAAGGAAGATGCAGCCCCTGGCTGCAGGAAGGACCTGAGAAAAAGCTGCTAGAGGCCAGCATGGAACAGGCATGCCCTTTTCCTGTGCCTCCGCCTTTGGCTGCTATGGAGATGGACACAGAGGCTACGCTGCTTTTTGGTCCGACCCAGGGCAACTACTGTCCTCTGCCAAGACAGCACTGTCGGAGTGGCACACACTGGGCTTCAGGATCAGAGGGACTTACCTCCTCGTCCATCCTCATCCCTCAGCGCCCACCGCCGGGAATTCTCCGCGGGAGCCACCAGGAGGCGCTTTCGAACCGCGCCGGCTGCCGGAGCTTCGCACCGCCCCCAGGATGCTGCCCTGGGAGTGCAGCCGCCTGGGGCCGGTGGAAGCTGGGCTCCCATCCCTGCCCCACGCTTCCCTCTCAGCTCGCCATGCTTCCCACCAGGCTGTCCCCGGGGAAAGGTCGGATCTGGACATGGACTTGCTCTCTCACAGCCCTTCAGGAGCCTCTCGGGATTGCGCTGCTCAGGGTCACCTCTGCCCAGGCTATGCCTTGCCTTGCTGCTCCACTGCAGGCTTCTGCACTGCCAGGCCTTGCTACAGCAGGATTGCAGGGAGACCCAAGGGATTGTGGGGGAGAAGCAGGGCTTGCTGGATGCATGAGCAGGCTGAGCGGAGGTCCCCAGGCCTGCACCTCTGTCTAGTCCCATCATTATGGTGCTTGGAACATCCTGGGCATAGAACAAGCCCAGTCATGCGCTTGGGCTCATGGTGCTGTCAGTGGGAAATGCTGCAGGGCTGGAGAATGGTCCTTAGTGTGCCACAGGGAAAGAGATGCATGCAGGTATTGGAGTTAACTGGTGCAAGGACTTTGCCCCTGTTGTTGAAGTAAGTTATTCAGAACAGCTTGCCACACTCTTGACTCTCGATGTGTAAGTGCAGGTCAACTCTCATGCAGGCTGTGCTATGCACCTCCAGGCACTTCTGCTCTTCTTGCCTGCTGGTAGGCCTTGTGCCATCAGGCCTTGTCTGCTTCATGCCCACGCCTGCTCTGCATCAGCTCTGTGCCACTGTGCCAGCGACAAACAGTGGTGCCAGCGCTGGGCATGGAAACGTGTCCTAGGTCTGCCACAGCACGGTCGAGTGAGCATTGCCTCCTCCTTGCAGCTGGCAGGCACCCAGCCCAGCAACCACCCATCTATAGAGTAAGCAAGACTCTGCCTCCAGCTTTTGTGCCTTGCCCTAAAGAAGCTGACGGCCCTGCAGGAGCATGAGGTGGCCATGTGGGATGGCTGAGACCTGCAATGTCTTGTGGCCCTGTGTGTGGGCACCTCATTGTGCCTGGGCTCTCCAGCACAAAAGTGCTGCTCAGCAGGCGGCAGGAACAGGGCTAATTATGGCTTTGCCAGCTCCCCACAAGCGAGAGGTGTGTAATCTGCCCTGTGGGAGAGGAGCCTGCACAGAGGCGTAAGTCCTCCTCTCCCGTGCCATGCCACCAGCAGCCCCCAGCCCCTCTCATGCAGCCATGTCGAGGCTGACACCTCCAATGCCTGCTCTGCTTGGCACAGAGAGGAGGACAGAGCACTGTTGTTCATGGGGTTAATTGGGAGGCAAGAGGTGGTAGCTAAAGAGCAGCTGTTCCCTGCTGCAGGGACCCAGCCAGGGTGCTGGGAACCCTTGCAAGTTCCTAGCCTCCTGCACTGCACCACTCAGCCCCCTGCAAGGATGCAGGGTTTGGAGGGACAATCAAGATGCTGCAGAGCTGGTTCCTGCTCAAGTCCAGACCTTGAGCCCACCATCCAGTAGTGTTACTGAGAGGTGCGAGGCAGCGGTTGCAGCAGTGGGACTCTGTGTATATATGCATGCAGCCACAGGAGATGAATTTGCAGTCTGCTTGTCAGGGAAATGTGTCTCACATCTACAAGGGACATGCAATGGTTCCTGATCCCACTTACATGACCCCAGAGGCCTCCTGCTCCCACTGCTGTCCCCCCACTCTGCAGGGAGCATGGCACACCTGCACACCGGGGGAAGCATCACAGAGTAAGATGACAACCCCTCTTTAGGCAGCTAGGGGCATCTGATTTCTCCCTGGCGTTGTCAATAAAGCTCTGCTAAATCCAGCACCTAGTTTTTGGGGGGTGGGAGGATTTGCGTCAGTGGGTGACACTTTTAGCTGTGGAGGGTGACTCTGGGAGGGGAAGCAGCTGCCAATTGAGTCATGCATGGAGAGAGCCCCCAGAGGCAGCTGGGGACTGCTGGTAGTTCTGAGATGGGCCTGACCAGCCAGGTATGTGAAAGGGAGAGGAGGACAGGAAGGACAGGAGAATGGGGAGCTTCCCAAAGCTTTTTGATGAGCTCCCCCACTGCCAGTGGCATTTTGCCAGCTCCTGGCTCTGACGTGGGAGCTGCCAAGCTGGAGTGATGTATGCAGCAGGCTGTGCTGAGCCATCCAGCTCCCCTCCCTCCCCCCCCAACTTGGCCAGCTCTGTGGCAAGTGCAAGGAGCCTCACTGATGCACTCCTGGCCACCCCTAACCACTCACAGGGCACCTTGGGGCTGGAGCCTGGCCTGATCCACCCTCCATACAACCTAGCAGGGACAGTGAGCCCAGCACTCATTCCTATTACAGATGAGGTTTGGAGCTGGGGTGGTGAAAATCCTAAATATCCCAAACCACATGTTTGGTCTCATTATGCTTTGCAGAGCCTTCTGATTAAGCGTTGGGGCACAGCTCCTCAGCAGCAGTAGCCACAAAATTGTAACTCCCTTCCTCTCCTGCCCCATTTCCTTCTGTCCCATCCCCTTCCATTGCATCGCATCGCATCCCATCCCCCCAACCAATATCTCCTCCCATCCCATCCTCTCCCATTTCCTTCCATCTCTTTCCATCCTACTCCATATCACACCCCCTTCTCTGCCCTACCCTCCTCTCTGATCTGCTTTCCTCCCTTCCATGCCTATTCCCTCTTATCCTCTTTCATCCCATACACCCATATCTTTTCTCCCTCACATACCTCTTTCTCTCTTCTCCCTTCCTCTCTGATATGCCTTTCTCTCGCTTTCCTTCTCCTCCCATCTCATCTCATGTGACCTTCCTCCATCCCACAGAATCACAGAATCAGTAAGGTTGGAAGGGACCTCTGGAGATCATCTAGTCCAACACCCCTGCTCAAGCAGGGTCACCTACAGCATGTTAGACAGTGTTGCATCCAGGCAGGCTTTGAATATCTCCAGAGAGGGAGACTCCACAACCTCTCTGGGCAACCTGTGCCAGTGTTCCGTCACTCTCACAGTGAAGAAATTGCCCCTCACGTTCAGGCGGAACTTCCTACGCCTCTTGTCCTGTCACAGGGAACAACTGAAGAGAGTTTAGCCCCATCCTCTTGACACCCTCCCTTCAGGTACTTATACACACTGAGAAGATCCCCCCTCAGTTTTCTCTTCTCCCGGCTAAACAGGCCCAGCTCTCACAGCCGTTCCTCAGAGGGCAGATGCTCCAGCCCTCTGATCATCTTCGTAGCCCTACGCTGGACTCTCTCCAGTAGCCCCATGTCTCTCTTGTACTGGGGAGTCCAGAACTGGRCACAGTACTCGAGATGAGGCCTCCCCAGGGCTGAGTAGAGGGGCAGGATCACCTCCCTCGACCTGCTGGCAACACTCTTCCTAATGCACCCCAGGATACCATTGGCCCTTCATTGCCACAAGGGCACGTTGCTGTCTCGTAGTCAATTTGTCGTCCACCAGCATTCCCAGGTCCTTCTCCACAGAGCTGCTTTCCAGCAGGTCAGCCCCCAGCTTGTACTGGTGCCTACGGTTATTTCTCCCTAGGTGCAGGACTCTGCACTTGCCCTTGTTGAACCTCAGGGGGTTCCCCTCCACCCAGCTCTCCAGCCTGTCCAGATCTCTCTGAATGGCAGCACAGCCCTCAGGTGTATCAGGCACTACTTCCAGTTTGGTATCATCGGCAAACTTTCTGAGGAAGCATTCTGTCCCTTCRTCCAGGTCATTGATGAAGAAGTTGGACAGTATGAGACCCAGTACTGATCCTTGGGGGACTCCACTGATGACAACCCTCTGAGCTCTGCCTTTCATCCAGCTCTCAATCCACCTCACCGTCCACTCATCTAACCCACACTTCCTGAGCTTACCTAGGAGGATGTTATGGGAGACAGTGTCAAAAGCCTTGCTGAAGTCAAGGTACACTACGTCCACTGCTTTCCCCTCATCTACCCAGTCAGTCATGCCATCACAGAAGGCTATCAGATTGGTTAAGCATGATTTCCCCTTGGTGAAAGCATGCTTACTACTCTTGATCACCTTCTTTTCCTCCATATGCCTGGAGATGACAGCCAGAATGAGCTGTTCCCATCCCATCCACTCCCATCTTAACCCCTCCTCTTCCTTCCCCTCCCATCCCATCTCATGACTCCCTCTTCTACCTATCCCATCTTCTCTCCCTTCTCCTTCCTTTCCCAAGTCATCCTATGTCTCATCCTCTCCTCATACCTCCCATCCCATCCCACTCCCTCCATCCCATCCCATATCCTGTTGCATATCTCATCCTCTTCCCACCCCTCCCTTTCATCCCAACCCTCTCCCCTCCTCCTCTTCCCTTCCTTCCCTTCCTATCCCACCTCATGCCACTCTCTTCTATCCAGTCCTATATCCCATCCCATATTCTATCATATCCTATCCCACTGCCTGCGAGGAGGGTTTCCAAGCTGGCAGAGAAAGTTGGTGTCATGTCCAGCTCTGCCCAGAAGGGTAGAAACAAACCCCAGTCTTTGTCCTCCAAAATGGAGAGGGGTATTCTTCCTTTCTTGCCTGAGTTTGGGGACAGGCTATCTCTAATGAGGGCAAGGCACTACAGAGCCCAACTAAATACTGGCACTGCCTCAATGCATGCACATCAGAGGCCTAAAGTGCTTTACTTAGGATGAAATCAAGAGCTTAGAAATCAGGAAATGGCAAACAGTCATGCTGCTTTAATTCATTCCTGCTCCTTCCTCTGGCTCCTGCATATGCTTTACGATACCGCCATTAACTGTGTGATCACATACCCTCTCCCCTGCCAACTTGCTAGCTTGCCTGGGATGCCACAGCTGCTTCATCCCAGCAGAGGACAGCCTGAGAGCTGCGGGGAATGCCAGGACCTGACCCACTGGTGTCCATGGGGAAGCAGGGAGAGTCACAGACAGCACCAGGGCAGGCTCTGCTCTGATGCTGCATGTTCATGTAAAGACAGCTAAACAAATGGGCCATTATTGAGATACACTGCAGGCTCACAAATCCAGCTGAAGTCAGCAGGTGCTCAGCAGCACTAACAGTCAGACGCTGTCTCTTTGGGATTTAGACAGTCTGCTATGGAGTGAAATGGGTGCCGGGACCTGTTCGCCAGAGATGCACGAGGACAACTGATTCATTCAGAAATGCTGGGGCCGAAGCCTCTGTGAGAGCATCTCATCCGACCCACATGGTGCTGGCAGTGAAGCCTCACCCTGGGCTTCCCACTGTGCAGGGAATTGCTTTTTTCTGCTGTGTGAGAGCCCATCAGGCCTGCTCGCTGGTGGCCCATATGGTGCACTCTGTGCAAGACAGTGAGGTGCAGGCAGAGCAGCGGGGATGCATGAGCATGCTGTGAAAGCCAAAAGGAGCAGGGATGCTGGACAACTGTTAGGAGCCACGGGGACTGCGGGGAAATGAGCACAATGGTGTCACAGACCAGCTCATGATATTTGGAGCAGCAGGTTGCCAAAAGCATGCTGAGCTTTAACAGCCCCAGCATCTGGCGGGAAGCAGCTCGGCTGCTGGAATTGCAGGAGCGATGCCATCACTGTGTCCCAGCCATGGTGGGGCCTCAGCAGAGAGATAGCTGTGGGGAGCCCCCTGGGAGGGAAGGAGTTGCTGGCACCTCACTGGCTGCAGTCCTCCCCTCACTCCCCCTCTGCAAAGGGAGCATTAGGAGCAGGTCCAGGGAGAGAGCCCACTCTCCGTCCTACGCTCAGGGCTGCTGGCAGTCCCCAGCTGCCTCAAAGAGCCCTCTCCATGCATGATTCAACCAGCAGCTGCTTCCCTTCCTGTAGTCCCCCTGCCCATCTAAAAGTGTCACCCACTGATGCAAATCCTCCCACCCCCCAAAAGCTGGGTGCCAGATTTAGCAGGACTTTATTGATGGTGTCTAGGAGAAATCAGACACTCTCAGCCACCGGGAGAGGGGATGCCATCTCTTTCTGTGATGCCATCCCTGGTGTGAAGGGAACGAGGCATGCAGAGCCCCCTGCAAGGTGGAGGACAGCCATGGGAGGAGGCTCCCGGGTGGGATTGGCAGGGAGCTGTAGGATGCGTTGGTACATGAGGCAGGGTCCCTCCAACCAGATGCCCCAGTTCACTGCTGGGGCAGGACTGCAGGACTGGAGGATGGCCACCTGGCCTCGGGCACTGAATGTGCACTGCAAAGAGGCTGTGATGTGATGGGCAAGGCACATGGGCTCTGCAAAGGCTCCCGCAACAGGCAAGGGGCCCTCAACTAAACTGGCAACCATTTGCTCCTTGCAGCGTACAGCTGGAAGTCATCTCCACCATCCTACTGCCCTGCAAGCAGAGCAGCCAGTGGTAAATTATTACAGCCGTGTGAAGTGTCTGCTTCCCTGCAATTGCACTGACTGTAGTCATTACCATTTAATAACTGCTAATCCCCTCATTAGCAGCTATCTCTGCTCACTAGCTGCTCAGGTACGGTTCAAAGCTGTGGCACCCTCCTCCTCTCAGCCCCAGAGGCTGCAGACAGATAGCAGTCCCCAGTCCACTGCCAGCTTGGGGTCATTCCCTTTCTGTCCATCCTTAAACCACATAGGTTAGACCAGGCATGGCAGTACAAGGCCATGAGCTATCAGCTCCTCTCCTCATCTGGCTTTGGCCACCAGCTATGGCCATGCTCTCCACCCACCCAGGGTCCAGGTGCCCTTGGGCTCCTCTCTCTCTACCTCCCCTCGTTCCCCATGTGCCTGTTGCAGTTGGTTTGGATGCCATTGGCTAATCTCTGTTCTGTCAAATCCCATTGTTCCCCAGGCAGCTGAGGACAATATGAAGCTTTGGGTGTCCTGACAGCCTCTCGACAGGCTCACCCCATTTGCAGCCTCTCCTGGGCAGAGGGCTCCTGGTTGATGAGTGCTCCTGGCTCTACCATCAGCTGCTAATACATGCAGAGGCATCTTTATCTGCTTGGTGAGTGTCCAATTTCTTAATGTTTGTGCTATGACACTAGAGCAACTGCCTGGCTGAAACATAAGGAGCCTCTCTCCCTTATCTCGTTCATCCATGATTATACCTAAGGAGGCTATTAGATGAGTTTGGCACAACCTGTTCTTAATGAACCCGTGTTGCTCACCGGCTATTAGAAACCTTTCTCATAAGCACTTGCATTCATGAGTATGCTCTTCCATGGATGGTTATTTTTTGCTGGGGCTGAATGGCAAGCTAAACAGCTTGGCTGCTTTCCTACCTTTGTCTTTCCTGTACCTGGGACAGAGTGCATCAAGACAGAGTGCTTCTTCCTTTCTTCTGAGGCTGTGGCTTCCTGGATATCTGCTTCCCTTTTCCAGCCCAATGCTGGAGGCTACTCCTACCAGATCTGATTCAAATCTTGCAGGGACTCTGGTCATCCTGGACTTTTGTCCAATATCTGCAGCAACATTTAATTTATACGCAGATGTAGTGGTACTCAACTGCAGATGGCCACCCCCTCACAGCTCTGCTAGCCAGAGAGCCCTCCCTCGCAGCAAAGTCAGTGGAAAGTGCTCACACTGCCAGAGAGGGTGCAGAGGGTGCCTTCTCAGACACACCAGTTCCTCCTCTGCCAACCCAGCCTGAGCTGATTTGCTGCTGTGGGGGTATTCTCCGTGTTTGCAAGTTTTCAATATGCCAACAGGTTCAGAGCCTGAGCTGTGAGCAGTGCGCGCTGGATGAATACTGATTGCTGTAGCAGAATGTGCAGACTTCAGCACAGTGGCTCTAAGTGCACCAGAGCACTCTAGTCCCAGCAGAGGCCAGCACGTCCAGCTAAGACTCCTCTGCTTTGGTTTTCCAAGTGTCTCACCTTGTGCAGTCTGGTCCAGTCACTCCAGTCCTGTAAATATCTTTGGTGTCTTAATCTCTGACAGACATCCCAGGGCTCAGGAGATCCTCTGAGTAGCCCAGGTCTTATCAAGCTATACCAGCTACAACAGGACTAGGCCTTCTTGCCCACACTCCACTGCAGGACATGTCTGTAGTAAGAACAGGCATGGAGCTAGCAGGAAGCAAATAGAGTCTGCTTCCTGCACTGCTCGTGACCATTCCTGCACTGCTCGTGACCATCTCTGCCTTGCAACTTTGTGAAGACAGGCTTGTCTTGGATCTCTTCTCCCTGATCTCCATAGTCTTTGGTTCATTTGGGGTCCAAGGTCTCCCCCAGCTTTTACAAGTGGGAACAGCCTGCCATCTTAACAAGAAGCATCTCGGCTTTCAAATTTCCCCAGAGGAGCACTCTCCCCAGTCCCAAATCTTCCGCTGTGTCATTTTGAACATGCTCATTGCTCCAGACTTTGCAACCACCCAAGTCCCACTGTGAAGGCTCCTCAGCCACATGTGAGACGTCCTCAGCAGAAAACACAGCTGTAGGCCAAAAGATCAGGGCTAGTTCTGCCCAATGGGCAACTGCTTTGAAAAGAGAAAATTTTTTGATGCTGGTGCAAAACCATGATGGATTGACACTACTTGGATGTCTCATGAGGCTTTGGGGAGAGGACTCACCTCCGCTAAGTGATGATTTACCCCTGCCAGTGTTGCTGCAGGAGTAAGTCTCCAAGTTCCCCTGATAACATGAACACTGTAACAAGTATATTTTGCAATTGCACCCTATAAGAATGTATACTTTTAGTGAACATGTCTTATATACCTTTTACATGCCAAACCTTGCATGCGCTACAGAGGCGAGAAAAAACTATTTTGAATCACTGGATTTATTCTCCTAGGCAAAGTTATACATCTGTCTAATAAGTCAGTGTGCAGGAGGTGGAGGAAGGCTGGCTGCAAGTGAGTGTCTTGACTCAGAAAACATAAATGTTTTAAGTAGTGTGTTCTGCATAAGCAACTCTGAAGAGATTAAGGTAGGGTGCCCTTTTGATACTAGTATCCAGTTCCTTGGGAAAGCACAGCATTCAGGTGCTTCAAGGACACATAAGTGAAAAGGAAGCTGGAAAAGGAAAATTAAATGAAACTCAAAAATATATACATGCATCCATCTGAATTTGCAAGCAAAAAGAACTGGTGCATATGCTGCAACTGGTATGTTCCTGCCTCCTCCCTGTCCCAACAGTGTCACCAATGTGGGGATCCATGATGTGCAGGACCAGGGTCCCTCACATCATGGCCAGCTCCTGGGTGCTTGAGGGTGAGTTGTAAGCTGGGGTGCCTGGTGCCAAGGCCATGCTAGTGCCGTAGGAGGAAGGCCGGTGATGACTGGCCTTCTCTTAGTGGGCTAAGCTGCAATGACTTCAAGTGGTGTCAGAGCCATAGTAATGATGAAAGGCATTATCACTCAATATGTGTGCACTCCAGGCATGCATATATGGGAGAGAGTGAGGGGAGGTTCTGCTAGTTCAAGAGTGATAGCGATTACTCTCTCTGGCTCTGGGAAAGGGAGTGGAAAAACTTCCAGTACTGTAACTGTCATAAAGCAAAGCAAAACTGATGTTCTGTGCAGTGGACGAAATCCCCCTACCTGGCACAAAAAACAAGGTGATACAACATGCTCAGGCTGGATGCCTTATGGGACAAACCAGAGGAACCGTTCCCAACCAACGTTAACACTACCCTTGCAGTGATGCCATGGCTAAAAACAAAAACAGAAGAAGAAATTGCGAGTCACCCCCAGCCATCACCACTGGTTTCAATTAATCAGTGACTGCAGTCATGACAATGATTTATTCCTAATTATACAGTTGCTCAGCAGAACGTGACTACCTTTATATCTATCAAAAAACCCAAGCAATGTACTTTTGGAGCCCCTGATGAGACTAATAGCATACCTAATAGAGATCACCATTCATTACAGCTCCATGTACTACAAACAATACAAGCATAAGGATGCAAAGAGCTATTGTTTTTCGCACAGTCCAACCGCTTAAGCCCAGATCAGCCAAGCAAGAGCACTTAAGGGTCCCGTAGGAAGTGCAGTGCAATTATGGAGCCGCAATGTACTGCGCTCTCACCTGTACGGGCTGTGCAAAGGCAACGTCTGCTTCCAGTGGAGACACTGACTGCAAATGTCTCCTAGCACTCATGAAAAATAAATAACCAGAGGCCAGTCCTGAAGGGCTTTGCAAGCACCAGGAGGGAGGCCTGCGATTAACAGGCTCTGAGTGCATGCCAAAGGTCCCCAGGCTGTGTAATCTGCTTGGAGGTTGAGTCCATCACAGAACAGCAGTTTGTCCCACTGGCTCCTGGCAGGAACTGGAAAAGCTGGGAGCACCTGGCAGGGCTGCTGCAAACACTTCCACAGCCACCTCCAGGAGAGCTGGCATTGCCCCAGGAACTTGTGGGGCCATCAGCATCCAGACCTGATGGCGATGCCCCAGGTCCTGCCCTGATGAGTCAGGTCAGCAGGGCAGGAACAAGCCCTTCCTGCGGCCTCATTGATTGAAACCTGACTCTTAAACCACTGCGCTTATAATATGAAAGTCCTCTGCAACCAATGGCTGCACATTTGCTACATTACTTCTCTGTCCCTTCTGGTCCCTGCCGCCCTGCAGTGCTCAAGGCAGATGCAATTATTTAGGGAAATATTATTAGCAGCCAGCACCTGTGGAATGGGGGACATGAGAGATGGTGAGTGAATGACACATTTTTCATTTTAGGCCAAGTGCCAGAGCCATTTAGTATCCTTTTATTTAATGGCAACTAAAACATGAAAAAACACTGGCTGTGGAGGGCTTAGGGATGGCTGAGAGGGGGCCGGGACCTCGGTGATGGTCCCACCAGCTGAGCAACTGGTCTCAGACAGAATGGAGCAAAATCCAACACACTCCCTTCAGGCTCTTCTTCCACCTGCCACCTCTCTGTGCCTTTGCTGCTGCCTTACGGCCACCTGGGAAGCTGGTGGTCCTCCTCCCTTGAGCCCCCGCTGCAGCTGGCTGATTCCCTCCATGGCCATGTCAAGGAGGGCAGTTTAGCCTTTCGGTCCAATTTAAATCCTGCCACAAGTGCCCAGGAAGACAACTGTCTCCAGGAAAGCAGAGAGGATAGCAATAAGCATTTACAACTGCTCCTGAAGAGACACAAAGCACTTGTTAGCCTGAAAGCAAAGGTGTGCAAGACCTTAGGCCAGGGCTGTGAGGGAGCAGGAGCACCAAAGAGAGGAGCGAGGATGGCAGGCAAATGCAGCATGCAGTTGGTTGGGAGGAGGCATGGTTTCAGGAGCCATCATGCACAGCTGCTTCTGTCTTTGTCTTGCTCATCTGCCCTTGCATCACATATATCTGCCCAGGGTTAAGAAAAGCTGAGGGTTTGCTTGGACATGGGGACACAGTTGGGGGTGGAAGTGCTACCCCTGCCCCTAGCTCAGCTGTGTGGCCAGCCAGGGGGCTATGGGCAACAGCCCCACAACTGTCCCAGAATGCATTTCTCTAGCCATGCCGCTGATTCTAGCATTCAGGTTTATCCTCATTCATGTTTCTCATTGGGTTTCTTCTGTTCTTTGAATACTGTTTACTGCCTGGGAGGGGAGAAATAATGACTTCCTATGTCAGTGAGCAACAGGGCTGGAGGAATCAGGCTGAAGGACCACTGACCCCTTCCTTTCTGAGCTCTTCCTCTCCAACAATGCACACTCAACCTGGTTGAGCAGAGTGCCCTGGTTGTCTCAGCACTGCCCCGATTGCCCCAGCCCACTGGAGAAGCATACTCCTTTCCACATTACTCTTCTCTTCCCAACTGTGATTGTTGTCCATAAGTTCTTTCCCCAGTTCTTCTTCCCAGGGAATCTGCCAGGGATGTTTGGCTCACCTCTTGGCACTGGGCATGGGAAAAAACCCTCACCTGGAGGCAGACTGGAAGAGAGTCTCAGAAAAATGCAGAAATGGGTCTCCAAGGCAAGTCTGCAGAGGAGGCATGCTGGGCTGGCAGGAGGGGAGGCATGAGAACTGCCTCTGTGAGTGGGGGATCGTCCCCCACTGGGACGTCCAAGTTTAATAATAGGAAGAGCCCAAATCTTTCCTGTTTGCAGCAAGAACATCAGTGCTACCCTCCAGTCCCAGTGGTGATGCCTGGGAGAGGCCGTTCACAGCCCGGGGCTGGGAGTCCATGCAGCTCAGTCACTGCAAAGTCATGGCTAAGTGCTTTGATACAGAGCCAGTGCAATAAAGCACATGGTGTGGCCGTGAAGGGCAACTTCCCAGGCAGCTGGCTGGCTCCGTACAGGAACTTCCTGGCTCACGGCACCAATCCCAGGTCTTCAGGCTACAGCTTAAGCAAGGGGACACAGCACTGATGATGCACCTTCTCAAGAGAGCAACTGCACTTCGGGCTCCTGCCGCCTACCCGGGCCAGCAGCCAGCGACACGCTGTCTCTGCACTGCTGTGGCAGGTGCGGCACGGCCCTGCATGGAAAGCCTGCACTGGGGCAGTGTGCAGCCAATGAGAGCTGGCCTTGCCCCAGCACTCAGGCAAAGCAAAGGGGCAGGCCCACACGATGCCCACGGCACCAGCATCCAATGACAGCAGAAATCTCTCTCTGAGCCCAGAGCAGAAGCCTTTGGCAGTGATCAAATATGTCCCAGCAAATGCTGCACAAAACAGCTGCACCGCGGGAGCAACACATGACACATGCTCTCTCGGTAATTAAAATACATGCAAGACAGTTCAGTCACCAGTAGCCCAATATTCATATGCCAGCCTCCAACTGAAAAGTGCACCTCATTGCCAAGGGTGGAGGCTGGCAGCTGCGGCTCCCCAGACACCCTCTCCCACTGCTCATTTTGCTCGAGGCCAGACAATTCTGTCTGCTTGGCATCACCCTACATCCTGCATGGGGCTTTGGGAGGGGCTGCACTAACATGGCACTGGCTGCACGTGGTAATGTATGTGCGCGCCAAAGGAGACTGGGCCAGTCTGAAGGACATGTTGGGGATTGCCCTCAGGTGACACTAGCATTTGAGTGCCACAAGTGGTGCCAGGGTACTCAGTGCAGAGCAGTGTTTGGAGGGTGCTTTATGTGACCCTGCTTAAGCAGGGGGTGTTGGATTAGATGGTCTCCAGAGGTCCCTGCCAACCTCAACTCTTCTGCGATTCTCCACCATGGCATGACAGACGAGGAACTGAATCCTCAGCAGGAATGGATGCATAGTTTGTCCAGTGGGCTGCTTGGATGAGTTTCCAGCTCTCCCTCCTTTGCTGGGTAAGCTCCTTTGCTGGGTAAGTTGCCAGAGCTTCTACATGAGTATGGTAGCCAAGTGCACTTGGCTCGACAAACTTGTCAGTTACTGTTATTTGTACACTGAAATAATTCATTGAAGTGATGGGTATCCTCCTGAAGGGAGTCACTTGGCAGCTGCTCTCTTCCCTGCATGCACACAGTGCATCCCAAGGGCAAGTAGTCAGGTAAGCCCATGGGGCTGCATTCTTCCTGGTGGTTGGGCCAGGCTTGGGGTGGCCCTGGTCTCCTATGACCCATGCAAACACACAAACAGGCACGTGCCAAGCTGCTCATGTGAGCCAGAGCGCTGCTAATCCTTCTGTGCTGTCTGACTGGTTCTGCTCCCTGTGCAATGTTTGCACAGGAAGACAAACATGGCACTGTGTCATCAGGCTGCATGGGCCACTGATGTCAGTGGGCAAGGACCTGCAGGGCCAGCCCTGTGCTCTGTGGCACCCACGGCCTTCTGCCCACCACCGTCCTGCAGCTCACTTAAATGCTGGCCCTCACTGCACCAGCTGCACTGGTGAGCTCCACCATCTGCTCAAAGGGGCTCCAACCACTCACTTCTGCCATCAGACCCTGCTCCTAGAACAGGGAGAAACAATGGAAAGCCAAGACACCTGGAAGAGAAGGAAAAGAAGGGGAGGAATCTGAATGCTGCATTGTTATTACTGGTTCATTAACATTTTTATTAATTATTAACTAGTTCCAGGTCACATTCTGCTCTTGTTAAAATTGCAAAAGAGTTTGCTTTCTAACCACATATAATTACTCTTGTTAGGCTCAAAACTTCCATCATTTTAGATGAAATTTCCCCTGGGGGCCTTAGCCCAAAGTTTAATTTGTATAAAAGACCTGAGCAATGGAAAAAAAAAGAAATAAAAAAAAGAAAAGGTTCTCCCTTTTTGGTGTACAGGGAGAAGGAGAAATACCCATTTTCTCCCCATCATCCAAATAAAAGAGAAAGAAAGAGAAAGAAAGAAGTGTAATGACCCTGTGTGTGAAAGCCAGAGTGGCTGGGAACTGAAAACTGCAATTTGGCAGGGAAATTACTCTTTGATGGGGAGCCTTGCGCAAGTGTAGCTTGAGGAAATTCATCCTAACTTGGTCAAGCTCTGGCTTTTCAGAGAGCATCTGCTGAACATTCAGGACATGAGGCATGGCGGGATGTGCCAAGCTGGCTCATGCTGTGGGCGTGCCAGTGATGAGGGCCATGAGGCCCAGCCTTGTCCCAACCGCAGGAGATGTCCTTCACCATGCTCTGGCCTGGGGAATACTGCAGCATTCCTACCAGCAAGTCTGGGCTGGACAAGCAGCAGCCGCTCCAGCTTGCAGGTGCATATGGGGCACAGAGAGATGCTCTCCTCTGGGGTTGCACTGAGCCAGCTTAGGCTATGGGAACAACAACACACCAGCTCTTCCTTCTTCCCAGCTGTTTTCCAAACATGCAGCATTRCTTCCACAGAATCACAGAATCGGTAAAGATGGAAGGGACCTCTGCGGATCATCTAGACCAACGCCCCTGCTCAAGCAGGGTCACCTGGAGCATGTTAGACAGTGTTGCATCCAGGGGGGCTTTGAATATCTCCAGAGAAGGAGACTCCACAACTTCTCTGGGCAACCTGTGCCAGTGTTCCGTCACTCTCACAGTGAAGAAATTGCCCCTCACATTCAGGCGGAACTTACTGTGGTTCAGTATTTGCCTGTTGCCTCTAGTTCTGTCGCATGGGACAACTGAAGAGAGTTTAGCCCCATACTCTTGACACCCTCCCTTCAGGTACTTATACACATTGATAAGATCCCCCCTCAGTTTTCTCTTCTCCAGGCTAAACAGGCCCAGCTCTCACAGCCGTTCCTCAGAGGGCAGATGCTCCAGCCTTCTGATCATCTTCGTAGCCCTATGCTGGACTCTCTCCAGTAGCCCCATGTCTCTCTTGTACTGGGGAGTCCAGAACTGGGCACAGTACTCGAGATGAGGCCTCCCCAGGGCTGAGTAGAGGGGCAGGATCACCTCCCTCGACCTGCTGGCAACACTCTTCCTAATGCACCCCAGGATACCATTGGCCCTTCATTGCCACAAGGGCACGTTGCTGTCTCGTAGTCAATTTGTCGTCCACCAGCATTCCCAGGTCCTTCTCCACAGAGCTGCTTTCCAGCAGGTCAGCCCCCAGCTTGTACTGGTGCCTACGGTTATTTCTCCCTAGGTGCAGGACTCTGCACTTGCCCTTGTTGAACCTCAGGGGGTTCCCCTCCACCCAGCTCTCCAGCCTGTCCAGATCTCTCTGAATGGCAGCACAGCCCTCAGGTGTATCAGGCACTACTCCCAGTTTGGTATCACCAGCAAACTTTCTGAGGATGCACTCTGTCCCTTCGTCCAGGTCATTGATGAATAAGTTGGACAGTATGGGACCCAATACTGATCCCTGGGGAACACCACTAGCCACAGGCCTCCAACTAGACTCCGCGCCACCAACGACCCTCTGAGCTCTGCCTTTCATCCAGCTCTCAATCCACCTCACTGTCCACTCATCTAACCCACACTTCCTGAGCTTACCTAGGAGGATGTTATGGGAGACAGTGTCAAAAGCCTTGCTGAAATCAAGGTACACTACGTCCACTGCTCTCCCCTCATCTACCCAGTCAGTCATGCCATCACAGAAGGCTATCAGATTGGTTAAGCATGATTTCCCCTTGGTGAAAGCATGCTTACTACTCTTGATCACCTTCTTTTCCTCCATATGCCTGGAGATGATATCTAGAACAATCTGTTCCATCACCTTTCCAGGGATGGAGGTGAGGCTGACTGGTCTGTAGTTGCCTGGGTCCTCCTTCTTGCCCTTTGTGAAGACTGGAGTGATATTGGCTTTCTTCCAGTCCTCAGGCATCTCTGCAGTTCTCCATGACTTTTCAAAGATGGTGGAGAGTGGCCTAGCAACAACATCTGCCAGCTCCCTCAGTATCTGTGGGTGCATCTCATCAGGGCCCATGGATTTGTGAATGTCAAGTTTGCCTAAGAGATTTCTAATCCTCTCCTCCTCAGAATAGGATTAGCACACAGAAACACACACATATAGGGTGGTACTCACATGGTTACACACACTCACACACATGCATTCAGGGCCTCAGTCCCAGGGGCTTCTGCAAACCTGGCTAGAAAGCCCTACCTCTCCATCATTCCTGCTAAACAGAAGTGGGAACCTCTGTAGGCACCAGCTTCTCATCCAGGAAACTGAGGCCACATGGACACCTGTTCCAGGTGCTGGATGCAGCATATGTGGTGCATGAACTTGCCTGCAGCCTAGGAAAGCCAGATTCCCTATCCCTAAATGCAATCACTGCTCTGTCAGGGTTGCCTCCATTCTATAAGGAAGTATTAACTGCTTGCAATGCAGCCTATGGGCAAGGAAAATCTTGGATGATGTGTTGCAGTGCAGATAATTCCAAAAGCTTCTGAATCACCATGGGCGTGGTTTCCTGGCTTTCCCCAGTGCAGCCTGGTGCCCAGGAAAACTTTGGAGAGTTTGGACACTAATCCTTTGATCTCACAAGGCCACAGTTATGATCTGCTCCTTAGAGCTCCCACGGGATCCAGACCATTCGGGTGAGTATCCCATCTCTATCACTCTGCATTAGGGTAAGTCTCTGACCCCCCAGGACCATGGAGTCACAGGTGACCAGGTGAACCGAAGCATTCTTCCACCAGCCTCGCTCAGGTCCTGTTGTTTCTACACCATGAGCATCCAGGCATCCCACTGTAGAGCAGCTTTCTCATTTGTTTGCAGTGTGTTTGTTTTTCACCTGGCTCTGTTTAGCAAATGTTAAACAAGCAGTAAAAGCACAGTCAGAAATTGCCCTTGCCCATTGGGCAAACAGTGGGAGTGAGCACATGGTTCAGACCCATTCCACATGTGAAATCTGGGCCTGTTTTTTCTGCCACTAGTGGCAGCCGAGTGAGCCTTGGTCCCGCAGAAAAACTAGGACTGGATCCTGCTCCAGGGAGCAGGTGGCCTCCCTGGGAGCTGAATGCCACTGTGTGTGTCTATGTGCAACTCTTTGTGTGCATGAGTGTGTGTGTGAGTGTGTTTGTGTGCGCCCATGCAAAACTCTGTGTTTGCTCTCCTGGGGTGTGTGTGTGCAACCCTGTGTATGCTACCCTGAATACATGTGTGTGAGTGTGTAATCATGTGAGTGCCACCCTCTGTGTGTGTGTTTGTGTGTGCTACCTGGTGTGTGTGCTCACAACTTTGTGTGTGCAGTCTTATGTATGCTACTCTGTGTATATGTGCTACCCTGTGCATGCTACTGTGTGTGTGCTAGCCTGCATGTACATGTAATCCTGCATGTTACCACAAAGATGTGTGTGGTAACTCGAGTGTGTTACCCTGTGTGTGTGCACTGCACCTCATATTCATTACTATACATGTGTGCAGTACTCCATGTGTTATCATGTGTATATGTACTACCCCATGTATGTTATTCTGTGTGCATGTGTGCATATGAGCATGTCATGCTTGTGCATGTGTGTGCTTGCATGGGACCCCACAAGAACTATCACATGTGCGTAGTACCCCGTGTGTGTTACTGTGTATGTAAGTGCGTGGTAACCCCGTGTGTGTGTGTGTGTGTGTGTGTGCGTGTGCGCGCGCGTGTGTGTGTGTGCGCGCGCGCAGCACTGCGTGCGCCCGCGCATCTCCGCGCCGGGCTGCGAGCAGGCAAGATTCGGAGCATCTCTCTCACCGCGGCGGCTGCAGTTTCCTCTCCCACCAGCAGCGAGCAGCAAGTGGATGTGCGATCGGGCGCGCATACGTACACATACACACACACACGTACACACACACACACACACAAGCACACACACAAGCTCGCGCGCGCGCACGCGCGCGTACACACACACGCCTGCACACACCCGCACACACACACACACACGCACACGCTGCGCGCACACACACACACGCACACGCTGCGCGCACGCACACACACACACACACCCGCACACGCTGCGCGCACACACACACACCCCCCTTCCCACGAGCACTCACAGCCTCTTGCCTCAGCCCGTGGCACACTCGCCCTGCTCAGTGCCCGCACCCAGCGGCGCGGCGTGCACGCACACAGCCTAGCCTTCCCCGCACTTCCCAGGCGCACGCAGCCGGCCGCGCTGCCTTCTCGCACGTCCCCGCTCTGCTCAGCCCCACTGCTCAGCGGTCGTGCCCGCCTGCTCAGCCGGCACACGCACACCTCCACGCCGCCTGTACTCGCCCCAGCGCTCACCCTCCGGCCCGCTCAGCCCTGCCCGCGCCCCAGCTCCTCTCCCCCTCGGCCCTTCCCACAGCCCTCGGCTCTGCTTGCACACCTTCGCACACGCACACGCACACGCGCACGTGCCCGCTGCGTGGTGCCGAGGACACCCCCGGCTGCCCTACCTGCTCGGCACCAGGGCCTGCCGCCGCTCCCCGGCCGGCCCCACGGCTCCCTCGCGGCTCAGCGCCCGCCGGGGCCGCCCTGCCCGCGGGAGAGGAGAGCGGCGGCCCGCGAGCGCGGAGCGCGGCAGGTCGCAGCGACGGGGGGCTGCAGGGAGGGGGCGCGCGCGGCGCAGAAGCGCNGCCGCCGCCGTCTGATGAGCCGCGGCTCCGCTGCGCCGGGCAGCAGCCACCCCACCGCCCCGCCGCGCCCCGCCGCCCGGCGCCATGCACCTCCACCCGGAGGCTGCCACCGGAGGTGAGTGTCCCTGCAGCGCCGAGCAACGGAGTGAGGGCGGGGGGGAAATGCCCGCGAAGGGGCCGCCCGCAGTCCCCGCTTGGTCCCGCCAGAGTTGCCGGACGGGACTTAGGACAGTTTGGGGAGAAAGTCGCCGCCACGGCTTTCAAATGAGTCACCGCCCTGCGGAGCTGCCTGGGCCGGGGCGCCCGCTGCTCCCGGGGCAGCGGCCGCTCCCCAGGGCAGCCCTCAGCCCCGCGGCAAGCGCCCGATTCCAGCCCCCGGAGCGAGCAGCAGGTCCCGGGTGAACCTGCAGCCCCTGGGAAAGCCCCCAGCCCCCAGGTGAGCACGTTTCCCCAAGTCCCGAGGCAGGCACTGGGGCAAGAACCCGCTCCAAGGAGAGCACCCAACACAAGCACCCTGGTTCCAGGCAAGCACCCAGCCACCAGGCAGGCACCCAGTGCTAGAGCAAGGGCAATCTCCCAGCACCCAGGAGGGCACCTGGGAGGAAGCTCTCAGTGCAGACACCAAGGAAAGCCCACAGATGCAGGCAAACACCCAGCCTTGAGCAGAGCATCATCATCTGCCTCAGCCCTTTGCTTCTGGGGCTCCCCCGAGCCCTGATTTCCCTCATGCTCCGCCATATCTACCTATTGCACCTCTGCCCACCAAGGACAATTTGGGAAGGTGCTTTAGCCAACGCTGTTTTGCTGATCTCATGCTCTGAAGGCATCAGTCAGCTCCGTGCTTAGGAAGCTGGGATGCTGATCTGGAGGGTTTGGGGCATACAGCAACACAGTAGGGCCTGTCTGAGCTTGCAGCAGCCCCATCCCCTTGCCAGCATGACGAGAAGGCAGAGGGGAAGGGATGCCACAGGAAGCAACATGGCTCGCCAGGCCTGGTAACCGCTTACCTGCAGGGTCCTGGTGCCAAAGGAGCAGCTGCTGCTGGGCTTGACAGACAGAAGGATGGCATGTACGGTGGCAGCATGTGGACATGCTGGTGGGAGACATAGCAGAGCCCTGGTGCTTGGAGAGCAGGCACTGCTGATGCCAGCATGCCTGGGACGCTTAGTGGAGCATGGCCTGCAGCAGTCAGCAGGCTGAGGCAGTGCTGGGCACCATATTACTCTGGCATTTGTTTGTGGCAGCACTGGTGCTGCCCTGGAGTTGGTAGCTTGGGACTAGCTGCCTTTGATGGGACGTTTCTTCCTCCCTAGATGCTCAGCAGTCCCTCTTTCTGCAGTGTCAGAATAGCTGGGTCTCACGCCCCTGTGGAGGTGCCCTTATGGACAGGGAAGCACAGCACAGCATTGCTAAGTGCCTTGTCCAAGGTTACTCAGCAGGTCGATGGCAGAGTGGGGCTGTGAGCCCGTTTCCAGCTGGCAGCATCAAGGCTGGGCTGCTCTTCCCACAGCCCGAGGGCAGTGAACATCTGCCACAGCACCTGAGCTTATTTACCCTGTGTGTCTTCTCCTGGTTTGCCCCCTGGCCTCCACTTGATAGTCTCCTTACCTGCAGCGGACAGTACTGCCAGTGTTTGTGGCACCTTTGCTGCTCCCCAGGCTTGCTAGCAGGCTGCCGATTAAAATGGCTGAGCCTGAACTGTCCTGATCCCCTGGGTTTCAAACCAGGGGCAGATCCCTTCCCAAACCAAACATCCTGTCTTATCTGTCTCTCACCAAATGGGAGTTTTCCCATATCTCCAGCAACCTGGTTGCAATCTGTGCTGTTCATCTTGGTGCTGTCAGCAGCAGGGTGCCTCGACAGGGTCTACTGGCACAGAATATACCTGTGCCAGGCAGCTCTCAGCTGGCACCAGGACACTGCATGCCTGATTCACCATTTCCCTTTTGCCCTTTGCTTCTTTTATGCCCTAATGTGCTGCCTCATTTCCTTCCGCACCACTGTGTAGCCAAGGTGTGGCCATGCTGTCTGTGGAGGCTTAAGGCTTTCCTCCACTGGTGAAGGTTGGGAGCAATACTGGCAAGGGCCTTTTCTCTGACCATGTCCCATGTGGAATTAGCCCTGTTGAACTGCCCAGTAAGGGAAATGTATCCCCAGGCTGCCCTGCTTAGCAGGAGCGTGTGGCACCCTTGTGCTATACAACCCCACCATTGCACCTGGACTCACACGCTGGACATGGCTAGATGCAGTGGGTGCCGTAGGGCAGCCTGGGTGTCTCTCAGCCTGCTCTGGTCAGACCCACAGAGCTCCAGTGTACTGGGAGCTCAGCCCTCCACTCCTGTGTGGTCTTTGGGCAGAGAAAGAGCCAGACATTTGTCCCACTGAGCCCTCAAGTGCAGCTGGATGTTGGGGAGGGCTGGGGCATGAGCATCTGTGGTAGCTGGGTGAGGACATCAGGGTGTCCTCCAGATTTGGCAAGAAACAGGCCCTTCCTTGGCTGAAGGAGGCACCACACTGGCAGCGCTGATACAAGAGAGCTTTTGAACATCACGCTGTGTTCATCTGGAGGTAAATCCCATCCAGGAAAGATCTGTGTGCGATATATCCACATCCTGCCTTGTGCTTCTTGTGCTACCAATAGGAATTCCCATGGCCCTGTGGCCAGACACAGCATTGGCCTTGTCTGCTGTTCTGTGTGACTGTGCTAGGGAATGGCGGTTGTGGCTCTCCAGCACCGGCTGCATTTCATGGTGGGGGGAAAGAGAAATTTGGTAATTTGGGAAGCTTTGTTTGCTGCCATCTGTGAAGTGCTTTATGATCCAGGACAAAGAACGCCTTGCAGCCAGAGTATAAATTTGTGAAGCTCAGCTCTACTGGGAATGGGGAGACCTTGCAAAGGAGCATGGCAGGGAGAGATGTTTTGGCACAGTTGAAATTGGGATCAAACCCAGGTGCTTTGCAGAGCATCTCTCCCCCCCCCCACCCCAGTTGAATGCAGACAGAGTTTAGCAGTTGGTGCCGTGCTGCTCATAGGACCACTGCCTGTGGTACCTGTGTCCTGCAACATGTCAGGAAACCCATGATTGCAAAACAGAGATTGGCTTTGGAGCAGAAGGTGCCCTCCCTATCACAGAGATGTATCTCCCCCATGCCAAGCTGACTTTTCTGGTGCCAGATCCTGCCCTCTTCTCCTTTGTGATGTAAGATCTCCCATCTTTCTCCTTCTTCATGCCAAAGCCAACTGTCCCCTCTCCTGGGAGGCAGTTTGATTCCTGCTGTTTCATCTCCTCCATGCAACAAGCAGGTGCCAGGGCACTGAGTCTTGCACCTGGTCCTGCATCCCCTGTCTGCCCTGGGCCCTACTCTGTCCATCCACCACCGTCGTGCATCCCTGCCTCCCCGCCCCGAAGCTCCGTTTCTCCTGGCAGCCTCCTCACTCTCAGCCAGAGGGAGCTGAGAGCAGAGCCGCCATGGCCCCTCTGGAGGCAGTGAATAAATAACCAGGTGGCTGTGCCTTTTCTCTGAATGTTGTCTCCAGGCAGGTGGCAGGGAGTAATGGTGAGGTCTGTGTGCCCACATGGCAGGTGTTGGGAGGAATGACAGCACAGATCCTGAGGGTTGGGACAAAAGCCGACAGCCAGGTTAAAAATAAGACAAAACAGGCCATTGGAGGCAGATTGCACAATGGGTCCCATGTGAATAGACTCGGAGGAAGAGGGGGAAAGCTGAGGGAAGGCAGACAAAGAGCAAAGAGCTGGCAGCTGCTGGGCAGCACCCACAGCTGTGGGCTGGGTGGCCTTGCTGAGAGCCAGGCACCTGCTGCAGCCACACGTCCCACATGGGGCTGGCACAGGGCAGGGTTCATCACCTGATTGCCCTCCCCCATCCTACTCCTGGTGCTGCAGGGCTGCGGGCTCAGGTGCAGGGGTGGCTACTGCTGTGCCATGGAGCATTGCCCTGGGGTCTCATCCCATCTTGTCATACCTGGGTCTGGCAGCACCTGCATCCTCCCGGCACCCCACAGCTTTGCTCTGACACATCCTTTGCAGCAGCAGTGCATGCCTGCAGTTAAGCCCCTCTGGCTCTGTCTTGCATGCCCTGCCTGACCCTCTCCCATGTGCCCTGCCAGCTTTGGCTTTCTCTCCACCATCTCAGTAGCAGCCCTCCAATGCACTCAGGGCTGCTGCCTCCCAGAATAGCTCCAGTGCCCACGGGAGGCCACATACATGCATGTGACATGCATGCTCCCATTCCCAGGCCAGCAGCAATGGGGATGGGGGCTATTGAAGGGCAGGGTGGTCTATCCCTGAGTTTGGGCCTTGTGGAGGCCCAATCTTCTCCCACACCGAAGAACAAGAGAGGAGCTGGAGGCGGCTTTGCACTGCCTGTTCTCGCGGCTTTTCAGCTTGCCAGGGAAGGGCGGGGGAGATGAGAATGAAGACAGATGCAGATAATATCACTGCCACCCCCTGGCCCCTGGGGGCTCAGCTACAATATCTATTATAGATGAATTCAGCAGGGGAAGGGCTTTCTACAAGCAGACAGCAGGGCAGGCGTGCAGGGACTATGTGCAAAGGCAGAGCACCCAGGGAAAGCATAGAATGGGGTGCTGATGGAGGGCTCAGGCTCCTGGAGTGGAATGTGATGCCAGGTGCCTGTGTGGGATCAGGGCTAGTGCAGGGCACAGTGGCTGCTCTGTCCCAGGCAGCTGGTCTCAGGTGTCCAAGGGGCTCGCTGAGGTGCGGGAAACTGCACAGGTGGGCACCCTGGCAAGCTGGGCACCAGCCCAGGAGGAGGGCAGGCGAGACGGGGAGAGGGTCACCTTCAGGGAAGCTAATGAGGTTTGAAAGGGAAGTGGCTAATCTCACTGACGGAGATGAAGCTGGGGTGGTGAAGGACACCAGGGCAGTGGAGGAGGAACAGTGCAGCCACCACTCTCCCTGTGCTTGTGGGCTGCTCCTGGGCTGGGGGATGCTGCCAGCAGAGCCCTGGGGCTGCAGGTTGGGGGGTCCACATGCCCCCATTGGGAGCTGCACATGCTTCTTCTGCTCTGGCTGGGCCTGTGGGAAAGCAGCAGTGGCAGTGGGGACAGGTGTCCCTGTTTGGGCCCAGCTCCGTGTGATCCCTCAGTGGCTAGGTGTACAGGAAAATTTGCACTGGCAATAGGTTCTGGAGGCTCTGGCTCCTGCCTGGGCTGAGAGGCCAGGCAATGTCAGCAGATACAGTGGCATGACAACATGAGAACCAACAGCAATGTATGCCCTGGACTAGAGCAGCACCAGGAGCCAGTGCTGTGCTGGGTGCTGCTGCTCACACTAAACGCCTGGTGTGTGTTGCTGCTGAAGTGGGAAGCAGGGCAGAAGTGTGCCTGCAAGCCCAACTGGCTCTTCTGCAGCTTCCAGCCATCATCTCCACAAGCAGCGGTTTCATGAGCACAAATTCCTGCCTTTCCGTCCCCAGAGCTTTCCTCCTCCTCCTCCTCTTCCCACCACCGCTCAACTAATCTAGCTATCACTATATGAGGACCTACCAGTGCTGGGGTGGCACCTTTGCGAAATGCTCCTGCAACAACCCCCTACCGAGGGGAGGGGGCTTCTGGCAGGGGCTGTGTGTACAGGTGATGAGCCTGACAGTCCTGCCCACATCCATGTTTTGGGGCAGAGACATCCTTCCAGACATCAGGAGTTGGCTAGAAAGAGAAAAAAAGGCTGCCCTGAAGCTGAGTGGGAGAAAGCAGCCAGAGGCACTCCTCTTGTGAAACATGAGGCGTCAAAGCAAGCTGTTGAGAGCCAAGTTCAAAGTAAGGAGGTCCCTCATGTGAGGGACAAAAACCCCATGGGACTTGCTGCCAAAGGATGGCATGGCTGCAGAAAGTCCTGTGCGTTCAGGGGGGACCAGACACTCACTGGGAAAAGAGAGCCCCTGGGGACCACTGAACAGAGAAACCACATAGTCTCAGGAAATCTTGAGCCACAAGTAATTGGAGACTGGAAGAGCATTGAGGAAAGAGTCATATACACTTGCCAAATTCTTCTTCTACCATAAGTTTCTGCTCCTGGTCCCTCTGGGGAGCAACACGTGCTGAGTGGCCCTTGCCTGATGTGGTTGTTGTGGAGAAGTGTCCACGTGTTCCTAGCCATGGGAATAGCCACATAGTGCTGCCATGGGTGCGATAAATCACGCTCAGTGGCTCTGTCCCAAGCTAGGATGAGGGGAAGAGGCCAGGCAGGTTTTGTTCCTGCTCTGGGTGCTGCTGTTTGGAGAAGGGACACTCAGTGGAAGGAAAGAAGCAGCAGAGGAGTGGTACCTGCAGACATGTAGCGGGAGATGCACCGCAAACCTCCACAGCCCATGTCCCTGGGGGACCTGCCCACCCTGCAGCATTGCTGGGGTCAGGATCCAGCCCAGCCACCCCGCACGTGCTACCATCCCCTGGGCGTTACATGGATGCTGTCTGACAACAGGAGATGTACAACCAGGCTGGCACACCCAGCACATGCGGCCAGGCATGCGTGGCTGCAGGTAGCTCTGCAGTGCTGGGCTGGTTGAGTGGACATGGGTGGTTTGCCCCACAGATGCTGATGTGTCTGCTCTGCAGTGATGCCCATGGCTGCATGCATGCATAGAGGAAGGCTGTGCAACCTGGCTGAGCAGCACATGAATGTGCTATGCATGCAGCTTGCTTGCCATCCGCATACCGGCACAGGACAGCAGCGCAGCTGCAGTGTGTAGACTGGCATTTACAGATGCAGGCATGCTGGGAGGGCCAGAAAGGGGGGTGCTGCTGTGCAGCAGCACTGCCCAATGCAGGGCTGCAAGGAGCTGCGAGCATCCTGTCCCCATTATGGGGTCGATTTGGGGCTGTCAGTGGAGAGCAGCAGCAGGTTGTCAGGAGGCCCTGGCTCATCTCTCCCCGGTGGGGCTCAGTCTGGTGGGAGGCCAGGAGTGAGAACCTGTGGCCCTACACCTCTTCCCAGCTTTCTGTGAGAGAGGTGGGTCCTGGAGTCCTGCCAGCACATGGATGCCAGAGGCTGGAAGCACATGGATGCCAGAGCTGCAGGCACTGGGTGCATGGACTGTCCCTGCCAGGTCTCTGGTCCAGAGAGAACCATCAGGAAGTGGGAGTTTGAAAGTCCTGAGGTAAAGTCACTCAGGGCAGGGTGGACAGCCAGCCAGCGTCATGCTGGGGGAGGCAGAGACAGGCAGATTGACAGCTCTGGAAGATGGACAGATGGCTGGATGGATAAACAGATGTGTATGAGGGATGGATGGAAGGATGGAGAGACTGATGGATGTATTTGAGAGGGGAATGCACAGATAGACAGACAGATACATAGATGGAGAGCAGGTGTCTATTCCCTTTCCTCTTGCTGCATGCATACGTAGTGTGTTTGGATGCAGTGCTCCAAACTTTCTCCAGCTTTCTCTGGAGAGGGACAGCTGATGTGTGTGAGGTTGTCCAGGCACCCACCAGGATGACAGCAGAGCCACAGAGCTGCCTGGCACCATCTCCATCTCCTTTCCCAGCCAGGTCCTTGCCAGATGTTCACAGCCACCCGGCAGGGCAAGGTCGCTGCCCACCAACCAGCCCCACTCCCATGGCTGTGCCTTTGCCCAGCTTTGCCCCATAACCTGTCAGGCCAGCTCCTCACAGCCAGCCAAATGAGGAGAAAATGGCAGTAGGAAGTCAGTGAGTGAGGGGATTGCATCCAGTGACAGGATTTGAACCCAGGATCAGCATCCCCAGCAAGACATGTGGCCATGCTCTGCCTGGCAGGTCCACTTAAGTAGGGCAGCTCCATCACTGTGCTTGGCTCCAGGGCAGCTGTCCGGGGGCCACGCTGCTTCCCACACTGGTGTCTTGTTGCATCCCGTGCCTGCAGCCAGGCCCTCTCTCCTGCCTTTGGAGTCTCCCATTCTGAATCTCTCCCACTGCTTCCTGCTGCTTGCCCCCAGCAGGGTTTGGGAGCACTGCTCTGGACCCTGCTATGGCTCCCACCTGTACCACACTTAGGATCCTACCCAAGAGCTGCACATTCACAGCTTTTCAGCTGCAACCTAAAAATAAGAGGTTTGGGAAATAGCTAACAAAAGAGTGGGAGGAGGCAAAGAGGAGGAATTGACGGCCCCGGCACCAGGCAGGCAGCATCTGGGAAGCCCCAGCATGGCAGCACGGCTGCCTTGCTCCCCGTTGCACAGTGCCTGGAGCCCCAGTGGCAGGCAAGCCAGTGGCATGCCTCACAGTGCTGCAACTGTGGGAACCCCGAAGTAGGCACTTCACATCTCCATTCCCTTGTCCCCAGGAGAATGGGGTTCAGCTCTGCAAGCACATATACATGTCTGCACCTGGGCTGGCATGGACTGGCATGCTCCCCATCAATGTTGCAGTGGAAGGCAAACTGGCATGCAGAGAAATTTCCCTGCATGGAGCTGTAGCATCTTGGCTCTGGAGCGATTTCAATCTCTGCTTCCAGGGAGCGAAGCAGGCAAGCTGGGTGTTTCTGGTGGAAGGAGGCTCTGCACAGCTTTGATTTCTCCCCAGGTTTGTGGATACCCATGTCTCTGGCTTCTGATGGCACTGATGATAGGGGAGGAGATGACACCAGAGGGGAGCGTGTTTGCCTGGAGCCTGGGGTTGAGGCATGCAAGCAGGGTGGGAGAGTGCTTTCAGAGGGGACTAGACTGGAATAGCAAGCAGCTGAAGAGCGGCTGCATGGCACAGACCTTGTGCCTACCCCTGCCGTTGCAGACAGGGCCAGTGCCCTGTGGCACCTACTTGATCCCATGCAGCAGGGTGGGTTTAATTGCATGCCAAAGGGTTTTTAGTGGTGGGGATTTCACTCCATTCCTGGCATCCTTTCCAGTGCATGAGAGCTGAGGAGTTACTCCTTGTAAAGACTTTATAGACAGATGGAAACTCCTCAATCCATGACTGCATTATCTGGAGCATATCAGATACAGGCTACTCAGGTCTGAGCTCATTGAGGGTAGTTATAGCCTGCCAAGGATCCTTCCTAACTGGGCCTGGGCTGGGCTTTTTCATGTTTTGGATGCAAAAGTAGGGCTCTAGGGACCAACTTAGGGAGGCTCATATAGCTGGGACTGGGGTAGGGGAAATTCCTGTGACAGTTCACTTGGAGGCTTTTGGTTGCCCCATCTGCCTTGCTGGGAGGGGGGGGGAAGGGAGGGGAAGGGCTGTTGCTGTCAGTCCTGGCATCTTTGTGAGGAAGAGGGGGAGCTTTTCTTTGTGCCCAAGTCCCGGGTGGAGCCAGGAAGGGCAAAGTGTCCCTATGACGTAGGGTGGCTGCATGCCAAATCTGTTGGCCCCACTGGTTGGTCCTGGCGCTGTCGAGAAGCCAGTTGTGCAGGATCACAGTTTATGCAATGCTCAGAAAATAACAATCCATGTCAGATGCCTCAGCAGGTCTCAGCTGGTCAGGTTTGAAGAGTTTCCTCCACTGCCACAGTGGCTGCAAACTTGCTCGTGGTCTTGCTGAGTGATTGCTCACCTGCAGCCGCAGGGGCTCCGGGTGGGACCAGCATGAGATGTCACGGTCCACCAATGGAGAGGGGACGGTGTTCCCATCTGCCTCCCATCCCCTTGGAGGGGCCCTCTGCCTCCATTCCAAGGACTGTCCCCTCACCATAGGGAGAGGGGGACCCACTCCCCCATCGTAGGGACCCTCTGCCCATAACAGGGATCATCTCCTCCAGCACAGGGACCCTCCCTTCTGGAGCAGCCAGCTGGTTGCTACTCATGCAGTGCCGAGCAAATCCTTCACAGCAAGCTGCAGTGCTAACAAGGCAGGTAATCCCATCATCAATAAGTGGCAGTAAAAATGGAGTTATATCTCATTGAACCCTGATGCAAGAACTGCAGGGAAGCACCATGCTGCCCTGTTCCCCATCACCACCTCCTTCCTCCCCCTCACCTCCTGATGCCCCGCACAGGGATGCTGCAAGGCAAGAGATGCCTGAGCCCTGGCACATGGGTCTCAGGCCCTACAGGGACCATCCAGCTTTGGTCACACCACACAGCCACCCCCTAAACCTCATGGCAGTGCACGCAGGTCCTTGCAGGCTGCCAGCCGCTGTCTCGCGTGCACCACGTGCCTGGCTCTGTCTGCGCTGGCAGATAAAAGAGATTTATGGAGAGTGCTGGGGAAGCAAAGGGGCAGTGAGGAGAGTAAACAAGCACCGTATTTATCATGCACTCCTGTCTCCACGGCCTTGGGCGTGCCGCCTCCTGCAGGCAGTAATTGCTAGCCAAGAGGTGAGCCCTGGCTCATGTGGGAACTGCTGGGTACCACTGACTGCAGCACCCTGGTCCTGCAGGGTAGGGGGTCGACCCAGCCCCTGGACCCACCAGCCTAGCTTCATTTGGGTCGAAGAGATAATTCGGTACTGCAGCAAAGCTCTCGTTGCCTGGGGCTGCCCAGGGCCAGGGCAAGCTGAGGCACTCAGCCCCATGCCGGAGAGCGTCAGCTTTGTTCTCTAATTAACAAGTGCTAATTGCCCGGAAAACAAGTCATTTAAACCTGAGGTGAAAGTGGCTCGCAGACTTTGCAGCCTAGTGGCTGGTATCTCTCTGTCAGGGCTGGGGCTACAGGAAGCAGGGCCAGTGTGGGTTGTGAGACCGAGTGCTGCAGGGTAGGAGCCCGRTGTGAATGGGAAGGGCATGTGGGGGTCTGTGTGCACAGGTGTGCATGTCTGTGCACGCACATGCTGTCATGGATGTGTGTCACAGAGCAGGCAGCCCCGATGTGCCAGGCATTGCTCCTTGGAGAGGGCTAGTGAAGGTTAGAAGTGGCCATGAGTTCGGTCAGGAAAGCGGTGCATGGTCCTTGCTGGCTGTGAGCCATCTGGTCACTGCCAGGGCCTGGCTCTGTCCCTGACACTGCAAACCACCCTGACTCCATCTGCCTGTGTGTATGCACATGTATCTGCTCATCCCACCATCCCAGCAGTTTGGCTTTTCAGTGTCAAATGCAGGATGCCTGCTAGGCTGGACGTGTCACCCGGCATTGGAGACACCAAGAATGTGGAGACCTGAATGCCTTCATAATGCAGCAAGAGGAGGCAAGGTTATTTCCCATGCATGCAGGCTGGAAAAAAAGCTGCTGTGGCAGTAGCTGGGCTTGCACAGGGGATTGTCGGCCGCCTGTGCACTCTGGCTGGAAGCAGGCATCAAGTGTGGGCACAGCTCCGTCCCACCAGCTGGAGGAGCAGGCTCAGCATCACTGCATCCTGAGTGGGGCCATGGCATGCACCACCATCCTTCTTTCTCCTGTTGGTCCCTGCTCTGGCTCTGTCACCTGGCAAGCAGCTTGGGGGATGATGGCTCCAGGGATGCCCTGGTCCTCCCCACACCTGGGGGTGTGCAGCCCTACCCTTTGCATAGGCAGGGCTCGAGAGGGCTCTGCTCTGAGGATGCCACCAAAATGAACCCAGTGACAGTTTCCTCCTTATGCCATGTTGTTGAGCAGTGGGAGTACTGGGGGTCTGAGCAGAGTGGGCTATGGCCCTGCCATGGGTGCCCTTCACCATGGGGGCTGGGTGTGAAGCCCCAGGCACAGAGCCCTGGGCTGATTTCTCCTTCCTAAGCAGGGATCATCCTTCACTTGAGCTGTGTTACCCCAGTGCTCTCTGCGGGCAGCGCACTTCACTCCTTTCTTTCTTGCTCTCTTTTGATTTAGCTTTTGCCAGATTACATTTAAGATGAACTTAACTCTGCATGGATGGAGGCGTCTCTGGAAACTCCAGCTGAAGCCCAGCAGGGGTTGCAGCAGTCTCCGGCGTGGGGGTCATGATCACCTAGTTCGTTAGCATGCTGTTTTGGGTGTGACTGAGCTGGCCCTTTCCAGCCTAGCTGTTCCTGGAGCAAGTGGCTGCCTCTCCAAGTCCATTGCCTGCCCCACTGGGCTGCCACCTGCCTTGCAGGTCCCACAGCTGGGGCTGTCCTCTCTGTGGAGCCCGTGGGCATGGCTGTCTCAATCCCCTCTTTTCTTCTGGCTGGCTGGCTGGCAGGCTGGCTGCCCACCCTCCCTCCCTTCTCCTCTCCCCTCCCCCCGCTGCTTCTCTGCCTTCCATTTATAAATGTTTGAAATTAAGGGCTGGTCCCAAATTCCCTCCTAGGCAACAGTTGCTAAGTGAGTTTTACACACAAGCTCCTCATGATGGTGCCATCAAACCCCCCCATGCTTTTCTGCTTTTGGAAAGAGGGAAGCACATGTGAATGCCACTGGCCAGGGCCAGGGGCTGCACCCAGCCCTGCCCCTGTGCCTCGCTCACCTGCATCCCGTGGCAGACAGCACTGCTCTAGCACACCCTCTTTAAACTCCTTTTTTAATTGTCATTGTCATCTTTTTTTTTTCTTTTTTTTTCTTTTTTTTTCCTTTCAGTTACTCACCATGTGCTTTCTGCAGCTGATTTAGGCCAGTTCACAAAAGGGGCCATTTCTCTGCCCACCACAGAGCTGGTGAAGCTGGCGATATGGTGACAAGTTGCCAGGCCAGCTTGTGCTGGGGCCAGTGGAGAGAGAGCAGCTGTGGGGCCACAGGAGCAATAGCCCACCAGGGCAGCTGCAAAGGAAGCCGGAGGGGTTATCTGATGTCATACGTCAGAGGTGTCAATTAAAAGCAGGCTGTGGAAGTCATCCTCCTTGAACCATGTGCATGCTGGCGGGAGATTAAAAGATGGATCATGAAAGAGAAGCACAAAAGTGATGTTGAGCATTGGTCTTTCGTGGTGGGCACGTGGAACGGATAATGCAACCAGCCCCAGTGTCAGGTGCTCAGGAAGGCATGTGTCACTACCTGTGCCAGGACCTGTGGATCATTCCCCTCTTCCCCTGCCCCAAACCAGGGTCTGGACCCCTGTGGGTACATTCCCAAGGTGGCCTGAGATGGCAGCAGGATGCTCTATCCTGGTCAACAGCCTCATCCAAGGGGTATCTGGAAGTCCTAATCCAGCCTTTGCACCCGCACAGCACAACAGAGGAGTCCAGTACCCAGATTTTGGCTTGCATGGGCCAAGGAAGGTATTTTTGCAGCCTCACCTTAGTGTTAGAGCATGGCAGGGGCTGCTGGAGGTGCTGGGGGCCCCAAGAGCCGGATCCCAAGCATTGCTGCAGTTCAGTGGGAAGCAGCTCTGCAGAGAAGGACCTGGGGGTCCTGATGGACCCCAAATTGATTATGAGCCAACAATGTGGCCCTTGTGGTCAAGAAGGTCAATGGTATCCTGGGTTGTATCAGGAAAAGTATTGCCAGCAGTTTGAGGAAGGTAATCCTTTGCATCTACTCAGCCGTAGTGAGGCCCCATCTGGAGTGCTGGGTCCAGCGCTGGGCTCCTCAGAACAAAAGAGACATGGAGCTACTAGAGCAGGTTCAGAAGAGGGCCACTACGATGATGAAGGCACTGGAGCATCTCTCATTTGAAGAAAGACTGAAAGAGCTGGTCCTATTTAGCCTGCAGAAGAGAAGACTGAGGCCTGATCTTATCACTGTGTATAAGTATCTGAAGGAAGGGTATAGAGGGGACGGGGCCAGATCTTTTCAGTGATGCCCGGTGACAGAACAAGAGGCAATGGGCACAAACTGAAACACAGAATCACAGAATGGTTGAGGTTGGAAGGGACCTCTGGAGATTATCTAGTCTGCCCCGCACCCCGACTGGGGTTAGGCGGGATCACATCCAGACAGATTCTGAGTATCTCCAGAGAAGGAGACTCCACAGCCTCTCTGGGCAACCTATTCCAGTGTTCTGTCACTCTCACAGTGAAGAAATTCCTCCTCATACTCAGGCGGAACTTTCTATGGTTCAGTTTGTGCCCGTTGCCTCTTGTTCTGTTGCATGGGACAACTGAAAAGAGTTTAGCCCAATCCCCTTGACACCCTCCCTTCAGGTACTTATACATGCTGATAAAATCCCCCCTCAGTCTTCTCTTCTCGAGGCTAAACAGGTCCAGATCTCACAGCTGTTCCTCAGAGGGTAGATGCTCCAGCCCTCTGATCATAGCCCTACAATGGACTCTCTCCAGTAGCTCCATGTCTCTCTTGTACTGGGGAGTCCAGAACTGGRCACAGTACTCGAGATGAGGCCTCCCCAGGGCTGAGTAGAGGGGCAGGATCACCTCATCACCTCAGTCGATCTCTTGGAAACACTCTTCCTAATGCACCCCAGGATACCATTGGCCTTCTTGGCCACAAGAGCATACTGCTGGCTCGTGATTTCCTTGTTGTCCACCAGGACTCCCAGGTCCTTCTCTGCAGGTCAGCCCCCAGTCTGTACTGGTGCCTACGGTTATTTCTCCCTAGGTGCAGGACTCTGCACTTGCCCTTGTTGAACCTCAGGGGGTTCCCCTCCACCCAGCTCTCCAGCCTGTCCAGATCTCTCTGAATGGCAGCACAGCCCTCAGTATCAGGCACTACTCCCAGTTTGGTATCATCAGCAAACTTTCTGAGGAAGCATTCTGTCCCTTCATCCAGGTCATTGATGAAGAAGTTGGACAGTATGAAACCCAGTACTGATCCCTGGGGAACACCACTAGCTGCAGGCCTCCAACAGGAYTCTATGCCACTGATGACAACCCTCTGAGCTCTGCCTTTCATCCAGCTCTCAATCCACCTCACCGTCCACTCATCTAACCCACACTTCCTGAGCTTACCTAGGAGGATGTTATGGGAGACAGTGTCGAAAGCCTTGCTGAAGTCAAGGTACACTACGTCCACTGCTCTCCCCTCATCTACCCAGTCAGTCATGCCATCACAGAAGGCTATCAGATTGGTTAAGCATGATTTCCCCTTGGTGAAAGCATGCTTACTACTCCTGATCGCCTTCTTTTCCTCCATATGCCTGGAGATGACGTCTAGAACAATCTGTTCCATCACCTTTCCAGGGATGGAGGTGAGGCTGACTGGTCTGTAGTTGCCTGGGTCCTCCTTCTTGCCCTTTGTGAAGACTGGAGTGATATTGGCTTTCTTCCAGTCCTCAGGCATCTCTGCAGCTCTCCATGACTTTTCAAAGATGGTGGAGAGTGGCCTGGCAACAACATCTGCCAGCTCCCTCAGTACCCATGGCTGCATCTTATCAAGGCCCACGGATTTGTGAATGTCAAGTTTGCCTAAAAGTTCTCTAACCCAATCCTCCTCAAGCAAAGAAAAGTCTTCTGAGAAGCTCCACCTGAACATGACAAAAGACTTCTTTCCTATGAGGATGACTGAGCACTGGAACAGGCTGCCCAGAGAGGCTGTGGAGTTTCCCTCCTTGGAGATATTCAAAAGTCATGTGGACATGGTCCTGAGCAACATGCTCTAGGTAACCCTGCTTGAGAAGGAGGGTTGGACTAGATGGTTTTTAAAGGTCCCTTCCAACCTCAACCATTCTGTGATTCTGTGAAGGAGGAAGAGGCCACAAATGGGCTGGAATGTCTGCTTTGATCTTGCCCTTACCCAGAGGCTGGGTGAAGAGCTCAGGCCCTGGATGCTCAGGTCTACAGCCAAAGGAGGGTGATTCTCAGATATGTCCCTGCATCTCATCCCTAAAGAGGCACCTACAATGAGTGGGGCTCTTGGATGCTGGGCTGGGGCACCAAAGACATAGGAGCAGGGCATGTGCAGCCAGTCTCTGCTAAATTACCCACAGGCTGCCCCAATGTGCCCATCACCAGTTCCTATGCCTGCAATGGACACTGCCAGCCCAGGGACCTCTTCACACCCCAGCTCTGGGCACCTGCTCTGCTCTGACTCATCCCAGCATCTGTGCCACCAGCAAATTTCATTACAATAACAAGGTCTGCCAGTGAATTAATTATTAATGATTATTGTTTAATATTTATACAGTCGTGGGCAGGTTCGCTCCAGCCGCATTACTCACTGCCATGGGTAGTGGTGTGAGGGACAGCCTGGCGAGCCAAGCCACGTGCCAGGACATGGCATGGGCTGTGAGGGTCCCAAAGAGAGTAGGGTGCCAATGGCACAGGGTTTTGGGTTGTTTCTGGAGCTGAGAGGTGGGGAGTGGTTTGGGTAGAAGCAGTCTGCCTTTGGCCCCAGGGGTTTTCCAGCCCAACAGCCTTTCCCATCGATGCCAGAGACGCTCTGAGTAGTGAAGGGACCTACTCTTGCTCCAGACCCATGAATGGGGACACAGCGCTGCCATGCACTTTCGGGAAGAGCAGGGGATCCCAATGCCTGAGTCCCACCACCACTCAACCTGTGCTGTCATTCAGAGTGAATTTATATGGTTTTAGCTAACCCAAAACCAGAGTTCTTAAGGCAGAGATGGCTGTGGTTGGAGTGGGCATGGACTGGGCTGGGGCACCTCATGTTGTGTCAGCAGCCGAGCCTCCACAAAGCCCCACAGTAGTGGGGTGCCCCTACTGCAGCAGAGCCAGGGGGACTCCCAGAACTTCCAGCATGGAGTATGGAGATGTGGGATACAGTAGCAGCGGGAGGATGGCTTGCATTCTCTGGGTGCTGTGGGGTCAGTGCTGGGTGCTATGTGCAAGGTGCTGTCGGATCCTGTGCCTGGCCACCCTTGCTGTCCCTGTGCTCAACGGCAACTCTGCTCTGCTCTCACCACAGGGGCTCCCTCCAGCGACGTCATCCTCGTCTCTGCCATCATCACCATCAGCCTTAGCATCACCATTGTCCTTTGTGGGATCTGCCAGTGGTGCCAACGTAAATTGGTGAGTGTCTCTGTGGGACGGGATTGGACAGAAGCATTCCCCACAGGGAGCAGGAATGGGGGGCCCTGCATCCTGCCATGCCTCCTGCCCTAGAATATTCAATTCATCCACTCCCCATACACAACTGTCCAGGAACTGGTTCACTAAAGTGTGTTAATTAAGCAGCAGAAGCAAGCGCTGCCCCCAGATGCCCCTCCTCAGAGAAGTTGAAGAGGCAGGAGGGAAGGAGAAGGAAAAAGGAAGGGAAAATTCCTTTTCCCAAGCAGTTTGCACTGTGGCCAAGAGAGCCTACCCGCATACTGTCCTGTGCCACCAGCCCTGTTCCCCTCCTAGCGTGGCCTCCCTGCACCTGCACAGAGGAGCAGCCTCTGCTCCTAATTGTTTGCTAATTGGGATTAATTGAGCTCTTGCCTGCCCTGGAATGGAGTAGCATGTTTAACCTGCTGTTGGAAATCACCATCAAGTGCCTTGATTGCAGGTGCTGTTTAGGAGCAAGTGCCAGCTTCATTACTGTACAGCAATTCTCCTGTTTTTTTTTTTTTTTTTTTTTGGGGGGGGGTGCAGGAAGGTGAACTCAATTAATGCAGGCTCAATTTATCCTAAAATTATGTGCTCCTTGCCTGTTGAGCTGGTGTTGGGGTAGCCCAGGAGGTGGCTGTGTATGGAGGACAGTGTTATTCCCCTGCCCCTGAAGCCATGTGGGGTACATGCCCTGCATCTGCTCTCCAATTCGTAGAGGAGTGCTGTCCGAAGACGCTTTCCTGATGCCCTTGCCCCTTCCTAAGGGCCCAGGGAAGATGTGCCCAGAGTTTTCCCAACCTACCCAGCAGGGTGCAGCCTGGCTGCTAAGCAGCAGATGCAGCAGCAAGTGACAAATTGGAGGCTGCAAGGGCAAGGGCAAAATCTAGGTCAGCGCCAAACTTTCCTGCAGATTGAGGGCATGAGGTGTAGTCACAAAGTCTCTGGAAAGCCAGCACCATTACCAGTCAGGTGCCCTCCACCTCCAGGCTGTGGGACTGGACTGGCCACTCTCAGAGGGCTGGGTTGCTCCTGGCACAGCTCTGGCCATGACTGCACGTCTCCTCTCCCCACAGGGTAAGCGTTACAAGACGTCCCTGGAGACTGTGGGTACACCAGACTCCAGTCGAGGCCGCAGTGAAAAGAAAACCATCAAGTAGGTGCCAGGCCAAGGCGGGGAGGGGGATAGGGGCTGTGGCTGCCTTCCCCCTTTGCACATGCCATGTGCCCACTGCAAGCACCTATTGGTGTCCTGCTTGCACAGGATGTTTGCTAACATACTCCAAGTCTCCAGGTCTCCAGTGTGGGCACTCTCTCCCTCCAGGTAGCCAGAAGGTCTCTCCTTGGGGACCTATGTGACCATCCTCTTTGCTCTGGGCTCTCAAAGGCCTGGGAGGGCTAATGCGCCCCTTACCATAGCTTAGCCTGTCCCCTGGCATTCTTGCCATCCCCTTCACCAGGGTGGAGGTGTCCCTGGGTTCTCTCCACTCCAGCAGTAGGAGTGCTCTAGGGAGCTGCTGCTTGGTCCAGCACCAAGCCAGGATATCACTGCTCTCTCCAGTATCCAGCTGGTGTGCTAAGCTCCAGGGCTGCTGGGATGGAGCTGTAGGGATGCCTCCAGGCAGGGCCCGTTTCATCCTCCGGATGAGCTGAGAGCTATCCCTGGGACCAGGTGCCACAGTAGAGATGGGAAGGGGGCAGGCAATAATGCCAGCAGGGCAGAGATGGGATGTAAACCCACAGTACTAGCTTTTCCTCTCACGTGCCCTGTTGTGTGACATGTCCCTTCTGTACTGGGCTGCATGCCTGCGGGCAGGCAGGTGGCTGCCAGAGGGACAAGACAATGGCACATGTAGCTCTCGGCACTCCAAGAGGCTCTATGCGGTGTTCCATAATGCTGGAGCCATAGGAGGGCCCGAGCGAGGGCTAAGCGCATGCACACAGCCTGTCAATGGCCTTTGAAGTCCCTGAGTTGCTTGCCACAGGCTTGGCTTTGAAGCCCACGTCTTGTTTGCTCCCGGGGGCACCAGGTTGGATGCAGGGATGCTGAAGTCGGGAGGCGACATGGATGGAGATCAGGCTTCCCCCTGGTCTCTCCATGACATCAAGGAGCCTGTTCGGAGTGGGAGGGGCCACAGTGCACCTTTGGCCCAAGGCAGGAGGGCTAATGCCTGCATCAGAACAGGCGCCAGTAGGGCAGCGGCACATCTGGGCCCTGGGATGGCAATATGTGGGCCGCACACAGGGCAGGACAAAAGGAGTGGCACATCTGGAGCAGCCTCCTGCAAGCCTCAGAGCCTGCTGGGAGGAGCAGGGTGGAAGCAGTCCTGCCTGTGGATGCTGGATCCTGTAGGAAACAGCCCTGCACCTAGAGGGACCAACTTGGCTCCCTAAGAAGGGGTCCTGGTGGTAGACCATGCTGTGCAGATGCTGTGCCTCCTCCTGCATCGCCTCCTGTCTCAAATTGTTGCTCAGATGCCTGGTGGTAGACGCTGACCCCAGGAATCCTGCTGGACACAGCTCTCAAAGAGGTTACTGGAGCACGCCTGACCTGATGCATTCCCAAAGGCACCCTGGAGATCCCAGCAACCCCGGTACCAGCCGGACCACCGTATCAGGTCCTGCTGGGCTGTTTGCATCCCACTCCAGCACCAGCGAGGGAGGCAGATAGCCCCAGGAGCAGGGATGGGGATTAGCTGCAGTCTCCAACCTGTGCTACATCCTTCTCTCCTTCCCAGCTGGCAGAGATGCTGGCTCCCTGCTCTGCTCCTCTCCATGTGTGTTTGTGTGCCCACGTGTGTGTGTGTGTGTGTGTGTGTGTGTGTCCAAGGGTTGTGCACACATATGTGAATGTGCCTGGGGATGCTGGGCGCTGCCACTTCTCTTTGCAGGAGGACTCAGCTCGGTGACCTGGCGGGAGGAGGGCTGCCAGACACTCACTCCTTCCTCTCCTCACAGGCATTCAGGTTCTTTCTCTTGTATTTCCCTTTTCTTTCTCCCTTCATCTCCGGCCACCACCGTAGTGATCTAGACAGAGACTTTTGGAATAACAATGACAACACAGTGCAGCAGAAATGGAGCTCCTACCCTCCCAAGGAATTTATCCTAAACATTTCACCCTACGCCCCGTATGGTGATCCACGGCTTTCCCTCAAGTGAGTCTCTCTTTGCCTGCTCCAGTTGCGCCTCGTGAGTATATGAGCAGCCCCATTGACCTTCCCTGCTCCTGGCCACCCCCTGCACCCTCACCATGGGGCAGTGCCCACAGGGACGAGCAACCTCTGCAGCCCACTCTGGGTGCCACAGGGCCAGGGTTGTATGTTGGGCCCCCTGCCTCCGTCACCCTCCCCGCAGCACCAGTCAACTCACTAACATGGCTTTTCTCTCGCTGGCACTTCTCCTAAGCAGCTCTCTCCACCGCTTGTCCAGTCTGGGATGAAAAGAACCTTTTATTCACGTCCCTTCCTTCCTGTACCTTTATTATTTTGATTTTTTTTTTCTTTTTTTATGGTTTTACCACCATCACAACCTCCCCATAGGGCCAAGGTGCCACCATGCCAGGGCCCCCACTTTTTGCAGTGCTGATGTCTCTCTCTCTCTCTCTCTCTCTCTCTCTCTCTCTCTATCCGTTTCTCGTCCGTCTGTCTGCCCATCCACCTCCTGCTCTGGATCTCTCCTCCCCTCCCCCCGCCACTCCCCCCATGTCTGTCTTGGGCATCCGGCCCGGTGGCCCGGCCCAGTGGCTCTCTGTTGTCAGGGGCCAAGCTGACAGCATCGACTGCGGCAGGGCTGGCAGCTGAGAGGGACAGCCGCCCCGGCGAGAAGCAGCGCCTCAGCGAGGACGGCATGAAGAGCAGCATCTCTGCCCACAGCGAGCCTGGTGTGGGAAAGGCGGGCCGAGGCCGCTGGCACACAGTGCAGAGCCACTTGGCCGCAGGGAAGCTCAGCCTCTCCAAGTGAGTGAGCACATGCAGCCCTAGCAGGGCCCCTGCCATGGCCACCACCATGGCCACTACAGGCCAGGAGAACTCACAGGACCGGGGCAATAGTAACGGAGGAAGGAGAGCAGCCTGCAAGGGCTCAACCCTTCCATGGCATCCCACAGGCTCCTCTGGGTGCCTCACTGGCTGCTCTGATTCCCTAGGGAAGATTTGGGGAAAAGCCTGAGGTTTATGAGATTTAGGGAGGACATGAAGCTTTTGCCATTTCTGCAGTAGATCAAGCAGGCTGGGTAGAGATTTCAGATGAGATCCTCAGCTTGGCAAAATCAGCATCACTCTGCTGAGTTAAGTGGAATTAATTTATCTGCCAGAGCTGCAGGCTTGGTCCCTCACATTCCTCACATTCCTGATCTCCACTCGGATTTCCTGTGTTGAGTCGCGGCAGACTCGGTAGTTAATTCAAATATCATGTTGTCCTATAATTCCCTGAATAGCAAGTGTGCTTGGGTGCCTTATCTAGGGATCCAGCAATGCAGTTCTTTGGAAAGGGCAGTGCATCGTTGTGTGCTGCTGCAGCAAAGCGCCGTCACTAAAGCACTTCCTACAGAAATGTCAAGGTAAAATCTGAAGTACTTCTCACATCGGTCTTGTTCCAACTGTGCTATTAGAGGAAAAAAACAGTGTGAAAGGCAGGAGCTTGTCAGATAAAGCTTGCCAGGCCCACCTTCCCTAGCTTACATGTGTATGGGCTACCATGGATCCCCTAGAAGTGCAACCTGGCCCTCCCACTTCCCCTTTTCAGCTTGGTCTTGCTCGTGTGTTCTAACACAGTGGGTGGGAGGTGTGCGTGAGCGAGGGGAGAGCATGAGGAAGAGAAGGAAGACTTGCACTGAGGCTTTGTGTCAAAACAGAACATCTCCCTACCCTCCACTGGGGGGTCTGTGCTGCTTCTGCAGGCTGTGGGAAGCGTAGCTAAGAAAAGGCAGTCCGCAGATGCTGTGCAGACATCAGCATATGGGAAACTCAAAGCATTTCTGCACCTCCACTTGCTGTGACAAGCCAGGTTGAAATCTCCTGGGCTGTGGCATGTGATTTCAGGACCCCAGCAAGTGCAAAGGCATCCAAATCGGAAAAGGCGCTCTCTGCTCTGAACTTGTAACTAATTGCTGCCAAGAGCTAGACAGACAGACAGACAGAATTGACATGCTGTGCTCAGCTTCCACAGCCCAGCTGGCCCCCGTTATGTGCCTGGCGTTTTGGAGGGGCTGGAGAGCAGAGTTAAGGGGATCGAGGAAATTGCCCTCAAAGCCTCCTGCCTCGCAGCATTTTTTGCCCTTAGGATCTACTTTAGGCTCAATTTCTGTGGCTTTCAGGCTTTTCTGGTGTTCATTTCCATGCCTCATGACCTGATCTAGATCAGTGCCAGGTGAGCAGGTCTGCAATAGTCCTCCCTGCACGTTTGCGCAGAGCTATGATGTGGTAGCTCGTGGCACAGTGGCCAGGTGCCAGGCACCCAAGACAGGGTGGGATCCAGGCCAGGCACCCTGGGCACTGGCCCAGCTCCCACATGGCACAGCCTGCTGCCAGGAGCTTGTGTCTCCAGCTGGCTCTGGGCCAAGTGGAGCCAGATTTAGTTTCCTGTGACTGAGAGGTTGTAAAATGAACTAATTTAGGAGTTGATAAAAAACTGAAACAAGGTCGACGGCAGGCAGAGAGGAAGGCAGGGGAGGCACAGCACCTGGCCAATGCACTTGTCTTCTGCTTTGGGATCCCAGCTCTAGAGCTAGGCCAGGCCCAGGTCCATGAAGCGGGAGGGCTCTCTGCTCCTCTGAACTTCCCTCCCTTTTCACTTTCATTCTTGCTCTTTTTTTTTTTTTTTTTTTTTTTTTTTTTTTCCGAGATCTACACTCTTTCTTTTTACGACGCTCTTAAGATGCTCTATAAATGTCCCTTCCTTTGGTCCAATCAAGAGAGATGGTTAGCTTCAACAGCTTCAATCCTTTTTTTTTTTTTTTGCTTTTCTTTCACCCTTCTTTTTTTTTCTTCTTCCTCTCTCTCTCCCTGCTGTTTGTCACATTTGGTTTCAATCATTGCCCCAGCCTGGCCCCAGCGGCAGCAGAAAGAAAGTAGGCTACTGTTAGTGAAGGCGATTCCCCCCGTGCTGGGCAGGGATGGTGATCTCAGGAGGGTCTATGGCTCCAGGGTCACAGCTACCTGGCTGTCTTCATATGCAGAGACTCCTGAGAGCCTTGGACACAGCAGCTGGGCTGGACCTCCCTGGGTTGCATGGCCCAGATGGTTGCTGGAAGAGCTTGCCAACAGTGCCAGACCACATCTGCACACATGGCCAGCTTCACACAGTGTGGCTTGGCCCAGCAGGCACCTGGCAATGCATTTTATCGCAGGCCGCCTCCAGCCACCTGCAGGGACCACATTGCACACTTGGTTGGGTTTAAGTAGTAGTGCCACATGCCAGCTGGATACAAGCCTGCATGCTGAGCTTTGGCTGCACATACGAGCTACATGTCATATGTCTGGCTCTGTGATTAGCCATGAGCTTTGTGGGCTGTGGCAAGCGACTTTCTCCTGCTTGCTGGCTGCATGAGTTGATGGGGTGACGCATGGCTGGCTGCTCCCTCCAGGAGCTGGCCCGCACCTTGTTGAAGGGCCATACTGAGCACTTTCCCAGGGGCACTCGTGCCTGGCTGTATGGGCCTGTCTTGCGTGTGCTCTGCACTGCCACAGGGCTTGCCCTGGGGCTAGCAACATGGCTAGCTGTCAGCACCACCGCTCCCCCCACTGTGGCTGCAGCCTCTCCTGCTCTTTGCATGTGCCCTTCCTGCTGCCCAGGTGAAGCCCATCTGGGCCTCTGGCTTGGGCCCATGGGTTTCTCCATGCTCGCAGCAGGGCTGGAAGACCACTGTGGCCAGGGCTGAGTCCCTGTCACCACCCTTGCTGCTGCAAAAAGAGGTCCGTCCCCCTGCTTGTGGGCAGCATCTTGGTGCGCGGGACCTGGCTTGGCCCCTAGGTAGACCCTGCGTGCTGTGGCAGTCTAGCCTGCTGCAGCTGAGGAGCCACAAGGCTTGGCCCTCTTGCACCAGGACCTGTGGGAAGGCCCCATCCTACACAGGCCTGCCAGCCTCCCACCCTGTCTCAGTCCCCGGTGGGCCAGGAAGGCGGAGACATGACGCATGGCGGTAGAGGGCTGGACGCTGAGGGTGGGAGGGACAGGAGGGTGGGTTGGCTGGCAGCATGTGAATGGGAGTCGCGTGGCCACAGAGGGATTCGCCTTCATGCAGCAGCCTCAGTAGCTCTCAAACGAGGTCAGCCGGCGTGCTGGGAAGGCACCAGATGCGCATCAGCTGCTGGAATGGGAGGGCGCCAAGGCGGACAGGCGCAGCAGTGCCAGAGTTCCAGCCCACCAGGATCAGATGGCGCTCAGGAGATGCAAGCAGGGCAGATGGGTGAGATAGCCATGGTGCAAGAGCCTCCTGCTTCTGGAGAGGCCACGACAGGGCCAAGAGCCAGAGAGACTGGTCGCTGCATCTGCTGGCCCCTGCCAGACTGCTCCCTGCGCTGGGGCATCTTCTCTCTAATGCTCTTCTTTTCCTTCCTCCAATTTTGCCCCTTCACCTTCTTCTCCTTTCTCTCCTCTCCTTTGCCCTTCCTTTCCCTAAGTTTCGAGGACTCCACCTTGTCCACAGCCACTACCCTTGAGTATATCCCCACCTCAGCAGGCGACCCCAAATGCCAGAGGCCCCGCACGCTTATACGCCAGCAAAGTCTGCAACAGCCCCTCAGCCAGCATCAGCGGGCCAACCACAGCCAGCCCACCACCAGCCAGAGCCTGGGCCACCTCCAGGCCCACAGCAGCTCTGGCTCCAGCACCAGCAACCCCCGGGGCTACCGCAGTGGCCAGGCACGCCAAGGCATCGCTGCTGGCTCCAAGCATCGGACAGCAGGTGGCCGGAGCCGCTCCAATCCCGGCAGCTGGGACCATGTGGTGGGGCAAATTCGGAACCGAGGCTTGGACATGAAGTCTTTTCTGTAAGTCTTCTCTCTTGTTTCTGTGTCCTTTACTCTCCCCTCCTCCTGCAGGTCACTATCCTGGCTAGCAGCAATGCTCCGCACTGTGCCATGCTGCATGTGGCCCTCAGGAGTGCAGCCATGGGAGGACCCAGGCCCCCTCCAACACCATCACCTCTCAAGTAGCTGAGGACAGGCAGAGGGATGGGTCTCCCCTTACCATTGGTGGCTGGGGAGATGTTTCATATGCTCTCAGGGTTAGCCGGGCCATGTTTACTTTGCATGGGGGGGCTTCATTGCGAGTCCCCTGCCATGTTGCTGACCAGCACAGCTGCCTTTGTAGAAGGGACTTGCTGCTCCTGGGGTCCCTTTTGGTCTGTGGTGGGGTCAGATGTGTCTCCTAGGCTGAGGGATGGGATGTAGAGTCCTCACCCCATGGGCAAAGTGGGAAAGGTCTTACCTTGTCCCGTGTAAAACACAGGGAGGCTGCGGTCTGTCCTCAGGCTCCTTGACTGCCATGATAATGTGAAAATGGGCTGAATTGCAGCCTGGTAGGGTGTTCAGGTTGCATGCCCAAGAATCCAGGCCATCGCTAGGTGCTCTTCCCACAGCGTTGCCTGTGGGTGGTGAGATGTTGCACCAGGGAGGAATTTTCCAGCTTGTGGAGCTGCCATCAGGGGTGTGTTCCCAGGGCTGTGGAAGCAATGCCCCCTGAGCAGGAGGGGGAAGCAGCCTTGCTGATGGTACTCCTCACACCAAGGTGACTGTTCAGCCCCAATATTGCTGCCTATCAGCCTCTGGTCTGCCTGTGCTGTGATCTGCAAATGCAGCTTTGTTGGAGCTGCTTGATGTGTGTGATCTTTAATCTGTCTTAAATATATCTCCTAACGATGGTGGCTTTTAAATCGCAGATGCTGAGGACTAATCTGAGTCCCTTGCTGTCATCATATCTCAGCACATGATACTGTCACTCCTTCACAGACTATGTCCTCCACCCCCTACCCTCCCTGTTGTCCTCACCCATTGCCACCAGCCTCCATTCACTCCCCAGGAACAGAGATGCCCCACGTCATGGTTGCACTTCTTGCAGGGGTGAGGGGCAGCAGGCCAGCTCCCATCCTCATGTCAGTCCACACAGTTCCTTTAGCAGCAAGGTTGAGTCAGAAAGATGAGGACCTAGGAGATGTGCGTTTGGTTACCCACTCTGCTCCCCAGGTCAGCTCTGGTAAAATTATTTAACTTCCCAGCCCAAATTATCCCACACCGGCTCCTCTGGTGTATTCACCCAGAAGATGCAAGTCATTCTGCCAGTCTTACTAACCCCCATAGCCACCTTCCTTATTGTTAGCTGATGCATGATTAATCCCAGTCCGTTCTGGGACTGTTCACACCCCCTCTTCTCCTCCACATACATGTCACTGTGGAGTCTCTGCCTCCTGGCCTCTCCCTGAGAGGCATTCATAGAAAGCTCTGTTTGATGCCTTCCTGATTTATAGATGAATCTCATTAGCCATCCTGAGGGTCATATTCCTCTCTGTTTACCCAGTATCATCACTGGTTCCAGCCTTAATTGGCAACGAGGGGGAGTATCCACAGAGCAGGGATATGCTGAGCAATTGTACTGCTTCCCCATGGAGGAATCGTTGCCATTTACCAGCACTGCTTTCCAACTGCTATTAACTTTGCTTTTTCTCTTTATTCTGTTTACCATCCTGCCTTGCTCCCCTGTGCCGCAAAGCAAATGCAGCCATAAGCCAGAGGAGGCTGTGCTAACTGGGTGACGTAATCCACGAGGCCCTTCTCGAGGGGAAGATGGTGTCCCAAAACCTCCAGAGGGTGAAAATACATGCTCCAGGAATGAGGAGGGAGCCAGGTGCCTTGAGCATTGCCCCATCCGTGGGAGGAAGGGAGTCAAACACATCCCCAGCACTTTTTACACCACCAAAGCAATCCCTTTACTAGAGGGTCTTGCATTTGGTCTCTACTGGCAGGCAGCAAGGACGCTTGAAGGAGAAGGGAGAGCATCTGGGAGGTGACCGTCCCTGATATACTCAGCTTTACTTCCCTCTAGAGCTGGGAGGATGGTCTCTCTTCCTGAGCTTTACTTGCTGCTGGTAGCCATCTCCACCAGGAATTTTTCTAGTCTCACTATACTGGTGCCTCTGAGCCCTCCAAAGCACGCTGGGCTGAGGGATCTCTGATGCTCCTGGGTGCCATGCAGCAAAGCCTTGCCTGTCCCTTGCTGCTCTTTCACACTACTCCATCTTTCTGTCTCTCCTGTGTCTTTCCATGGCTCCTCTCTTGAGAGGCAGACTCCTGTCCCTCCTCCAGCTTCATGCAAACATCATCCCTCATCCTTGGTCATGCTCCCCACCTCTCTTGGCACTGTTTCCCTCTTGGTAGCACTTTGGCATCTCCTCATCCCAGTGACATCTCCAAGCAGGACAGAGCCCACAAGTGCCATTCCAGGGCTGAGGAACATGGTGTGCAACCTTTCTAAGGAGCAGCACCTGCCTGGGTCCCAGCTGGGACTTGCCTCCCACTGTGGACTCTGTGGGCAGGGGAGAGGGGTGGCCACAACCACATGATATTACAAAACACTGCAGGAGCTCACTGTCCCACTGGGCTGGGGCCAGCAGCTTCTGGGCATGCAGCTCTGTCTGTCTGCCAGTCAAAGTCAAAGAGCCCTTTGGGGTCAGACCTCCGTCCAGCAGCAGGTACCAGCCTCTGATTGGAGCTGACACCATGCCCAGCAGCCTGGTCATTGGTGTGACAGGCAGCACATCTCCTACTTCATCTGGTCAGCCCAGCTTGAGTAGCCCAGGGAGCACTCTGCACTTCCTGCCTCAGGAACAGAGGAAGGATTGTGGCTGGCCTGGACCCATAACGCTCCCTCCTGGGAACCTTCAGCCTTTCTCCCAACCTAGCCTCTGAAGCCCTGATGCCTCTCACACATTCTCCCTTTCACTCTCTGCCGTGAGGCTTCGGTGCTGTTTCTTCTCCAGCTTCCCTGTTTGATATTTTGTTCCTCTCTCTCTCTCTCTCTCTCTCTCTCTCTTTCTCTCCTGTTTTGCTTCCTTCTCCCTGTGTGCGGGACTGCCTGGGCAGGGAAGGCCGGATGGTTGTGCTATCCCTGGTTTTGGGACTCTCAGAGCAAGATGACTTTGCCAATATCCCTGACCTGCAGCCCACTGGGACAGAGCCGAACCAGCCGAACGCTCAGGGGGACAAGAGGTATGAGTAAGGAAGAGGGCAGTCCTGCAGGAGGACCTCACCCAGGGTTGGAGGAGGAGGAGGCTGGCCTCATGGAGCGTGAAGGTTGGAGCAGCAGAGGGTGGCACATCAGGCAGCCCGGGCACCGGCACGGTGACGTTTGCAGACGCTGGCAGTTCCCCTCTCAACCCGCTGGTGCCCACAAGGGGGAGGAGCTCATCCCTCTGGAGTTTCTATGCTGAGTAGACCCCAACCCTCTCCTTCTCCCTCCCTGACTACCCTTGTTCCCTTCCCTATCCTCATCCACCTCCATCTCACCCTGCGCTGTGTGCATACTGGTGGGATGCATGCCTGGGGGCAGCATGGAGGGAGGGAGTAGGACAGGAGATCCCTGGCCTGGGAGAAGGAACAACCTAGCCATGGGCTGGTTGATCTTGCAGGAGAACCTCCTGAAGTTGCCATGTTTGCAGAGACAGCATCCTCTGACCTCGAGGGTCAGTGGTGTATTGCCCCCAGGTGTTGCACTGCTGAAACCTGGAACCTGGCAGAGGCTGCCTGCCATCACCTGCTGTGGAGCCGGGTCTCCATGGCAGCTGCTTGTCTGCCTAGGGGTGGTGGGCAGCCACCAAACTCCATGGCTTGGGCCCTTGCCTGGGGATGCTGCAAGCCTCCAGGCTGCTCCAGCCGCTGCCATGACATGCAGCCAGGAACTTCTCCTGGGGCAGCAGAGAGGCCAGTGCCAATGGCAGAGCCTGGGGAGTCCAGAGCAGCCACTGCTGTGAAATACTGTCAGGAGCCAAGGAGTCCTGAGCCATGGGGAGTGGGTGTTAATCCCCTCTCAAGCAGGGAGGAGGTGTGAAGCAGGCAAGCGCTGGCTCCCCACGTGATTGGTGTGTTAACGAAGTGGCACCATTCTCACCCACTGACTATTTTTACCTTGTTCGGGTTGTGTTTCACTCCATATTTTAGCACTTCCCTCCCCAGTGTCACATTGCACAGCCTGTTCCTGCCAGGAGCACGGGGAGCCCACAGAGCACAGCCCCATGTGCCAGCATGGCTGGGTCTTCCCAGCGCCTGTGTCCAGGCACCCAGCACCTCCTCAGCACTCAGGAGCTGGATGGTGGCAGCTGAGGGCTGCAGCCAGACCCTGTTTCCCTTCCCCTCTGCTCCTCTGCCAGCCCCAGTATCTGTTTTGAAAGGCCCAATCCCCATGTAGACCGTCAGCAGCTCAGTGTTCTCTCCCAACTTCCTCAGCTGAAGCTTGTCCTCATGCCTTCATCTCCCTCCCTGGTCCCTGTCCCCCTCTGGCCCAGCAGGACACAGGTGAGATTAAGCCGGTGGTGGAGGGGTGAGCTGGGCTCCGAGGACACGAAGCTGGTTGCAGCATCCTCTGCACTCTCACCTCACTGCCTGGCGCTCCCGGTCACTGTGTGCTGTTCTGCTGTGAAACGTCTCCTTTGTTCCCACGTCTCTGCTTCTTCCTTGCAGCCTGGCCCTGGTGGCTTCAGCCACAAACCTTATTCTGTCTGTCCTCCATCAACTAACCTCTCTCTGTCTACCCTGATCCTCTCTTTCCCCCCTTCCCTTCCCACAGGCAGTGGGCTGGTGGTCCTGTGGTGGAAGATGCAGCGCCGCCTCTCTTGCACTCTCTTTCTCATGCTCTCTCTCACTATCCTGTGACCTCAGCTGATGCGCTCCATTTCCCAGGCCGCTTCACAGACAATTCACCGAGAAGTCCCCGTCGCTGGCCACCGTCTCCTCTGCATTTGCTCTCACCCTGTTTCTAACCTGACTTTGCCTCTCCAGCTAGCTCGATCTCCTCCTTTATCTCTGTGCACCATACCGCCTGTGCGGGCAAGCCACATGCGTGCATGCACTTGGAGGGTGTGTGTGTGCACATGTGCATGCATGTGTGGGCATTGCTGCTGCTCCTGTGAGCGTTTTGCTGTGTGGGTCACCTCTGTGTGTGCACCTCAGGGGCTCTGCGTGTGCTGCCATCCCCATTACACTGAGGTTTTTGGTGCTTCTCTATTAGCATGTGTGTGTGTCCATCATGCACAAGGCTGCAGGAATTTTGCGTGTCTTGAGCTCGCTGTAGGAGTCTCTGCGTGTGTCTGGATCCATGTGCACTCATGTTATTCTGAGGCAGTACTCAATGCTCAGCATGGTGTCTGTGTTGCACCAGCAGTGCATCTGCATTGCTCTGCCATGCCGTGGGTTGAGGCACTTGAATTCTGTTGATGCGCCTGTCCATTGACTTATCACGGTGTCTTGATGTGTGTGGAAATGTCAACTTACAGCTGTCTAAGTACTGGAACGAGTGCACGTGTGAGTGTGGGCATCTCTCCTGCATCTGTGCATGAGTGGGTGGATGTGCATGCCAGCTGTGTCTGCGTGCATAATGTGTCCTTCTTTCTGGGGTGAGTTTGGATCTGCCTCTGCCATGGGAGCCAGTGAGGGCTGTCCAGGTGTGCGTGTGCTGCCCCTCTCTCTTCCGGCGTGCGCCTCTGTGTCCCATTGTTCCGTTATCTTCACACCTTGTGGCAGCACAACCCCACTGTGTGCCTGCCCATCCCCATTGCCACTGTCATGAGGGCCAGCACATGTCCCGTCACTGTCTGCCCCTCTCCCCGTGGGGCTACTTCCTCCTCCCAGCACATTGCACACAGTACTTCTGCAATGCCAGAGCTACTGGGCCCCCATCCCCTCTACATAGGGCTGCAAGCCAGAGAAACAGTCAGGATGGCACCAACTGCCTCTGCCAGCCCTGAAACCCAGCTCCGGCAGTGGAGCGCTGAGTGATGCTGGGGGCTGAAACGTACAGGGAAGAAGAGATGGCCCTGGGCTGATGGAGCAAGAAAGGAAGTGGGGAAGGGTTTTTTTAGTCATGCATTGAGCTGCCACTGTGGCAAGCAGCACCCGAGGGTCAGAGACAGGCAGGTGGATGCAGCCACAGTGTAGCCCTGTGCCTTTCCGCAACATCGCCTGAGAGAGTAGCATGGCCCTGCAGCTGCAGTACGGCACCACCAAGGGTGCTGCAGCTGCCAGATGGTGAGGTAGCGGGAAGTGGACGTGGTTACAGATTGCACTGGACTTGCTGTGCTGGCATGGAGGTTTGCAAGCTGTCGCAGCTCTGCTGTGAGCCAGCTGGTTGGTTTGGGGTTGTGTTGGACCTGCTGTTGGGTGCCGTCACAGCTCCCAGACAGCATGCCCTGGACGCTATGCACACCCAGGCTGGCAGATGGGCACTCAGCCCTACCTGTCAGCAAAGTGCATGGCAGAGGCTGGGGGGATGCAGTCTGAAGGCCAAAGGTGGAGAGGCTTCTCGGAGATACAAAGGATGCTCTGAGCTCTTGGCAGAGTCGGTCCAAGCCAAAGCCTTTGCAGGGCTTGGAGACCCTCACTGTCTTGCTCACTGCACTCAGCCTCTCTCTAAGGTGCTGTATCTCTTTCTCCAGGTTACCAGCTGGTGGAAAGGCAGCAAACACAGCCCCAGTGCCTGGGCAGACCCAGCAGCATGATGAGTCTGACCGGAAGACTGAGCCACGCTCCTCTGTCTCAGATCTCGTCAACTCACTGACCAGCGAGATGCTCATGGTGAGTGACAGCTGGAGACCTTGCTCCTGGCCTTAGAGCAGCCATACCACCCATGCCACACACACCCATGCCATTCCACCAACTGGTCTGGCTATCCTGAGGAGCAGGACATTCCTGCTGCTTGCTTCCTTCCTGATTTGTTTTGGAGATATTTTGGGCTGACACTGCTCTAATGAGGTGTGGGCAGCTCCTCACAGGATCTTGGCTTCATCCTCGGTCATCCCTGAGCCCTTCTGGGCTATGGCTCAGCATGGCATAGGGAGCAGGCTGTTTTGCTTTACGGCAGGTCATTGCCAAGATGTTCTGGGTTGCTCCAGCTCACCACACCATCATGGTTGGTTTGATGCAATGGTCTAGAATGGCAGTGCCATTGGGGCAAATTGTGAGCATGTTCTGGGCAGCTGTGCTCTGTGGGTTGGTGCCTCCTAGACCCCATCCCTGCTGTGAGTTAGTGCTGGGATGGTTTGAGCTCTCCTTCTCTGTGCACAAGTCTGGGTGCCTCGCCACTCTCTTTGGCTCTTCCTTGCTCTCACCCTCTCCCATGAGAGGCTCAGCACATCCGAGCCCTGCTCTGCTGAGCCCCCAGGCCCCCTTTTCATCCAGGTGCTGTGGTCAATATGTCCCTGGGTCAACTGAGGCCCCAGTGAGGTGACGCAGCCCTTCGCCCCCTAGGTCGGCACAAGGGAGCTGGTTCAGGAGATTGGACAGACAGGCTGTCAGCAGGAATTTGGCTAATTGGTGCTCCCATTCCCCGGGAAGTGAACGCATGGAGCAGAGCCAGGAGTCATCTAAGGAGATGCCTGCAGTATGGAGGCAGGGAGAAGCTGATGCTGTCTGACAGCTCCCCAGACAGCTGTGAGTGCCTGAGGCCATGGATCTGGAGATTAATTGTTTGTCTAAACAGAGCAAAGGGCTCAGGGCCTCATGTCTGCTGGCAGTGGTGTGGTGAAGATGTGGCTGCTGCCTGCAGGCACCAAGAGGAGGACCAGAGGCAGCAGGAGGGGTGGTGGAGGCTGATGGCTCTGCTGAGGGGTTGCGTTCACATCTCTGCAACAGAGGTGGTCAGGAGGGCTGGGGGCAGCACCACAAGATGCTGGCCCCCACTGTCAGCAGGAGAGCTGCCAGCCCTGCCATGGGTTTCCAGCAGCAGTTGATCACTCCAGAGGTCACTCCAGAGTAGGTTGGGATGGGCTTGTTTCTTCCATGGAGCACAAAGGGAGGCGTGATGCTGAGTGCCTCGTGGTAGGGTAGCACAGCCCTCTGCCATGGCACAGTTTGCTGGTGGAGAGGCCACATCTGCGCTCACAGCCCTGTGCTCACAGCCCATTCGCTCCATGCCACAGCTCTCCCCAGGCTCTGAGGATGATGAAGGACATGACAGCTCCAGCCGGGAGAACCTGGGCCGCATCCAGTTCAGTGTTGGCTACAACTTTCAGGAGTCTACTCTCACTGTCAAGATCATGAAGGCCCAGGAGCTGCCAGCCAAAGACTTCAGTGGCACTAGTGACCCCTTTGTTAAGATCTACCTGCTCCCAGATAAGAAGCACAAGTTGGAGACCAAGGTGAAGCGGAAGAACCTGAATCCACACTGGAACGAGACCTTCCTCTTCGAAGGTAAGGGCAGGCTGGATTGGGCTGGACTGGGCTTGTCCTCATGGGCTGAGGCAGACCTTCCCAAGGTACCCGCAGCCAGCTTGCACCACACACCCTGGCAGGAGAGCTCACCAGGAACAAGGTGATCTGGGCAAGACTGACTTAGCCTGAGCTGCCAGTGTGGTGGTCACTGGCAATGAGCAGAGCTTGCAAAGCCACAGAGGCTGAGCTGTCACTGAAGGTGTTTGCTCTGTGTCCAGCCAGGGCTGGAGAGGAGGCTCCTTCCCAGTCCAGGTAGGGCCTGATACATGCCTGGGGCCATGCAAACACCTGTGGAAGTACATGACTGACTGACTTGTGAAGAGCGACAGCAATGGCTTGAAGCCATGTAGCTTCTCCAAAGCAGGATGAATGCCCAGGGCCATAGTCTATTTATTCTTCATCCACTATCAGACAGCAACATTTCCCCCCCTCAGCACAGGCAAGGCAGAAAGATACTGGACTGCCCTGTGGGCACCAGCACATGTGTATGCTGCTCATTTTGGCTGGGTTTGCTCTCCAGCCCCTTGGCAAGTTCCCTCCTCATCTCCTCTGCCTCCATCTCCGGTGCAGGTTTCCCCTATGAGAAGGTGGTGCAGCGAGTGCTGTACCTCCAGGTCCTGGACTATGACCGCTTCAGCCGTAATGACCCCATAGGGGAGGTGTCCATCCCCCTCAACAAAGTGGACCTCACCCAGATGCAGACCTTCTGGAAGGACCTGAAGCCCTGCAGCGACGGCAGCGTAAGGCCCTTGCTTGTTCACCACAGCCTCCCAGGCCAAGAATATGGCAGGAGTTACCTATGATCCCAACCCCACCGTTCTCGGGTGCAGTCCTTGAAGAAGGAATACACCAGGTCACTGTACTAACCCGGCAGAGTCAGGTCTTTGGGCTGCATCAGGGATGGGTGCTGGTGAATATGGCCCTATGGGGTTCCCAGGTGGGAGTGCTCCAGCCAGATCCCCAGTCCCCAGAGTCCTCACCAGTCCATGAATGGTTCACTGGTGACCTGAGTTGCCTGACATGCTGTTAGCTGCCAGGAACTCCTGCAAAAGGCAGCTCTGAGGGAGCAAATCCACATGAGCTCGGATGACTTCATTCTGTAGAAACAAGAGCTGGAGCACATGCTGTCACCTTGTGTTTGTTGTCCTGCCTGTGTCATCTGCTTGTTATCAGAACAAAGAAAGCTTCTGTTTTGCTGTTTATTGAAGGAAAAGGTTTGACTTTTAAGGTCAAACCTTTTAAGGTTTGACTTGTGCTTTTCTTCCCAAATCACTTGCCATTTTCTATCTGGAAATTAAAGAAAGCATTTAAATATCCCGAATAGCCTGTCCAGGTGCTGATCTGTGCCCTAATGGCCTCTCCATCTCACAGGGAAGTCGAGGAGAGCTGCTTTTGTCCCTGTGCTACAACCCCTCTGCCAACTCCATTGTTGTGAATATCATCAAAGCGCGGAACCTCAAAGCCATGGACATTGGGGGGACATCAGGTATGAACACCAGTCCCTGTCTCTTGGCATGGTCAGTGTCCTGCTGGTTCAGGCAGTCACTACTGCGAAGTTTCCTGGGTGGAAAGGGATACTGTCCTGCTCACCTGCACATTGCAGGAGTCAATGAAGGGCCTAGCTAGGGGCCTAAGAGCAGTGTGCTGTCCCCCCAGACCCGTATGTGAAGGTGTGGCTGATGTACAAGGACAAGCGGGTGGAGAAGAAGAAGACAGTAGTCATGAAGCGGTGTCTCAACCCTGTCTTCAATGAGTCCTTCGTCTTCGACATCCCCACAGAGCGGCTGCGTGAGACAACCATCGTCATCACTGTCATGGATAAGGACAGGCTGAGCCGAAATGATGTCATTGGCAAGGTAGGTCCTGCCAGTGCTCGTTCTCCTGCATACAGGGTGGGGGCACAGTCGAGGGTGCCATGGTGGGGAGGAAGGAGCTCACAACTCAGCTGCCATCGAAGAAAGTCACCAGGAAGGTAGGAGAGACTGCATCTGGCTGCCGCCCAGTTTCCCACATTGGGGGCACAGGGAATGGGCTTTGAAACATGATGGTTGGTTGCAACAGGGTTGTTAGTACAAACCAGAGGGAGGCCCACTGCCCTCCCTGCAGACACCAAGTACAGTCCAGGTCCATGGTAGCATTGCTGCTGGCTACAGAACCTCCTCTCCCCTGACTCAGGCCACAGGTACCCAATTTCTTCCTCTGCCAGGGCACCACAGGTGCACATCATGGCCACAGGCCCCACGCCTCTGCCCTGCTCCAGAGCACACACCACAGAGGTTAGTCATGGGCAGTGGCCCTCAGCTGGACCTGCCACTGCCAATGAACACAGGCATCACAGTGCCACCAGCATATGCTGAGATGGGAGGTCTGATCCAGGTGCAACGCCACAGTTTTAATGACCCAATGTGCCAAACATCTTTTTCTCAAACTCTCTCCACCCAGACATGCTCAGCACCACACTGGCCATTCACCATGTGGTCTCCAACCAGAGAGTACATGGACAGCAGGATTCAGCACACTGCAGTCCTCCTGGAGGCTGCAGAGAAATCCCACAGATCCAGAGACAATGCCAGGCACCTTCAGCTAAGTGTAGAAGTCCAAGCCCCTAGACAATACGTATCCTTTTAAGGGTAGGAACATCTGGGGAACATCCAAGACCGTATGTTGACTTGAAGAGTGCCACAGCTCTGTTGGATACAACTGGTGCTGTCTTTGTGGACTCAGCATCACTTGAGTGAGGCAGTGTGGTCTGGAGTGCATCTGCCAAGAGGAAGAAAAAAGGCAGCGGAGAGTTCCTGTGTCTTCCTGGAACTATTCCTGCATGGCCTTTCCCCACGCTCATCCTGCTTGTTGTCTGGATGGGGATTTAAAGCACACCTCACGCTAGTCTAGGTGTTCTTCCACCTTCCTTGTGGCCACCACTCCAGGATTTCAGTCCTGAGTGCCAGATTAGGAGTTGCTTTGGATTTTGGCAGCAGTTAGGATCTGTCTGAGAGAGGAGCTCTCACTGCTTGGTGAACTCCAGAGCAGTTGTTTCTCAATCAGATGGGAAGCAGCAGGAATTGTCATGTTGGTCCTCTGAAGGAAGACTGATGTGAAGGACCAAGGCTGCAGATAGCAACCCCAAGCCTGGGAGGCATTAGAGTCCCCACTGCTGTGCTCTGCCCCCCTCCCACCTCTTTGGAGAAGGCAAGCTAAGGAGGAAAATGCAGCCCATATGAATCCCTTCATGGTTGGACCTTCTCTTTCATGTCTGGCCCAGACTGAGACTCTTCTGAAACTATCACCACCAGCTGTAGTGTATGGAATGAGAATTCATTCATCAGAAGTGAAGCTGAGGTCTCCAACCAGCTCACCAGTGAGAGTTAGGTGCTATTCATGGCCAGAGGATGGCTGGTTCAAACCCTGGTGGAGACAGGCCATGGTGCTAGCCAGCACAAGTAACAGTTCATCAGCCCAGCTGGCAAAAATGAGCTAAGTGTGATAAGCTGGCAGCAAACTTCAGCCCCTCCATTTCTTAGCAGCAGCATGAGSCCGGTGAGGGGCTGCATGCCCATCTGAAAGAGCTGCACATCTCATAGTGGCCCCAGCACATGAGGGCCAGTGGTGCACCCAGCGTGGCCTGGCCAAAGCAAACCCACCAGGATCCAGGGCTGATGTTGCACTCTTCTTCTTGTGCTTCAGATTTTGTCTGGAAATGATGCCAGAGGTGCCACACACCTCCCTCTGCTCAGCCTTCCCACAGCACACTTCACACTGCTCTATGGCACAACCTACTCCAGGGTGAACTTGAATCTAATGACAAACTGTTTATAGCCAAGCAAAAATCAAAGCCCCATGTTGCTCCCTTGCGCTGTGACTCTAGATGGAGTGACAGAGACCCCTGCTGTGGCAGCACCATCCCCAGATGTGGGGCTATGCATTGGGCGTGCAGGGACCTAAATGCTTGCATGTGGTAGTAATGCACTTGCAGGGCTGGTTGCTGCAGGCCTGTCCTGTTGGGGTGACAGGGCTCCCCACAAGCCCGATGCTTCCAGTAGGTGACAGCAGAGCATTGTGGTTGCAGTATCCAGCAAGCAGAAAGCTGTGGCCAGGGCACCAAGGTGGTATGTGTGCCAATGCTGGACCACATCTCAGCCCCATGGATCCCAGCAAGGGCTCTGGCCTCATTCTCAGCAGTGATGGGATTACACAGTGTGTCCCAGTAACAACAACAACAGAAAAATTAATCCACTCCCAATTTGTTTTAAATTAAATCTGTACAGCTCTCCACTCATTATGATAACAATGATAAACGAGTGGAGTAATAATCTCCATTATTACTGCTCACCACAGAGAGTCAGTTATTCCCAAATGCAACGTTGTAATAAAGCAAATGTGTACATTGAATTAAATCTGGGAGGAGGCAGCTGGAGCATTTTGGCACAGATGAGGCAAGTGCACAGCAGAGGACCAGAGGTCCCAGCTCTGCCGTGGGCACAGCCCCAGCAGGGACATTGCTAAGGGGACACCATAAGGCTGAACCAGCCCAAGCACCCATCACCAGAAGGTATTTCTAGCGCCAAGCGAGCATCACATTGTGGCTGTGAGGACAGACGGACAGTGTCTGGAATGCCTTGGCTTTGCATTAACCCCACGGGCAGTGTTACAGCAGTGGAGCAAATGAGAATGGCTGAGTGCGGCAAGCAAGAAGGAGAGGAGAGTGCCCTTCATGGGCCTGGATGTGGCATCATGGCTGGCAACAGACTAATAACTTTCAATTGAAAAATTACCAGTATTGTGCAAGCTCAGATCAGGCACCGCAATCCCCTTAGCCAGCGCAGCAGCTGCAGGCTCCATTAGCCACCTCAGTGACACACGTCTTGGCTGTCAGCTGTGGAGAAGGTTGACCATACATTTGCTGCATCGCCATATGGAAAATCGATGGGTAAAAATAACCTACCCTGCATGGAACGGCTCTCACTGGCTGCACCTGATAGCTAATTCAGATGCCACCAATGGCCACAACAGTCTGGGAGGGCTGCAAGGTGATGGATGAAGCTGTCTGCAAAAGGGGCAGGGTCTGACAGAAGGGGTAAAGCAGAGAGTGCTGCTGCAGGGGCAGAAGGGCAAAACAGCTGAGTGCAAAATGTGGAGGCAAGAGGTGCTATGTAAAGGCCAGTGGCCAAGGTGTATGGATGGCTGCAAAGCCATGAATAGTCCCAAGCTGGCCCTCACTCAGCCCTAAGAGATGCTTTGGGAGCAGCTCAGGGCACTGCTTTGGGAGTAGCATGGGGAGGGATGAGGTAGTCTCAGGGGACTGAGTGCGCCGGTCCCACGGGCTGTGTGTTTCCCTCCCCTGCAGATCTACCTATCCTGGAAGAGTGGCCCTGGTGAGGTGAAGCACTGGAAGGACATGATCGCCCGCCCACGGCAGGCAGTGGCACAGTGGCACCAGCTAAAGGCCTGAGGTGCTGGAACCTGAGCACCGGCTGGTCCCCTGGCTCACAGCTCTGCGGGGCTCCCAGTGCAGGCGAGGAGCCGAGGTACCAGTGGGACATGATGGCCCTGTGATCAGAGGGGGGGCCAGAGGTGCCCAGGACCACAGCAGCTGTGACAACACAGTGCTTGGGGACCTAGTACAAGAAGGAGTGGTGCCCCTGTCCCCACAACCATGCAGGACTTCTCCAAGTGCTTCCAGCCACTGGCCTCCTGCCAGACCTCCTGTGCCCCCATGGTCCCTCCCTGCATGAGAGGGGTCACCCCCTGGCCTCAGCCCCTTCCCACTCCATAAAACCTCTCCGAGCTGCCGGAATCACCCGAGCAGGGCAGTCGGAGCCTGTGTCCTGCCCCCAGGGGCGACAGCAACAGTGCTCTCCCCCTGCCCTGCCTCTCCCTGTTCTCCCAGGTCCCCACAGCCTGACGGGTCAAGCCAGGCAGTCCCCAGAAAGGCCAGCAGCCCTAGGTGCCATGCCCTGGCCCTGCAGTGGCTCCTGGAATTAGAAGCCATGACACATGGTGCGTTAGCCAAAGCAGGCTCATTTAGTTATTTCCCTCAGTTGAGATTGTTCCTTTACTTCTTTCTTTGGGCTCAGTGAGAGTGTGACTTCAATAAGCCTGTACTTGCCCAGCCAGCAGTAGGAAGCAAGCCATGGCTGGCCTCAGCCCAGGGACCCACAGCACCCATGCAAGCCCCAAGGATACCTGCTACATTCTGCACCCCCTGAGGCCTCACCAGAGGCAGCGAGATAGCAGTCTTTCATTATCCCCACCCTGGGCACCTTTCCAGCCAAGCTGGGCAAGGGCTGAACCCTGAGGCAAGCAGCAGCACTCTGGCAGAGGCTGGCTCCCAGAGCATCCCCTGCGCAGGGTGCCAGAGGGGCACTGTGCTGGGGTCTCAGTGCTGAAAGCTGTTGGAGGAAGGGGATGGCTCAAGAACCATTACCCACATCCCATCCCCACAGTGCTAACCCCCAGGCTGGACTCTCCCTACCTCCAGTTCAGCTCCCACACAGATTCACATGCCGGAACCCTGGAGTGACTGAATGATGGATGCCAGGGCAGCAGCTTCTCCTCAAGATGGGGTCAGACTGGCCATGGGAGGTAGGCATAGCACTTGGGACAGGCCCTGGAAAGTGATGGATGGGGTTGCCCTGCAGCAGGCTGATCTTGCAGGGCTGGTGATGCTGGGGTAGCTAGTTGGTCCTCCTCAGCACCCCACTCATGGACTGACAGGGTCAGCTATGACTACCCACCAGGGACTTGGGGCTAGGGTCATCCTGACTCCCATGTGGGAGGCTGGCTGGTGGTGGAGCAGGTCCATCAGGACCACAGCAGTGCTGGAGTGACACATGACCTTCCGGACCCATTGCCATTCCCAGCGGATGACATCTCTGCATCTTGTTTTCCCTCATGATGGTCCATTGCTTCACCAGGATTGGCACCAGGGAAGAAGGATGTTGCTGACAGAGGCTGCAGATGCTGACGAGCACTCATGTTCCCGTGAAGCCCGGTCAGGGTGACACGGAGAACCCTATACACTTCAGCCAAGCTCCTTGAGACCAGATGCAGCTGGGAAAGGGCACCTGTTAGCACCTGGCCTTGAGGGTGGAGGCTCATTGTGGAGGGCATCAACTAAGCCATCTCCAGGGGCAGCCAGAGGCGGGGAAGCAAGAAGCAGGCAAGGGTGCTATGGCCTCAGCAGCAGTCTCAGGTCATGGCATCTCTGAGCCCTTGCAGGCACTGGGACACCCGGAGTAAGCCCAAAGCTGGCTGTGTCTCCAAGGAAGCCAGGTTCTTACTGGCTGGTGCTCTCTCATCACTAGTCTTCCTGCTTTCCTGGGCCTCGCCAGCAGCAGCAAGCACCCCGATGCCATGGCATGCCAGCTCCCTGCCCATCCAGTGGGGCTGGGGAGGTCACCAGGCAGTGGATGCAGCTCTGCTGAGGCCCTGGCAAGCTACACCATGCAGCCAGTCATGGGGTATCCCACAGCGTGGAGCAAGCCATGTGCACCTGAGCTGGGCTGTGCTCCAACCAGCCCAGGTCAGGGAAGCCCTCAGCGCAATGCAAGGACCACTGCTCTCACCAGCCTGCCCAGACAGTGTGCTGGACAGGCTGTGTACAGTCGTAAGCCCGTTTTTTTTAGAGCATCAGAGTCTTTTATCTTGTTGATGTTATCCCTGCGTTCCAGTGTTTTCTAGCCCATGTACAGCACCTAGTGCTCTTTGCGACAGGCACGTTTTTACAAGCATCACAACAGCTCTCTTTGGGGCTAACGGGCCAGGGGCTTTGGATGACTGAGACTCTGCTGCACCATTTCCTATTGCCTCAGGAGCAGCTGGGCAGGATTTATTTTTTGTTGACAGGGCAGGCAGGGAGATGCTGCATCAAATCTGCCCCAAAGTGGGAACACAGCAGCTGTTTTGGAGACCCATTTGTGCCCTTGTGAACAAACCTGGGCGGGGTGACAGCACTTTTTATTTATGTAGCCTGCCCCAGCAGCCCTTGGCCAGCCCACAGACATCTCCAAGGACCACCAAAGTACCCCTTGCAAAGAGCTGGGGCAAACCTGGGCATCACTCAGCACTGGCTCCTGACTGGGGCTGGCAGGAAGTGAGTGGACAAGGCTGGACAACCTGCTGGCACTGCAACTGTCCCAAGGACTGTTTGGACAGTCAGGGAGGGCTCGGCTGCAACAGAAGTCCTTCTTTAGACAGTCTTGGACAACCTGGAGAGAAGTAATAATACCGCTGCTACAGTAATAATAATGCTTTTAGGGACATTTGTATTTTTAGTATATTCTCTCTTTTTTAACCTAAAAGAAGAGACTTACGATGCTGGGGAAGGGGCCAGTGGCTGGGCAGGCATGGAAGCCAGTGCCAGGCTCATGCACCAAACTACAGTGCTGGGCCACAGTGGAGCATCCCTGGGTCCCTGGGTCCCACTGGGCATGGGGTTGGCCTCAGTTGGAGCTGACCTGAATCCATGCTCCCACCACAGGATGCACCAAGGACAGCAGAGCCCCTGGCATCTGGGATCCCCCTGCTGCAGCACCCTTGGGCACCCCATTGCTCCAGGAACCATTTCTTTTCTATGGCTGGCTTCCCAGGAGTTGTGTGTTCATTTTTAACCTCTAGAGATCTTAGCTGTATCTTGTTTAGGTATTGATCTTCATGTGACGGTAACGTCCAACTGATGTACAAAACATGGGAAAAAAAACAGAAAAAAAAACACAGGGAAAGACAAAATCCCAGATTGAACTGTGGAGAGTGGGTGGTCAGAGTGAAGGGGGGCAGCCCAGCTGGCATCAGCTGCCACCTTGTTTCTGCTGGGTTGGCTTATATAACATGTCAGACATGCGGCCTGACATATTTTATAATAAAAAAAAAGAGAAAACACCCACATTCACAGGGCAATTGTGGGGCCAAAACTGAAGGGCAGAAGATTAACTCAGCCCATCACTGGCCTGGCCAGAGCAGAAAGTAGGGGGTGTTTCTTTGCAGGATCCTATTTTTGGGGAGTGGGGATCTTCATTTTCTGGAGGCAGCCCCTGTTCTCAGTAATAAAGGACAGTCAGCATCTGCCAGTGTGCCTCGTCTCTGGGGTTGGGGACTGGCTGCTAGGGTCCCCCAACTGCTGTGACCATAGCAGGGGTTGGCCAGGGTGGGGAGGTGGTTCACTGTGTCACCTGCAGGTGGCCAAGCATCCCCCCTGCATGAAGCATCCTTCAGCACCAAGCATTCCCCAGTACTTAGTTCTCCCTGGCATCAAGCACCTCCCAGCACCAAGTATCCCCCAGCATTGAGCACCCCCCAGCAGTGAGCTTCCCCTAGCAGCGAGCACTCCTCAACACTGAGCATCCCCCAGTACTGAACAGGGCTCTTCAAGTCTAGGGAAGGATCAGGCTCAATGTTAAGTGGGTGAAGCAGAGTCCAGAGTTAGTGAGCAGAAAGAAGGGCCCTCAGGGAGGTGGAAGTTGAGGAAGCCCCACTACTCGGCATTGCTGGGTGCCCCATGCTGAAATGGCTGAAACTCCCAGCTCAGCATGCCTGCTGAAAACCCAGGAGCCACCCACAGCATCCATCCAACACTGTGTGGCTGGGCGTGCTAATGAAGCCTTTTAATGAGGGTTTAATAAGAGCAGTGGTATCCCTGGCACCATGATCCTCTTTAAGATGAGGTTGATGCCAGCGGTGCTTGCAGGGGTTATGCTACCCTGGCCAGCACCTTGCCTCAGGAGAGGCCAGGGGGCTGCAACAGATGTGAGGTGCTGAGCAGAGCTCAAGGTTGCCCAGCCTTGTGGGATGATGTCCTATGCAGTGGCAGTCACGTCCAGCCTTTTCCAACCTTGCGGGACACAAGGGGCCAGGGGTGACAGAGGCTATGTCAGAGAGGCAGCAGTCAGCTTGCAACCAGCACTGCTGCAAGAGGAGTGGGCACACAGGCTGGCCAGAAAATCTGGGGCACTGGCAGGGATGGCAGAGACTCAGGTTACACTAGTAAATAATTCAGTGAACACAGGTCTTTAATAAGTAAAAGAAACTCCAAACGTGGGGAGCTCAGTAAAACTCTGCAGAGGGGTCTGTTGCGGGCAATGTCGCCCTGTCCGGAGTCCTCCATCCTGTGTAGGGGTGATTGTTACACCTGAGCCTGTTTTCATCTCTGAACATGGAGGAAAAAAAATTATTGTCCAGGCTTTTGCAGCAATCCTGTTACATTAAGTCTGTCCAAACCTCACCAATCCCTGGATCCCATCCCTTTGTGCTTGCAATCAGCAGGAACAGATGGAAATAGCAGCATGCTCCCAGCTGTGGTGAAGACACAAACCATTGTATGTGGGACTCTGCAAGTAGGCAGAGATATATATAGCAAGACACACGTATGGATGATGCGGTGCATACATCCCTCACTGGCTGCTGCCAGTTCGCACTGATCTCGGGAGGCCAGCACCCAGCCCCAGCCCTGCTGCTATGATGCTGTTTCCTCATCATCCCCTTTGACGTATTTGCGTGGCAAACACAACGCCCAGACCCTGGCCCACCTTCCTCCCAAGCACATGCATGATACTCCTGCCTGTCCTGAGACTGGCAGTGGGAGCTGGGAAACAGCAAGCAGAGAGGCAGGGGGCCCTTCCCTGAGCACCAGAGCCAATGGGAAGGGGACTCAGGCACTGGGCAGATGCAAAGCTGAGCAGAGGGAGGTAGACAGTGGAGTGCTTCAGCTGCTCCTACTCTGTGCCAGCTCTACGGCTGCCAGCCTAGAGCAGAGCCCGAATAATGAGGCAGAGAGTGGAGGTAGCATGGAAAAAAACTTCCTTGTGGGACAAGAGGGATGAAAGGAGGGAGGGAAAAGCACTGAGGCAGAGTGGAGGGGCTAGGGAGAGCAATGGAGAGCAGGAGAGCTGTTCAGAGATGGGGAAAGGATTCTTTTGAACATTAAAAATAACGCAAGCACCTGAGAGGCTGGCTCTCCTGCATTGGGAAATACAATACTGTTTACAATACTTTCAAAATAACCTACCCTTTCCCTGCAGCAGCTTCCCTGAGAACTGATCCCAGCATCTCTTTCTCTCATACCAGATTTCCTCAGGTTTGTGATTTTTGTTGCTAGAATTACGTACATGCCTAGCTCAAGGAGCAGGAGAGGGGTGGCAAGGCTGCAGATAAGCCATCCACCAGCCCTGAGAGCGGGAGGTGAGGAACAGAAAGCCTGATGCCCTGCTACGCTGCAGCATGCCATCCTGCTGGCCCAGTCTGTACCAGCTTCCATTTCTGTGCTCAGGACCGGAAAGTTGAGGCAGTCTGCAAGGCAGTGCATGGGGCTCCTCTTCCCACCACATGCAGAGCTGAGACAAAGCCCTTCTCAGGCTTAGGGACAGATGCCACGCACACATGCAAAGCCACGCGCACATGCAAGATTTTCCGTTGGCTGCTTCTCCAACCTGAGAGCTGTAAGGAGGAGCTCAGGAGATTTCTCTCCAAGTCCCATGGCAGGATGGGAACCTTGGAGACAAGAAAAGGTTTATTCCCAACCTGGCTGGTCTTCAGGGCCCAGGGTCCACAAATGCAAATGGCTCTGCTTTTCCCTGCCTTGCCCTGCAGCAGCAGAGCCATCAGCTGGAAGCAAAGGTCCACCATAGAGGCTGGGTAGATGCAGGTCATGGGAAACTCCTCTCTTTTAGCAGCACTGTGTCTCCTGCCATGGACCATTCTGCAGAAGAAAAGGCTCCATGGGGCCACCCATCTCCATGACCACAGACTTGCAGATGCAGGCAGTGCCCATCCTTGCTGTCTGCAGCCCCAGGGAGAGATGCTGGTCCTAGGACCCGTTGCCCAGGGCTCTCTTCTCACCCATCCTGTCAGAAGTGAATGGTATCAGTAGCCCCACAATACCTCCATGTAGGCCCAGTCAGCAGCTCATGTCCCCTGAGCCACAAGGGAGATGCCCTCAGGTGGTGGGGAGCCAGAGGCCTATGGGGCCTCAGCGGCAGCCTCCTCCTCTTCCTGCTGGGCCTGGAGGCTCTGGCAGCGGGCCTCCATGAGCTCGCGGGCACCATCACCCACCAGGCGGACGATAGGGCCAGTGCGGGGCGGCGCCTGGGCTGGGTTGTGGTCGTAGCAGAGCAGGCGCAGGCTGTGCAGCGGGGTCAGGTCAGGAAAGTGGATAATGCGGTTGCGGTCAAGGTCGAGCACTCGGAGTTGGGCCATGCGCAGCAGAGCCGGAGGGAAGGCCTCGAAGCGGTTGCCATAGAGCCAGAGTCCACGCAGACCAGCCATGCGGGGCAGTGCCGCAGGCAGGTGGGCCAGGCGGTTGTCACCCAGCTGCAGGCTCTGCAGGCTGGGCAGGCACAGCAGGGCACGGGGGAAGCGAGCCACGAAGTTGCCCTCCAGCCAGAGACAGCGCAGGCTCTGCAGCCGGGCAAAGGCAGGCGGCAGCCCCTGCAGCCCATTGCGGCCCAGGTAGAGGTGGGCCAGGCAGGGCAGGAAGCACAGCACCTCGGGCACCTCCAGTAGTTCGTTGCCGTCCAGGGCCAGGGTGCGGAGGTGGCGCAGGGCTACCAGCTCAGCTGGCACCTCCCGCAGCCCCACACCGCTGATGTAGAGCTTCTGCAAGCCGCGCATGGCGCACACGGCCGCCGGCACCCGCCGCAGCACCCGCCCGCTCAGCTCCAGGCACCGCTCGCCGCCGCACAGCTGCTCCGCTGCGCCCGACGGCAGCCGCTCGGCCCGCCCTGCCGAACCGCCGCTGCCCATGCTCGGCGCCCGCCGCCCCGCGGCCCATCGCCACGGCAACCCTCCACGCCGCGCCGCCGCCAGTGGGCGGCCCGGGGGGCGGGGCCTTCCCGCGGGCCGGGGGGCGGGCGGCCAACACGCCCTCCCCGCCGTTGCACTGTGTCCTGCCCCCGCGGGGGGGCCGCCCCGCTCCGCGGCGAGCACGCGTCCCCCGCAGCCTGCGCTAGACATCTCGCCCCGCCGCCGGAGACGCCCCATCCCCGCGGCCGGGACCTGCTCCGGTAGGCAGCACCGCCCCGCCCCGTTCCCCTCTCACGCTGCGCCCCCTCCTTTCCCCCCCTCTTCCGCCACGGTGTTCTGGCGGAGTCGGCGTGAGGACTGGCAGCCGGCGGCCTGCTACATGTGCAGGCTGCCCGCTGCACATCCTCACACGTATGGACAAGTGCACTGCACACCCAGATGTGTGCACACATTTTTACATGTATGTTGCATGCTTGCACACTCATGCACAGGCCCACTGTACAGCTAGACGTGTGCACACAAATGCATACTATATGCCTGCACACATACACAAGCCCACTGCACACCCAGATGTGTGCACACATGTGCACAGGCTTGCAGCATGCCTGCACTCATGTGCATGTGTGCACACAGACACTGTACACCTACCTCTACGTGCACGCACAGACCTACTGCACACCCAAATGTGTGCACCTGAGGGCACATACATGCACACCGCACATGCATGCACAAGCCTATTGCATGCCTAAATCTGCACACGTTTGTACACAGACCCTGCATACGCACCCACATGCCTGCACACCGTCAGCTGCTAGATGGAGACTCCAGTGCACACCGTGCAGGGCAAACCATGTCCCACGCCCCAGCCTCGGGCCTGCTCTGTCCTGCAGGATATGCAGCTGCTGGAGGCTTTCCTTTCCCCGCCCCGGGGGGTTTCCTTCCTCCTCCTCCACCCCCATATCCATGCTGGCATTGCAGCCCTAGCTAGTTATTCCCTGCTGCAGATAAGCTGTGTCATCCCAAAGCCAGCATTGCCAAGCCAGGCTCATACAGCCCTCCAGTGGCTGGTGCCCAAACGGCACCCACCGAAAGCATTGGTGAAAAAGCTCTGTATCCGTACTACATGATACTTGATGGGAATGGTCCGCGTTGTAACTTTTTGTATCTGTACTACCTGATACTTGGTGAGAATGGTCCACGTTGTAACTTTCTAGTGCCTAGAACAATACCGCTGTGTTAAGCGGAATACAAATAAGTAACTAACAAGGTCTTGGAAATCTGTAAGAAAGAACAGCGGCTGGTTACATATAGTCACAGAATCACCATGAGAAGCAGTCAACTTGAAGGTCAGAAGTTGAAGAGTAATGAAATAGCAACCCCCAAAGTCAAATGTGGCCCCCAAATAAGTCTGCACGCATGCGCAATATCACAGCCTGGTTATGCAACGGGGGCAGAGTTGGGCTAGACTCCCTGCACTTGTTGGCCCCAGGTGCCGGGACTCCCGCCTACCGCAAATAATCATAAATACCGGAGTTTTTCTGAAGGAGGAAGGGCCTGCTACACAACAGAGGACCACGTTGCCTCCTCAGGGATGCCTGAAAAGATTGTGCCTGCCGACTTTCTCTCTCATCATGCAGATAACTGGGACAAGCATTGGAGTGGTCCTTCTTGAGATTACCATCGGGTCAGTCTGTAAGTATCCACTAATAAACTGCTTTGCTACTGAAGAGTGGTGTGTGTGTGAGAGAGAGAGTTTGTGCTGGCTTGCCAAACCGGATGTTTGGCTCCCCAGAATCTAACTAGAACATAAATTGGCAATGAGGATGGGATTCCCGGGGTTTGCAGCATAGTGAGATTGGTGAAGCGCACAGATGTACCAAGGCTGTGCTGCCTGCATTGGTGGGACTCGGTCAGTGGGGCACACAGCTGTTCCGAGGCCCCTCCGCCTGCACTGGTGGGACTCAGTCAGTGGGGCACACAGCTGTTCCGAGGCTGTGCCACCTGCATTGGTGGGACTTGGTCAGTGTGTTTGCTTGTATCTTTCCTGGGCTTGACATTTTCGTGTGTGCGTTGTGGACATAATATTGCTCTGGAGCAGGGTGCACCTACTGCTTATCTTTTTCACCATAGTCATTGCAAAGTATATCGTACCGAGCATAGGATTAGATGTGAGCCTGCTGGTTCAGACTGTAGGAACAAAAGGGGAAAAAGAGGCAGCCCCACCCCTTGAGCATCCTGGGTGGACGCAAGAGCCATGGACTGTGCTATGTGATAAGTGGGAAACATGTATGGGTGCTTCTCCGGAGTCATGGACCGGGACAAGCTGCATGCAAGTGTTAAAGTACTGGGAACAATTTGTAGAAACCTCCCACACCAAGGGCAAAGAGCAATTAAAACACGCAGGATGAATGGGGGGAGCCCTCCTGCTTGCCTATAAAGTACTGGAGGGACAAGCTCATGAATTAGCTGAAAGGGTAGGACAGCTAGAACAACAGCTGCACGAGCAGAAGGCTGCAAATCTGATGCAGCAGCAGGCTTTGTTCACCTTAACACAACAAAGAGACCCAATGGAGGGGGAAATGTGTTAGTTTAGCAGAACAATTTGTGGTGAGATTAGCTAATAGATCCTGCAGGCAGGAAAAAACATAAGATGGGTGTGCCCCTCGAGTACGAGCTATTAGTACTAGTCCTGACTGGGATCCAGAGAAATGGGATGGGAACATCTGGAGTACCTCTGATTCAGAGGATGAAGCAGAAACACAAGGACTAGGGGCTGATAAGGGTAAGCGAGCCATGCCAATAGTTCATAGGAAGGCTACTCTTGACCCAGGAAAGGGTGCATTTGTCAGGTCCGACGAGTTGATAGATTTTTGGACTGGAGGACATTAAGAATTTGCTGGCTAATTATAGTCAGCATCCTGGTGAAAAGCCGCAATTTTGGTTTGTTCATCTCATGAAAGAAGGAGCAGAAATGGTTAGCATTGATGACTTTGACACTAAGAAATTTATAGGATTGACCAGTGACCCATATGTCCAGTCTGCCCTTCACAGGCTCCCTCTGGGAGAAACTCACTCCCTCATAGCTGTGATTGCAGAGGGCCTGGGGGACAGACACAGTAATGAAGGTGCCTGCTCCCCTCCCCCTCACGCCGAAAATCTGGATGACATTGCGCCAAGCTACTGCTATCCTAAAAACTGAGGGAATTAAGTTAGCTGTAAATACAGGTGATCCTGGCACATACCTAGACCAGCCTTTCTTGCCAGGAACATGAAAAATATTATTGGAAGGTTGTCCCTCAGGATTAAAGCCATATTTGATCCCTCTTTTAATGGCTGAGCAAGGAAATCACTTGTCACAGGTGATAGAGAAGTTGAACCAGCTGGGTGGTTTGCCCAGAGTTCCCCATCATGAGGACGGGGAGCAAAAGRGAGAACAGACTAGGGAAACACAAGATAAGGAGGAAGACCGATGAGATCTTGGAGAAAGAAAACAGCTATTCAAAATACTTTTGGGAAGAGGTATTCCTAGAACAGAGCTAGATAGGCAGCCCTTGTCTGTTTTGCGTCATATGGCGCAGCCTCAAAGACAGGGGCAAGTTTGCCAAGTGCAATACAAGAACAGTGAAGGAACCCTGGCTCCACATTTACCTCCGTTGGAGGTTGAACCCGCGTATGCATGGAAGGAGGCAACTTACCCTACTTCGTTTAGTAAGGGTGCCATCCCTCCAGTGGGTTTTGGCCCCAGCCCTGTGCCACGGCCTCACTATCCTTGGAAGGAGATGGACAAAACAGTTGCCCAGTTCATGAATTTGAAAACCGAATAGGGACTAGACCAAGCCTCAGGTCCAGACTGCCGTGTACTATGACATGACCCACGTCCCTTTGTCTTGTGCACTATTTGGTGACCAAAAACAAATTCACAACAGATTCAGGCACTGGTGGACACTGGGGTGGAGGTCATGATTATACACAGCAATCCTGACAAACACAAAGGGACTCAGACCCCTGTCTGGGGTCTGGGTGACCAACCAGTCTTGGGGAAAATTGGCTTACTAAGAATGAAAATTGGTGATTGGCTACCTCACGAATACCGCGGCATGATTGCTGCAGTAGATGAATATATAATAGGGATGGACATCTTGCAAGGCCAAAAGTTAGAGATAGATGAGTCCCTCTGCGCATTTGGTACTGCACGGTGGCTGCATATCCGTGCTGTCGAAGTGGGAAAGGTTATGGAAGAAGCACAAATTCCATTTGCTACCACTGTTGTTAATCAATGACAGTATCGAATTCCAGGGGGTGATAAAGCAATTCAAGCCACAATTAATGACTTACTACAGACAGGAGTAGTGCGATACACACATTCCCCATTCAATAGTCCTATTTGGCCGGTAAAGAAACCAGACGGCAGTTGGAGAATGACAGTGCACTATTGAGGTGTGAATGAGGTCACACCACCAATAACCACTGCTGTTCCCGAAGTGGCTACCTTAACACAGCGAATCCAACAGCGTGCTGGCACATAGTATGCAGTCATAGATGTAGCCAATGTGTTCTTTACCATCCCCATTTCCAGGGAAACTCGGGAGCAGTTTGCCTTTACCTGGAATGGTAATCAGTATACTTTCACCAGACTGCCTCAAGGCTATAAACATAGTCCTACCTATCGTCACCAAGCCATTCACTGCATACTCATAAAAATGGATGTACCTGCCCAGGTACAACTGTTGCAATACATTGATGATATACTAATACAGGGGTTAACACATGAAGAAGTGCAAACAGTCCTGGACATGACTGTTTCGTGCTTACGGGAAGCTGGATGGGAAGTCAGTCCAAAGAAAATACAAGGCCCAGCACAGAGTGTCAAATATTTAGGCATCGTGTGGAATCAAGGGAAGCATCAAATACCAGAGCAGGTTGTTGATACCATTCAGAATTGGCCTGTACCGGCTACCAAACAACAAGTACAACAGTTTGTAGGTGCAGTGGGCTTTTGGCGGGCTTATTTACCTGGCCTTGTCATCATCCTGAAGCCCCTGTATCAAGTTTCATGGAAATGGGCTTGCTTCCAGTGGGGTGACACTCAGCAACAGGCCTTTGACAAAGTAAAACATCTGATTCAGGAATACCTTGAATTACATCCCTTAAGGGATGGTCCTGTGGAACTTTGTGTAACACTTGAA
>NW_028186654.1:0-1068 GCF_003343005.1 Rhea americana
CCGGGGCTGCCCCGAGCCGGGACCCACAGCCGGGCCCCGGGCCGGGGCCGTCCCGGGCCGCYGCCCCACGCTGCATCCGTTCCTGACCGGGTCCCCCGGGCCGGTCCCTTCCCAAGCCCGTGYCCGGCCCCGGCTTCCCGCACCGGGGCTTCCGCACCGGGTCCCTCCCAGTCCTGGCAGCCCCCCAGATCCAGAAGCGGCTCCTCCGGGAGCGCTGCTCGCCGGGGCCTCCCCGGCTCCCCCCCTCGCACCCCAGATCCCGGGGCACAGGACCTGCTCCGGCTGAGCCGTGGCGGGCTCACGCGCAGAGCCGCCCGGAGCAGGGGGGTCCYGCAGCCCGGGCTGGGGATTTCCCACCATGGGGCCCGGAGGGAAGGTCCTGCCCGGAGCCGGAGGCAGTGCCAGTCCCCGCTGCTGCTGCCAGCTGAGAGCCAGCACTGGGGGCTTGTGGCCCCACGGYGCCTGCACCCCACAGGGGCTGAGGCCTGGCAAACTTGCTGCATGGGGGGGGGGCATGGCGAGTTTGGACCCGGATGGCAGGTTCCTTTCAGCTGCCCCCCGCCGCTGCGCAGGGCTGGGGGGTGTGATGAGCTGTGTCAGGCCTCGTGGCAACCCCCGGCGCAGGGGCGGGACGGCGGCGGTCCCCCAGATGAAGTCGCCCTGGAGAAACCCGCTGCCGCCAGCCCTGCTGCCCCGGGCCAGGGGGATGGAGGGGCCRGGCCGGGCCGGGCCGTCCCGGGGCTCCTGCTCGGCCTGGCCCGGGGGGGGGGCGGTGTCTGGGCCCTCCCAGCCCCAAGCCCCGGTTCTGCCCCCTCCTGCCCCCCGTCCGCGACCCTGCCTCACCCCCGACCTGGCCCCTGACCCCTCACCCCTGACCCCTCGGCCCCGTGCCCTCGCGGTCACCCCGGCCCCGCCCCCGTTCCCCCTGGCCGCCGCCATCGGCCCCCCCGGCCGCCGCCGCTCTCCCATTGGCTGGAGCCGCGCCCGCCGCAGCCAATCGGCGCCGAGCGGCAGCGCTGTATCCAGCGGAGCGCGCGCGATGAGCATCGCCCCCGCCTCGGCTATGGG
>NW_028186654.1:1565-18438 GCF_003343005.1 Rhea americana
TAGAGCTGTAGGTACTGCTATGGGTACTGCTATAGGCAGAGCTATGATTACCACTRTAGGTACCTCTATAAGCAGAGCTATAGGTACTGCTATAGATAGAGCTATAGGTACTGGTATAGATACAAGTGCAGGTGCCATTATGGCTACAGTGGCAGATATAGGTAGTGCTACAGGTGCCACTATGTGAACAAGTCTGGTATAAGGTACGTATATGGGTCTGGCCAGAGGCATGGGAACTGCTGCCGGTACTGCTGCAGGTGCCACCGTACACATTACGGTAGGTGTGGGTAACGCTTTGCGTCCCGCTCGAGGAATGGGTATTGCTGCAGGTGCCCGCATAGGTATGGGTATAGCTATAGGTTCTGCCCATGCACAACCCCTCTGGGTACACCCTGCCCATGAACAACCTTGCTGGGGTACACCCTGCCCATGAACAACCGCACTTGGGTACACCCTGCCCATGCACAACCCCTCTGGGGTACACCCTGCCCATGAACAACCCTGCTGGGGTACATGCTACCATGCACAACCCCGCTCGGGTACACCCTGCCTGTGAACAACCTCGCTGGGGGACACCCTGCCCGTGAACAACCCTGCTGGGGTACACCTACCATGCACAGCCCTGCTCGGGTACAACCTGCCCATGCACAACCTCGCTGGGGGACACCCCACCATGCACAACTCCTCTAGGGAACACCCTGCCCGTGCACACCCCGCCGGTTCCACCCTGCCGGAGCAGAGCCCTGCCCAGGCCGAGGGCTCCTACCCCCCCCACGCCCAAAAGCGCGGGATGCCGCCGCCGCATCCTGCATCCTGCATCCTGCATCCCTGCGCGGGCGCAGCCAATCGCCGCCCGCCGCCGCGGCCAGACCAGGAGCTGCCATGGAAACAGCGGAGCAGCCGGGCAGGGAACTGCCGGCAGCCCCCGCGCGCCCCCCGCGCGCCCCCCGCCCGGCCCCGGGGACCGCTGGCTGCGGCGCAGGGACAGCGGGACATGGGGGCACAGGGGTGCGGGGACACGGGACGTGGGGGTGCAGGGGCGTGGGGGCACGGGGCAGCAAGGACGTAGGGGCAGGGGGCCCGGAGCCCCGGGAAGCAGGGGTGCAGGGATGCAGGCACACAGGGCCAGCACGCATGCACGGGAGCCCGTGTGCTTGCGAGTGTGTGTGTGCACACGCGTGTTTGCGGGAGCATGCTCTGCGCACTCATGCGTGTGTGCAAGCTGGTCAGCACACACACTAAGCGTTGTCCATGCACGCGTGTGAGCACAGGGCTGCGTGTGCGAGGGCACGCATGTGTGAGCTGCTGCACCTGTGCGAACATGGACGGTAGGTGCCAGCACGTGCACGTGCAAGGGCACGCRTGTGTGAGCTGCTGCACCTGTATGAACACTGACAGGCAGGTGCCAGCACACGTGTGTGCAAAGGCACACATCACCAGAGTGGTGACGGCCGTGGGTGCAGCGGGGCTGTGGGTGGCGGGGAGGGACAGATGGACAGGGGGATGGAAGGATGGACAGACAGACGTGGGATGGAGGGACAGGGGATGGGCTGGGAATAGTGATGGAAGGGTGCAGGGACACAGAGGGAGGTCAAATGTAAGGACAGAGGGAGGAAGGAGAGAGGAACAGAGAGAGGGACGGCTGGGAGGGATGGATGGACAGACGGATGGATGGGCAGAGGGACAGAGGACAAGGATGGAGAGGCAGAAGGAGGATGGAAGGGGTGCGGAGACGGATGGAGAGGGGGATGGATGAGCAGATGGGTGGACGGACAGATGTACAGATGGAGGGATGGATGGAAAGATGGATGGATGGATGGACGGAGTGATGAACAGACGGATGGACATATAGAGGGATGGACAGACAGAGGGAAGGAGGGACACACAGAGGGGCATATGGATGAACACAGAGGGATGTATGAGCAGATAGAGAATTACGGAGGAACAAATAGGGGGAAGTGTATGGGGACATACACAGGGACATAAAGGGGGATGTATGGAGGGACACACAGAGGGACATATAGGGGGATGTGTGCACAGACATAAAGAGGGATGTATGGAGGGACGTATAGGGGATATATGGGGGATGCATAGAGGAACACACGGGAGACACGTGGGGAACACGTAGGGTATGTAAGGGGAACATATGGGGACATGCAGGGGACGTACGGGGAGGTATGGTGGGACATATGGAGGACACACAGGGGACACACAGGGGACATAGGCGCGGACAGAGCGGCGCGCCCCGCCGGAGCGGCGCCGCCTGCAGTGGCTCCTCCGAGCCGCCAGGGGCCGCGCCGCGGCGGGCCGGCCGCCGCGGCTCCTTTAAGGCCGCTCCCTGCGCGGGCCGGAAGCGGAAGTCGCTCGCTGTGGCGGTGGGTGGGGCGGGTCGCCCGGGTCCCGGCCGCGAGCCCGGGCTGGCCTAGGGATGGTGAGTGCGGAGGCGGCGGGCCCGGCCCGGCTTGGCCCGGCTCGGCTCGGCTCGGCTCGGGGGGGAGGGCGTCTCTTTCCAGCCCCGGGGTCGGGGCGGCGCTTGACGGACTCGGGCGGGGGCCGGGCCCGGCCTGAGGCCCCCGGGCCGCGCTTGGGGGTCTCGGCCTGGGCCAGGTTTGGGGTCTGGGCCCCGCCCGGGGGTTTCTGCAGGGCAGGTTTAGGGGGCCCGTTCTGGACCGGGCCGGGATTCTGGGGCCGGGTTTGACGGTCTCAGTGTGGGGTCGGATTTGGGATCCGGGCCCAGCCGGSTGTTCCTGTGGGGCGAGTTTTTGGGGCCTCGCTTTGGGCCGGGCTTGAGGGCACTGAGAGGCTGTTTGTGTCTGTGTTTGTATCTGTCCTGGGGCSGGGCTGGGTGCCCCAGCCTTGCTGCAGGTCTGGGTCCAGGGGCCCTCACTCAACCTGCTGCCCTCCTTGCAGTCGGCCACGCTGGACCTGAAGTCGAAGGAGGAGAAGGACGCGGAGCTGGACAAGCGCATCGAGGCGCTGCGCAAGAAGAACGAGGCCCTCATCAAGCGCTATCAGGTGCAGGGAGCCAGGGCTGAGCACCTAGCGAGTCCTGGCCTGGACTCTGTGCCCATGGCGTGTGCTCCTCTGGCATCTCACACTGGAGCTGTGTGTTCCCCTCCGATATTCTGCCTGCGTGGAGGCAGAGCATGTTAAGGCACTTACAGCGCCTAATCCCCTACTGTGGCTTAGTGCTAGGCCTCTTGCGTAACATGGGATTGCAGGGGGGTGGCCTGCTGGGTGGGCAGTTCCTGTCCCTTGTCTCCCGTAAACCCTGGGGAAGGTGACATCTCAGGAGCCAATGGGCTGAGAGGCCATCTCTGATCTCATCTGCTGTGTCAAGAAGCTTTGTAGGGCAGAGGCTCCCTGCAGGGCCCAGAAACTCCCTCCTTGTGCTGGTCGGTTGTCCTGGGTGAACTTGGGACTCTGCCCATTGCCCAAACACRTGGGAAGGAACAAGGTGATGGTGTAGGCCTGGGTAGGGCCATGAGGGTCCCTGGAGGAGGTGCTGGTCTGTCCCAGACAGGGCCCTGCTCATGYCTGCATTCTCTCCACAGGAGATTGAGGAGGACCGTAAGAAGGCAGAGCAGGAGGGCATCGCGGTGACGGCTCTGCGCCGGGTGCGACCCGCTGAGGGCGAGCCTGAGCGGAAATGGGTGGACAAGGATCTCTCCATCACTGTCCAGGTCATGCTCTCCCCTGGGGTGAGTGTGGGGGGGAGGAACTGGGGCTGGGAGAAAGAGTCCGTGGGGCAGGATGTGCTGTGGGGCTTGGGGAGTTGAGAGAAGGGCAGGCATCAGTGAGGCAGCTGTCGCTGAACCCAGCGCTTTGCCCTTCTCTCCCCTAGGAGAAGCGTGTTGTCAGTGACAGGAAGTCTCCTGGCGCCCCCAAGCCTGGCCGCAGCRGTGCTCCCCGTGGCTCAGGGCGTGCAGGCCTGCGTCCCTCCAGCCGGTCCCTGCGGACGGAGCCTCCCGGTGACCCTGTCTGGGAAGGGGCCGGGGGGGACAGCGTGTTCCTGGGGGAGCGCGGCGGACGTGGCCGCCGGTCACGGGGCCGGGGGGCAGCCAGTCTAGCGATGGGGGGAGACGCTGGCCCCGACAGGAAGTCCAAGGTGGGTGTCAGAGCTGGCGTGGTGCATGCGGGTTTCCCATGGGTCGTGAGGGAAGMTGCTTAGGAAGACAGCCTGATGGTGCAGGGTGTCTTCCCTGCTAAAAGCTCCATGTGTGAGGCCTGGGCAGGGAGTGTTGTGGGGTGCTGTGTGTCCTGTGAGGAACTGTCTTTTTCCTGGCTGTGCTCTCACTATCCCGCCRCCACCAGGAGTGGGAAGAGCGGAGGCGCCAGAATATTGAAAAGATGAACGAGGAGATGGAGAAGATTGCGGAGTACGAGCGAAACCAGAGGGTGAGCCAGGGAGGGCCGGTGGCGTGCATGGGGAGGTGATGCTCCCCTGGCTTTGGAGTTGCGAGATGACAGCGTTCCCTTCTCCCCTCTCGCTCAGGATGGGCTGCATGAGAAGAATCCRGTGCGCAACTTCCTGGATGACCCGCGGCGCAGCGGCCCCTTTCAGGATGCTGACCGCAAGGAGGGCAGCAGGCGGCACATCCGCAACTGGGGAGGGGCGGACTTCGACAAGGTCAAGACGGGCATGGAGCGTGAGAAGGCCTGGCAGGGCCCCGTACGTACCTCACGGGGAGTGAGCAGGGTGCTGCCCTGGACGAGGCTTTTGTGGTGGAAAAGAGAGGAGTCTTGAGCTGTGAAGAGCTGCAACTTTGAGGGAAGCTAGGGAAGTTTATGGGTCCCTCGAGTGGCTGCTTCTTCCTCCCTATAGACATTGGTGATYCTGAGGTGGGTGTCAGATGTGGTTGGAGGTGCTCAGGCAGGGTTTGGTCTCACGGGGGTTTCTGGCTCCTGTTATGTTGACCTGTCTCCCCTCAGGGCCGCCGATCTGGCCCGAAGGCTGGGGGGACGCTGGACATGACGCTCTCCATGACGGGCCGTGAGCGAGCAGAGTACGTGCGTTGGAAGAAGGAGCGGGAGCAGATAGACCAGGAGCGCCTGGCACGTCACCGCAAACCCACGGGCCAGTGGCGCCGAGAGTGGGATGCCGAGAAAACGGACACAATGTATGTGGAGAAGGAGAACTGCCCCTGTTGCAGGGGGCTGGTTCAGGGTGTGACTCCTGTGGGCTGAGCTGGGGGAAGAGGCCGGTTTGCACTGAGCTCAGACCCATTGGAAGATGTAGTGTCCTCCATCTCACTCATCCCTGTCTTCCTCAGGTTCAAGGAGGGCTCTGTGGCAGCACCAGGCCTGGAAGGGGGCAGCAGACAGGGTGAGTTTGTAGCTTCCTGTGGGGCTTGAGGGGAGACAGGGCAGGACAAGGGCATGTGTTGGGGAGCTGAGCAGTGCAAGGTGCCAGCCTGGCCCAAGGCCTTGAGCGGTGCTCCAGCAAGCCTTCCCTCCTGTCGCAGATGAGAACAAGCGCCTGCCCAAGCCACCTACCTTCGGGGAGTTTCTGTCCCCGCATCGCACAGAGCGGAGAAGAAAGGGACGGGGCTGTGGACGGAGCCAGGGAACGGGGGCCAAGCCTTACAGGTTGGGGTGCCTGGGGTGTTCTCTGGCCCCAGCACCACTGGGTGCTGGGGCTCTCAGCAGGTGGGGGCCATAGCAGAGCTTTCACACTGATGCCCTTCCTCCTCTCCAGCATGCATGACAACCGCTGGGAGGAGAAGGAGCCTCTGGCAGCAGCAGCGAGAGTTGAAGGCCTGGGGCAGAAGGTAAAATGCTCTGGAGTAGAGCCCCTGGGGGTCCAGCAACAGACCATGTCCAGCAGTCCCTGGCCTCAGTGYGCAACCTTTTCGCCCCAAATGGTCCTTGCTCTGTGTCAACAGGTGGAGGAACTAGCAAGCGTGACCTTCCCAGAGCCTCAGCCCTCTCTGAACCCTGAGGAAGATGAGGACCAGTGGGAGGATGTCAGTGAGGAGGAAGAGGAGGAAGATAGCTCTGGGTCATTGGTCGAGGATGAAGCACCCCCCAGTGCGTCCCCCAAAGACCAGCGTCCCCTAAAGGCTGGGCAGGCCACAGCTCCCAGACTGCGCATGCCCCCTGTGGCACCCAGCCCTGGTGGGGGGGCAAGCAAACCCCTGAGCCCCTTCTCCCCCGTGGAAGGCCACCAGCCAGTCTCGGACTGGGGTGAGGAGATGGACCTGGCCTCTCCTCGCAGCAGCCTAGGGGACAGCCCCTTGCCAGGCCCCTCTGCCCCCCCAGCCCAGTCAAGAGGGGCATCTGGCGAGACTACAGGTAAGTGGGGGAGATGAGGTAGGGCAGATCCCCCACCTCTGCAGGTTGGGGGTGCGTAGTCCTGACTTGGGCTCAGCCCTGGGTTGATAGCATGGGGAAAGGGGCCGAGCGGGCCCCTTCTCGTGCCAACCACAGTCTGTCCCCTAGGGCTGAGCCCCGTGGAACTGGCCAAGGCCCCCCAGGGGGTGCAGAACCCTGCAGAGCCCCTGCAGCAGGTGGAAGCAAGGCCAACCACAGAGCAGGAGGCCTTGGGAGATCCAGAGAAGCTGAAAGAGGCACCAGGGAGCCCCCCAGCTGCCCCGGAGGATGAGACACAAGGTAGTGAGGGGAGTAGAGGGTTCTGCAGGGGTGAGGGAGTCTCCCCACTTTGGGTGCTGGCCTGATTGTGGGGTCCAGTGCCTGGGGAGTGCTCCTCCGAGCCTGCTGCCTAGCTGGGAATTCAGTCCTCTTTCTGCTCCCTCCCCAGGAAYCCAGGCTTTGCACCACGAGCCAGACACAGAGGCTGCTCCTGGCACAGTGGAAATCACAGACTTCGAGCGGGTGCGTTTCCGTAAGAACTCGCCCTCTCCGTCTGGCCACTAACTGGACTGATTCCTGAACACTCTGGGCTTTGTATTCTGTCTTGTCTGTCTGTCCTTCCCACTTTTGGGTGGGGCTTGCCAGCTCTGATGCTCACACTGCAGACTGACTCGCCTGCCTCCTATGCTCTTGCGGGCCTGCGATCACCCTGGAGTTACAGTGCTTGCTCCTGGGATCTCTGTGCAATGGAACAGGCTGCATGGAGTCTGCTGGGGCTCTGAGCTCTTCCCCTCCCCTCTCTAGCCCCAGCAGTGGGGTCTAGACCTGGCGCTCTCGAATCCCACGAGCTTCCCATGTTCTCAGCCAGGCCGTGCTCAGATGGCAGGGGCTGTTGGGGACTTGGCTTGTGAGTGCTGGGTCTGCTGTGCGGGCCAGGAGCTTGCTTTGGTGGGGAAGCTCCAGCCCCTGCAGTCAGGGGCATCTGGGCAGTCTAAGGCACTTGGTAACATCTGTAAGTCTGTCTGTCCTGTATTAAACTCTTCCCTCTCAAAACAGCCCAGGGACTGGTCTCTCCCTGTAGCTTGTAGCCAGGGGTGGGAGATGGTGTGCTGTGGGCCCAAGATAACTGCGCTGAGTGGGAACAGTGGGCTCTGAGAGGAGGGCAGCAGCTGGGGACAAGGGGGTAAACACTTTCTGGACTGCCTCTGCCTCAGGGGCGGGGCTGTGATGCAGCCCTGTATCATGGCTTCACCCTGAGTTGGCCTGTCATGCTGGCTSCCTTGCTGCTTCCTGCCAGAGCCTGGGCAGGATCAGGCCCTGAGCACACAGCCCTGCTGTAGGGAGCAGAGCTGAGTGTGGGGCACCAACCCTGGGGCCATGCTGCCTCTGGCTGGAGTGGTGTGGGGGTGCCGTGGGCCAGCTGGGGAGAGGGTAGTGGGAGGAACTGGCAGCTGTTTCTGGACACATACGTTCCCTTGTGTTCATGCCTGGTACCAAATGCACCTCTTCTGTCTGATGCTGGTGTTTCCCGTGGGTCTGGAAGGAGGGTGGGGAACAGCCCTGGGCAGGGTCTGCCATCCCCTGGGCTCCTCTGCTGCAGGTGCCTCTGCCAACATAGCTTTGACTGTGTGGGCAGAGCACCCCTGGGTGCGGGCTTGGGGTTGCTTCTGTCCTGCTAGCTGCAGGCACCCAGCCTTGCTTGTGTGGTTCCTGGGTGAGCATGTCCTGGGAGCTGACTTCATCGTGCCTTCTCTCTCTCCTTTGACAGGATGGCAAAGCGCCCTGATGTGCTGGAGTGGCCCTCTGTTAGCTGGGTTGCTCCTGCCCTGACTCCTACTGCCTTCTAGAAACTGTGAGCTGGGGCAGCTCCTCTGCTGCTGGCAGGAAACCATATTTTGGGAATAACTCATCTGCACCTTGCTGGGGTTGGACTTCCCTTGCTTGTGGGGAGGGGGCTGGATCTGTTCTGCACCCAAAGGGGAGGTGTGTCAAAGCCAGCCCTGGGTGCTGAGACGCATGCAGGAGCACCCATGTCTGCACTGTGAAAGTGAGCGCTGGAGCACTAACGTAGCAGAGAGGTGGCCGTGGGTGCAGGCGGGTCCCTGCCTGGGCACAAGCTGAGGGTGGGCAGAGGCTCCTGGGGTGAGGGCTCTGACTGCAGCCCCTCTGGTGCTGACCCCCCTCTACAGCTGCCCACTCCCTGCTGCAGATACCCTGGGTAAAGGCCCTGGCTGCCCAGGGACAGGCCATGGAGGGCACCGAGGAGTCCTTTGCCCCTTTTCCAGGCCCTTGGGGGTCCCCTTTCTCCCCTCTCACCTGAGTGCAGGAGGTCTGGGGCCCAGGTGCCTCCTGTGCCTGGCACCTCCAGCTGGAGCTGGGCAGGGAGGAGACTGGTCCCAAGGGGTTGCCTCATCCTGCATCAGTGACAACTGAATCTTTATAAAATAAACCTCCAAAACTCTTCTGTGCCTGTCTCTTTGCTGCTGGGGGCGAGGGGGGGGGGAGTTCTTTCTCCTGGAGCACGCAGCTGTATGAGGGGGGTCCTCTCTCCCAGTGCCCAAGGCTGGAGGGAGTCCTGGTAACGGCAAGGGGCGGTGCCGTGGGGGCGGTGCGGGAGGCTGAGCCTGGCATGGGGCCGGAGGGATGGCACAGGCCTGGGCGCCCCGGCGCTGGAGCCATGAAGCAGCAGGAAGGGGCCAGCCCCGGCCCGCCAGTGCTGCCGAGCTACGCCGGGGAGCGTCTGCGGGGTGCGGGGAAGCTGCTGCTGGGCGGTGGGCGGCCGCCCCCACGCTGGCTCCGCGTTGCCACTGTCTGCGCCTATTTCCTGTGCGTCTCGCTGGCCGCGCTGCTCCTTGTCATCTACTACGGGCTGGTCTGGGCACCCCGCGGCACCAGGAACGGCACCGAGCAGGACTTCGCTGCCTCCCCGGCTCTGCAGCTCTGCAACGGCTCTGCCACTGGCACAGGCTGAGGGCCCCGGCGACGCAGCCCYATGCTCTGGGGAGCTGCGCTCTCTGGAGCGGCTGGCAGGGCTGCAGCCTCCGCAAGGGCAGGGCTGGGGACAAGAATCCTCCGGGAAGCTGGGCGCTGCCTCTGGGATGCGGTTTCCAGCCTGCAAGGAGGCTGTGAAGGGCGTTGGAAGAAGCCTGTCCTGTTTGGGGGTTCCTGGCAGTGGCTGGTGGGGCTCGGGAGGAGGTCTGGAGGTGAGAGGAGGGCAGGAGCGCCTAGGTAAGATGCAGCCCTTCCTGGCTGGGAGCCTCGCTGGGAACAGGAGGGCTCTCACTGAAGTGCTGCAGCACCTTGTAACTTCTCCTGCACCAGCTGGAGGAGGCTGGTCGCATCCTGCTCATGTTGGGGCACAGGGGGGTTCAGGGCAGCCAAGCAGTCAGCAGGTCCCAGCCAGGAGGGAAGGAGAATGTGCCTAGATCTGCAGCCTAGAGCAGCCAAGAGCAGCTCTGAGCCCAGACGATCTGGGAGACGTCCTCTTCTCCAAATGTATGTGACTCGGAGCAAGCCTCCCCAGCCCTTCTCCTTGGACACTAACGGCATTTCTGCGTGCTGGGATTCACCCCAGACTGAGGAGCTAAGCAAGACCTGGAGCTCTACAGCCTCTTCCTGATCATCCCAGGTACTGCACTTGCTCTCGCTGGTCCCCCCCAGCCTGGCATTGCTGTGGGTTTGTGCTGGGGAGGGCAGTCAGCTCCCTGTGCTGGAGCTCTGGCATGACACCCACCAACAGCAGAGGGTGCTGAGAGACCTCGGCGCCCTGCAAGGACCGAAGCAGACAGCAGGGCTGACCCAGGCGTAGTGGCCCTAATGTCCACTAAGGCACAGTGTTGGTTGCACGGAAAGAGCCAGTGGGGGAAAGGAGGGATGCTGCCCCCTCACCATGGGGCTGGGGTGGGCAGTGCCACGCAAAACACTGGGGTGCTCTGGTCAGCCCCCATGTCCTCTCCAGTGAGACTTGTGCCTGGAGCCTTCCTGGGCCCAGCTGTGGCAGCGGGGAATTGCCTCCAGGCTGGAACAAGCCCGTTATTACTCAAACAAGGTGCAGTTCTGGGGCTCTCATCTTCTCCTTGCTTTCTAGCCCTGACCAATTGCTTCTGTGAGCTCCTGTTGCAGCTCTGTGATGAAGGGGTTTGCGTACCAAGATCCCCTGCAGTGCAGCTGGAGATGGAGCTTTCTGCTAGCCAGGATGCCCCCCATAGCTGCTCGCCCTGGCACAGTGTGGCTGTTCCGTGCCACTATGTTTCGTGCCTATTCTCCACACATAAAAGCTCAGCGTGGTGCAGGTGAAGGACAGCAGGTCCCTGACATGGGAGCCAAGCAGCGCAGGACTGAGCCCAGATCATCTTGGCCCAGCTGCAGATGCCCTATTCTGTGAACAACACTCTTCCTTTATGTGGACAGCCCAGCTTCTCTTAGCTGATGAAACTGGTAATCTTTCTCAAGATGCACGCGCTGCTTCCTGTTCACTGCTGTATAAAACCCCAGTGCTGGCTCAGCCCATCCTTCCCCGCACACCAGGACTGTTGGCAGGGTGGACGCAGCCTGCGAGGACTTGCTGTGCCAGGTGAGCATCTGCTAAATCAGCCGCACGAGTTCCTGGCAGGATTCCTCTTGCTGATGGACTGTGTTGCGTTGTCCCTCCCCCCCCCCTTTTTTTTTGTGAGAGATACTCTCCCTTCAGTTTTTAGAGATATCTTCATAAGTGGAGCGGGGATTTCTTTAGCATCTGCTTGCATGTGTTCTTGTGTGCTGTGAGGATGGTCCTGATCACCACTAGATGAACTCTGACCTTAGGTGAGGTCTGTCCACCTGACTGTGAGAGACACCAGCCTTAACAGCACCCTTTTCCCCTTGCCTCCAGCTCCTAGGCTCAATCTTGGCCAGTTGGGATCTACTCTCTTGTGCCACTTGTTTTCCAGATAGGGGAAAAGGCTGTCATAGCAATCCTCAGCGCTTACTATCTTGTACGCGCAGTGTCCATTACTGTGCAGAGTGGCATGCCTTCTTCTTTTGAAAACTAGGCTGGTGTAACTGATTGCAACCAACAGGAAAACCTTGCAGAAATGTTGCCCAAGCCTGTGTGGACAGAAGGGTCCTCAGTGCCTTCCACTGCAGTGGTGTCTTTTTGCTGCAGCCTGAGGTGAGGGCATTAAGTGAGGTTGCTGTAGCCCCTCTTTAACTGCAGACTGACATGTGGATGCACTTTAAGCCTAGGGCTGGTCTCTGCCCTTCCTCCTTGCCATGCATGCACAGGCATCGCTCAGCAGGCAATAGGACAGTCCTAGATCTTCCCCATGCTGGCCTCTCCTGCTGCTTCAAGTTCTGTTTTCTGCTGCACTGTGGACATTTAGGGTGATGCTTTGGGCAGTGAGAAGTTCCACCTGTCTCTGGGCAGAACTGCATCCAGTTCTTTCCTGCCCTCTCCTTTTGGTACATTGCAGCTTGGCTCTGGGTCCCCAAGGATCTGGCACACCCATCTTCTCCCTCTCTAGCACTTTGCACTTATGACTCCCAGTGCAAGGGAAGCCTTGTGTGTTTGCAGAGCTATTTTTCTTCCTTTTGAAGCAGAGTGCTCTGTGGTCACAGCACTAAGTGTCTTCTGCCTACAGAGAAAAGTGATAATTCTTCTCATTCCCTCTCCTGACAGAGGGATGCTTGAGTGGCTTTACCCCATCTCCAGCTCATAGGAGGCAGCAGCAGAGGCCCAGGGTTGGGTGGTGCAGACTGCACTTTCTTCACTGTGATCTGGTTCACCACTCCCCTTACAAAGTGTGGTGTTAGCCTTCCTGTGCCTGTGCTTGGAACGAGAACGAGAGCAAATTCCCAGTGCCAGCGTGCTCAGCAGGACACAACAGCACCTGAGAAAGCTGCCCTGGCAGAGTTGCAGCTCCCCAGAGTTTCCCCATCTGAGTTCTTCAAAATGCAATGAAGAACAAATCAAGAAAGCTAGGGAAGTTGGTATTTCCTTGGTGATCAAGGAGGGAAATAATGACACAAGAACAAGTGCCTTTTCTACCCCGTTTCCCAGGGAGGAGCAAGAGCTGCAGGAGGACAGAAACCCCAGCATTTCAGGGCTCTCATGACACACACACTTGTTGTGGAGCTCCTAGCCCCAGCGCAAGTCTGTGGCAAAACATCACACGGGCCAGTGTAGATTATTCTCTGTCACAGCATCATTCTGCAAAAGAAGAGAGCTGCTTGTTTAACGCCTGTGCTGTTCTGATTAGGACAGCAGCTTGGCCCTGCCCAGCACTGAGGATGTCACGATGCTGCTACTCTCTGTCGCAGGGTACTTGGTGTGTCCAGTCTCCATGCTGAGGGTGCTGGATATCCTACTTGGGGTGGAAATGTGCATTTGGATGGAGAAAGAGATGATGATTTCTAACTGAGTTTGATTTCCAGGTTGGGAGCTGTTGGAGAATGGATTTCTCAATGTACAATTATACCTCCAATTATTCTGGCCTTGATGACTATTCTATATACGACCTTGATGACTATGAAATCCCTCACAGCTACCGGGCAATTCTGGTGCTCTATGCCATCATCTTCCTCCTGGGTGTGCTGGGCAATGGAGCTGTCATCTGGGTGACTGGCTTTGAGATGAGGCGCACAGTGAATGGTGTCTGGTTCCTCAACCTCTCCGTGGCCGACCTGCTCTGCTGCCTGGCCCTGCCCTTCCTGGCCCTGCCGCTGGCCCGCGACCACCACTGGCCGCTGGGCCACTTTGCCTGCAAGCTGCTGCCCTCCCTCACCATCCTGAACATGTTCGCCAGCGTGCTGCTGCTGATGGCCATCAGCGGGGACCGCTGCGCCCTTGTGACACGGCCGGTGTGGTGCCAGAACCACCGGACACCGGGGCTGGCGCGGGCGGTCTGTGCTGCTGCCTGGGGCCTGGCAGCGCTCCTCACCATTCCATCCTTCGTCTTTCGGACAACGCGCTCTGATGTCTTCTCCGATAAGAAGACTTGCGTGCTGGATTATGCATCAGTTGGGCATCACCAGCGCCTCACTGAGCTCTTCACRGCTGTCTTCCGTTTCCTCTGTGGCTTCTTGGTGCCCTTTGTGGTGATCACAGTTTGCTACAGCCTGCTGCTGGCCCGTGTCCACAGCAAGGGCTTTGCCCGCTCTCAGAAAGCCATTAAGCTTATCCTTGTAGTGATAGTCAGCTTCTTTGTGTGTTGGCTGCCTTACCACATCGTGGGGCTGATCCTGGCCTCTACCCTTCCACACACGACCTTGTTCAAGGGTGCCTTGGAAGCAGACCCCATTGTCGCCGGCATAGCCTACATCAACAGCTGCCTCAACCCCATCATCTATGTCATCATGGGCCAGGATTTCAAGGACAAGTTCCAGCGCTCCTGGAGAGCTGTGCTGCGCAGCGTGCTGAGTGAGGATTCCCCCAGCACCATGGGAGACAGCAGGATGAAGACCAAGTCCACAGTGGATGACCAGAGCGTCAGCACCAACGTGTGACTTCGCATGGCTCCTGTTGAGATGTCTCCAGGGTACTAGCTGGGAACAGCTCCAGGGGAGTGCTGCCTCCTGCCCTCCCGAACCCATTTCATTTGGGGGTGTAACCCTCTCCTGGGGGTCTGGGTGGCCACTAAGAGAGAAGATGCATCTTTCACCCTCCTTCCCTGCTGGGAACCGGCTACTTTGCTTGAGTGTTGGGGAAGCTGGAGAGTTAAAGCAGCTCACGTGCCATCAAATTTTGTGCATCCAAATACCCAGATCCTCTCTGCCTAGGGGCCCCTTCATGACTTTCTCTGTGGCTGCAACCCACCCAGTGGTAAAAAGACTCATTAGAGTGGTTCTTTTTCTTGCAGGCAGCTGCCCCATTTCTCCTCCAGGCCAAGCTTTGACCCCGTCTCCTGTCTCCAGGTCGCAGTACTGTGCCCTGTGCCAGGTCCCCTCTCGGCCCCATAAGGGCTGTGCTGCCTGGCAAACCCTGCTGCCTCCTTCCCTGCAAGCAGGCCAGGGCTTACAGTCAGGGAGGTCAGAGATGAACTCCATGTGGTGAACTTCCCTTGAGCCTTCCAGCACTCCCAAGCCTTTGGAGTCAGCCCTCCCACAGACTTAGGTCCTCCCTGGTACGCAGGGGCTTGGCATGTCTCCTTCCCATCCCATCGGAAGGGGCCTGCTGGCTCAGCCCTGCTTTGTTACTGTAGATGTGTCCAACTTTGCAAATAAATATTGAATCTGCTGTGGCCAACGTCTGCCCCATTCCCACTGCAGCCCTGCATGGCTGGGAGGCGGGGTAATGTGGACCTCTCGTTCGTAGGCAGCTCCTCCAGCATCCAGGGTCTTCTTTCTTTGGCCTGATGCTGCAGGGTGAAGCAGCCAGGGATGAGTCAGTGTGTGGATGTGTGCCGTGCCTGTGGGTGGGGTGGGTACACGGGGCTGCGCCTGCCCAATCTGTGAAAASAGCTCTGTTTGGGCAAAGACTCTCCACACTGGCAGAGCTGTCCACTGTGCACAGTGACCTCCCTGGGAACTGGCAGGGGAGCTCACTCCTTCCTCACCGGTGATTTCCACGGATCGTGAGCTCAGGCTGCTGCAAAAGGGACCTTGGTGACAGGTAAGTTTGCCATTCAGCATCTTAAAAACAAACAAACAAACCAACCACACTAGATGTCTCCAAGGGTAAATGCAAGGCACTCCCTGCCCTGGATGGCTCCTGCTCCCCCTCGGAGAGCTGCAAGCAGCCCTGGGACAATGCCAGAGCAGTTCTTGTGCACACGTGGCTTTCATACCCAGTCACCAATGTGTACAAGCCTGGTAAGGGCTGGGGAAGGAGGGGTTGTTCCATGATTGCCAGCACACATGAGTTCATCACTGTGGGCATGTTGCAAGCAGAAGTTTAGCAATATCCTGAAATAAGGGTTTCCTCTGGGTTATGGTTGCTGCAGCACATGAAGCAGAACCCTTCCTCGATTGCTCTGCCTGCTGGCTGGGCAAAGAGCCTTCCTGCCACAACGGGCCTATCTGGTTCTGCCCCAGACCAGGTCCTGAGACCAGATTCATCCTGGCACTGTGGCGACTGGACGGAAGTCCAGGATGGGTGGGACAGCCCCTAAGATCTGCACCTCTGCAGTGACAGAGAGCATTGAGCAAGGATTGCTCCCTTAGTTCTCCTTTTCAGATGTTTATTTTGAGGCTAGTCTCCAGGGCTAGGGCAAAGCAGGGAGAGTTTTTTTTTGCTGTCAAAGTGGATTTTAGTTCGTTTGCGACACAATAAACACCGCAGTTTCCCCCAGTCCCAGAAAGAAGTTGCAGCGGCTGGCAAAAGCTGGCTTGTGGTCAACTCCTGGGGTGTGGAAAGAGCAGAGGTTTCACAAGCTCCGGCCGGTGTCTGGCTGTTCGGGGGGCTACAGGTTAGGCTACAGCTGTACAGCAGCCAGCCGGGGCAACCCCCCTCTGTGCACACCCGCCCCCCCCAGTGCAGGAGGGAATCGAAGCCAGCAGGGAGAGGAGTACGTGTCCCCTGTGGCAGGCTGTCTTCTTGCTGAGCGCCGTGGGCCTCAGCGGGGCTGGAGGGATCCTCTTGCCTCCTGGTGCCTAGGGAAAAACAAAATATCTGGCCCATTCTCAGGAAGGGCCAGAGCTGGGAAGCCCCATCGTGGGTGATGTTGCTCAACATCTCCATCAGCAACCTGGAGAACGGATCCCTCGGCAAGTCTGGAGATGGTGCCAAAGTGGGTGGTGATCCGGAGAGCTGCTGGTCTCCCATCAGGCTGTGGAAAGGGGCTGACGGGACCCTCGTGGGATCAGCAGAGGCGCTTGCCAAACCCTGCGTTTGGGGTGAAGCGATGCCTTGCAGCAGGACAGGCAGAAAGTGCTGCTGCCGTGAGGGTGCAAGAAGCGCTCCTGGCGTCACAGCGCCTCGGCCTTGTGGGCCCCAACGGAGACCCCGGGGGTCGTGGGGTCTTTTCATGAGGCTGGGAGAGTGGATGCCTTCAGCCCTGCCTTCCTCTTCCTCTGGAGGAAGGAAGCAGGCACGGGTCTCCTGCAAAGGCGGCCGCCCCATGGGCGCCGGGACTCCCTCCCTGGGGCTGAAACGCGGTAGGATGAGCTGCAGCGGTGGTGTGGAAGAGGGGGAGAGGTGGCAGAGTGAGCAGAGGTCTCCAGCTCCCCCAGGGGCCCCATCTCCAGCTGCGTCGGCGTGGGTCGGCTTTGTCGATCGTCCTCCCTGGGGAAGAGCTTCCTGCTCGGAGGAGGCCACTGGATCTCGCCCGCTTTTGTCTTGCAGGGCTGGCAGGATGACGGAGCCGTGGGAGCACAGCGACGACTATGACGACTTGGACCTCAACTTCACGGCGCCCGACTTCGAGGGTGCCCAGGCGGTGCAGCCCGCGCTGGCGCCCAGCTACGGGGCGGCGCTGGTGCTGTACGCCCTCGCCTTCCTCCTGGGCGTGCCGGGCAACATCGCCGTGGCCTGGGTGGCCGCCGGCGAGCCGCAGCACCGGCTGAGCGGCCTCTGCTTCCTGCACCTGGCCCTGGCCGACCTGCTCTGCTGCCTGGCCCTGCCCTTCCTGGCCCTGCCGCTGGCCCG
>NW_028186654.1:20854-57954 GCF_003343005.1 Rhea americana
CGGTGCAGGAGGGGTCCCCGGGGTGCAGGGGGCCCCCGGGACCCCGGGGGTGGTCCCAGGGTGCAGGGCTCCCGCGGTGCAGGAGGGGTCCCCGGGGTGCAGGGGGTCCCCGGGGTGTGGGGGGTCCCGGGGTGCAGGGGGGCCCCGGGACCCCGGGGGTGGTCCCAGGGTGCAGGGCTCCCGCGGTGCAGGGGGTCCCCGGGGTGCGGGGGGTTCCCTGCATGTGTGGGGGGGTCCCTGGGGTGCGGAGGTGGTCGTGGGGTTCGGAGGGTCCTGGGGGTCCCAGCTGGGGGCAGCAGGAGGCTCCCGAGGCTGCGGTAGGGGGGTCTCTGGGGCAGAGGGGTGGCCCGGGGTGTGGTGGGAGCCCCCTGCTCCCTGACACTCTCCCCTGCCCACAGGACMCCCAGCTCGGGCCGGGGGCCGCTCCAGCTCAGCCGTGCCCGCACAGGCGCCGGGACGCTGGCCCTGCGACGCCCGGCTCCCTTCTGCCCGTCCGAGGGGCCGGCGGCTCCCTGGGCGCCGCGTGGAGGCAAGGAGATGCCGTCGGAGAAGGAGAGCAGGTCCAGGAGGCCGGGGCGGGAGCCCTCGCCGGCCCAGTGGGACTGGGACTGCCCCGTTACGCGGCGCCGGCTGGAGGAGCTGTATTTCCGCGAGCAGGATTACATCCGGGCAGGCTCCGAGGAGAGCCGCAACTTCTGGGCCTTCTTCGAGCGGCTCCGGCGCTTCCAGAGCCGGAGGAACGAGCATGAGCGCGAGCCAGCCGCGAGCCGTCGCCCGGCAGAGCCGCCCGCTGCCTCCCGGCTCCTCGACCTGCCCCGACAGTATGACGCCCGCTACCGCATCAACCTGTCGGTGCTGAGCGCCGACGTGGAGGGGCTGGTGCGAGGCCGGCGGCCGGACCCAGGCCTGCCCCGGGAGCAGCTCTCTGAGTTTCGCATGGCCTTGCTGCACTACCTGGACTTCACCCAGAAGCAGAGCTTTGCCAAGCTGGCCAAGCTGCACCGGGAGCGGGCAGCGCTGCCCATTGCACAGTACCGGGACCGGCTCCTACGAGCGGTGGCCCAGAACCAGGTGGTGGTGGTGGCTGGTGACACRGGGTGCGGAAAATCCACGCAGGTGCCCCAGTTCTTGCTGGCGGCTGGGTATAGCCACGTGGCCTGCACCCAGCCACGCCGCATCGCCTGCATCTCGCTGGCCAAGCGTGTGGGCTTTGAGAGCCTCCACCAATATGGGGACCAGGTGAGCTCTAGCGTGGGGAAGGCAGCATAGCTGGGGCCGTGCGCATGGGCAGGTCACCACGCTTGGCTGAGTGGGGTGAGGGTAGCTGGCAGGATGGCAAAAGCCATTCGTTGTCCACTGCAGGCTTTTTCTCATTGTGCTCCTCCTCTTCTCACTCCAGGTGGGCTATCAGATCCGCTTTGAGAGCACCCGCTCTCCTGCTACCAAGATCGTGTTCCTGACAGAGGGGCTGCTGTTGCGGCAGGTGCAGCGGGAGCCAACGCTGCCAGGGTACCATGTGCTGATCGCAGACGAAGTTCACGAGCGGCACCTGCACAGCGACTTCCTCTTGGGGGTCCTGAGGCGACTGCTCCCCTCTCGGCCAGACCTTAAGCTGGTGCTCATGTCTGCTACCATCAACATCCGCCTCTTCTCAGGATATTTTGGTGGCGCTCCTGTGCTGCAAGTGCCAGGAAGGATCTTCCCCATCACGGTGAGAGCTGAGGGGAGGGGAGGATGGCAGGGAGGAGAGGAGCTGTGCTGTGCTGTGCTGTGCTGTGCTGTGCTGTGCTGTCTGGGCTGTATCTCTGGTCACAGGGCAGGAGAGAACCCTAGGTCCCCAGACTCCTCAGGGCAGCTCCCTCTGAGGTCTGCTCAGTGCAATGCTGTGTTTGCTTCTGCAGGTCATCTACCAACCTATCCCCAAGGAGGAGGCAGCAACGAGTGGGAAATCAGAGCGCCTGGATCCCCGCCCATACCTGCGGGTACTGCAAGCCATCGACCACAAGTACCCGCCGGAGGAGCGTGGGGACCTGCTGGTGTTCCTGAGCGGGGTGGCCGAGATCGGAGCGGTGCTGGAGGCAGCGCAGACGTACGCCACGCACACCCAGCGCTGGATCGTGCTGCCCCTGCACAGTACCCTCTCTGTGGCCGAGCAGGACAAGGTGGGTACGGACCTCTGCCCCTGAGTTTGGGTGGATGCTGCCAGTCYGGCATCACAGAGCAAAAGTCCTGGTCCTGGTCCTGGCAGCACCTTGACTGCAGGTGCTGGAAGTGGGTGCAGCCAGTGAGTGGCAACCTATATYTACCCGACTCCCTATGCTCCTCTTTAGGCAGCCACTGCTGTGAAAGACAGCTCTGCTCTGGCCCTTGCAGTCCTGGGTGCAGTGTGGGAACGTGTTGAGGTACCAGCGTAGGACTGCCCTTTCCCCTCCCTTAGGTGTTCGATGTGCCTCCTCCTGGTGTCCGGAAGTGCATCCTCTCCACCAACATCGCAGAGACCTCCGTGACAATTGATGGCGTGCGCTTCGTACTGGATTCTGGTGAAGCCTCCAGTGCCCCTCTCTGTTGGATGGGAAGTTGTGTAGTTTCTAGTGCCCTGTGCTGAGCTTCTGCCTCCRTCCTGCCCCTCCAGGGAAGGTGAAGGAAATGAGCTATGACCCTCAGGGCAAGCTGCAGCGGCTGCAGGAGTTCTGGATCAGCCGAGCTAGTGCTGAGCAGCGGAAAGGGCGTGCTGGCAGGACAGGCCCTGGTGTCTGCTACCGGCTCTATGCTGAGTCTGACTACGATGCCTTTTCACCCTACCCTGTTCCAGAGATTCAACGGGTAGCACTTGATGCCCTAGTGCTTCAGGTAAGGGCAGTTCCCTCTGACCTGGTTGGGGTTCTTATGTSTGCTGGGTGGGGGTCTGGGGAGATGCTGTAGGAGACCTTGTCTCTGAGATAAGCCTGACCAGCTAAGTATGAAAAGAACCTGCAACTTGAGTRTTGGGACATGATGTGGCCCTTGCGGCTACAGCCCAGACCTCTGCCTCCTGGGAAGGGAGATGAAGTAAATTCATGCCTCTGCTTTGCATTAGCCCCTGACTGAGCCCTTGCGAAGCCCCTGGCTCTGAGATCAGGGCTCAGGTCAGTGTGGCACAAGCCGCTGGGCTCTGTTTCCATTTGTGCTGGACAGACCAGTGAGAGCAAGGGATGTCACGCTAAATACAGTTCTCTCCCAGTTAAAGAGCATGGGGCTGGGTGACCCCCGGACTTTCCCCTTCCTGGAGCCCCCTCCGTTGTCCAGCTTGGAGACCGCCGTGCGGTATCTGAAGGACCAGGGAGCTCTGGATGAGGCTGAAGAGCTGACGCCCATTGGGAACCTGCTGGCCCAGCTGCCAGTGGATGTGGTGGTTGGTGAGTGATCCTGGCTCTCCAGAGCAGATGCGGTGGTGCCAGCAAGGGCACTGCGGAGCAGTGTGTGGAGCAGAGCGAGTGGTCCCCTGCCCTCACTGCCTCCCCTGCCCTCGCTGCACAGGCAAGATGCTGGTCCTCGGTGCGCTGTTTGGCCTGACCGAGCCCACGCTGACTGTGGCAGCTGCTCTGAGTGTGCAGTCCCCATTCCTGCGTCCTGCCCACACCAACCCCGACTGTGCCACAGCCCGGCGGCCCCTCGAGAGCCCCCACGGCGACCCGCTGACACTGCTGAATGCCTTCAATGAGTGGGTCCAGGTAAGACTCCCACTTGCCTGAGGGGGAGGCAAGAGACTCCTTGGGGAGGAAATTGCTCTGCTTTGGGATAGGTGTGTTTGAATCCATAGAGGAGTTTGCTGGAGTGAGGGTGGGGGCTGAACTGGCGGCAGGGAGCGGCAGGAGGGACAGCTTGTCCCTGCTGGGGCCTGAACTGTGCTATCGTGAGCAGGTGAAATCTGAGCGGAGCGGCCGTTCCCGGAAATGGTGCCGGCGGCGAGGCCTGGAGGAGCATCGGCTTTACGAGGCTGCCAACCTGCGGCGCCAGTTTCAGGTGGGGCAGGGCTGGGCCTGGGAGTTCGTGCCCAGTCTGGGGAGGGATGAGGGGACGTTTCCCAGAAGGGCTGGTGTGGAGAGGAGTTGAATTCGCCCTGAGTGTGCAAGGAGCACTGTGTGTCCCAAACCTGCCCACCTCCAGACCATGGGGGCTCAGCGACCTTCTCCCTTCACTGGCCTTTCCTGCCTCCCCTCAGGAGCTGCTCCGAGACCACCAGCTGCTGGAGGTAGCATCCAGCCAGCCCACTGACAGCTACAGCCGACAAAGCCGGCACCGAGAGCGCCGGGAGCTGCATCGGCTGTGGCGGAGCCACACGGAGACAGAAGGTCGGAAACGCAAAGTGCTGAAGCTACAGGACGGAATGGCTGGCTCCTCCAGTGAGGAGGAGGAGGGTGGTGCCCGTGGGCGTGGGGAGCACAGCATTGATATTCAGGTGACCTGCTCTGTTTCTGGCCTCACACCTCCCATGGGAGGCAGTTGGTGCCCACACAGCTGGATTCCAAGCATGAGTGATCTTTTCTGTTTCTGCAGGATGTCAAATTCAAGCTTCGGCACAATGTGGATGAGCTCCAGGCTGTATCTAGCTCTGTCCTGTCATCCTCGCAGCTTGCTCTGCTCAAGCTGGTGCTGTGCAGGGGCCTTTACCCCCAGCTGGCCGTGCCTGACCAGCTCAACAGCAGCCGCAAGGACTCTGATCAGGTGGGTGTCCTCACCCTGTCCCCATCCACAATGCCCTGTACCTCCTGGGGAAACAGTGTATGAGACATCATTAGATCTTGCAGGCTGTTCTCTCTACAGGGGCTGYACACTCTCCTCTGATGCTGATTCTGCTCTTGTTGCAGATTTTCCACACCAAGAACAAGCAGGGTGTTGTGCTTCACCCAACCTGTGTCTTTGCTACAAGTCCAGAGCTGCTGCAGGCCAAGGAGGGTTCGGAGCGCGGGGGGACTCAAGGTGGGAGAACAAAAGTTGCTTGTCTCCTCTGCATATCACATCCCTGGGGATGGCTGTTGGGCAGACCCAGAGCACTGTGTACCCTGGGCAGCAGCTCTGTTCAAGCAGCAAACCTTGAGCCCTGAGCAGCAGCTCTGTTCTGTCCCGGCTTCTGGGCCAGTGCTGCTTTATCCATGCCAACTGTTGGACGAAAGCACCTCAGGCTGTCGGGTTTGAATTGTCCAGGCAGATCCAGGTCTTTGGGGATAGGGAGAAGTGGAGGGTCCAGTGTCTTATATTACTTTGCAGATTCCAAGGATGGCCTGAGCCGGCACCATCAGCTCCTTGCCTTTGTCTCACTGCTGGAGACCAACAAGCCCTACCTGGTGAACTGCGTACGGGTGCCAGCCCTACACGTGGGTGCTCAGCGCCTCGCTTGCCTCCGCTTTCTCCCTGTGTTCTCCCTCAGCTTTTTCCTCCCCAGGTTGACTGTGACTTGCTCCTCCAGGCTCTCCTGCTCTTCTCCCGTTCCCTGGACACGAGTGCAGACTGTGCGCGGCTGGTGGCAGACGGCTGGCTGGAGCTCACTATCCCTGACGCGGAGGCTGCTCTGCGTCTGCTCTCTGCAGCCCTGCAGCTTCGTGCCGCATGGGAAAAGCTCCTCAACCAGCAGCTGGAAGGCCGGAGCGGGGAGCCTGGGTGCCAGCCGAGCTCCCGGGATGTATCCACGCTGACCCGAGGGCTGCTGGAGTTCCTGCAGATAGAGGTGACGTGGCTGGGATGGGGGTGGCTGGGCCGCAGGAGCGTGCAAGCCGTGAGGACAGCGTGCCTGGGATGGTTTGATGTTGCCATCTCAGTGCATTGCTGTTGAGTTTAAGGCTGCATAGGGAGACTGAGAGCRCTGACTTGAACCCCCCAAATCACCGTGTGCTCCTGCAGGTGCTGTATAGCCTGCGCCAGCTGACCGGGCTGGAGAAACAAGCCCTCTACATCGGGCCCCAGACCGTGGCCGCTGCCCCCAGGCTCCCGGGACTCTTCCAGGACACTGAGATGAAACCTGATGAGGTGAAAGGCGGCCACAGGGTGACAGACTATCTCACGTACAACTGCCTAGCTGTGAGTACAGCCTTCTTCCCCGAGGCCATGGTTGGCAGCCCCCAGGGTCATGTGTTCCATCGCCCTGCCCTCGTCTCCCACAGACTGACAYGGACCTCTACAGCAACTGCCTGCGGAGCTTCTGGACTTGCCCACACTGTGACCTCCACATGCCCTTCACCCCCCTGGAGCGAATGTGCCACGAGAGCACGTGCCGGCCCCCGGAGGGTGAGTCCCCAGCTGCTGTGGCCATGACAAGGGGTGAGGTGGGAGAACTGGCCTGGCTTCCCTTTGTGTTCCCTGGGTGAACCTGGGCAGTCCCATCTCTGCTCYGCGGGTGGCAAAGGACGGAGCAGTTGGGAGCCTCACTGAGCTTGTGCCAGTTTCCAGCCATGCTCTGTGTCCTTGGGACCCATGAGGCGTTACTGAAGAGCAAGAAATGAATGTTTGGGGGCAATTTAGGCTTGGCTTTGTTCAGATTACCCTGGAGCACACTGCTGGGCTGGAAGCTGCCTTGTGCCTCCTGCAGCAGAGCCAGGGCTCTTCCTGCTCTGTGCATAATGCTGTTTTCTCCTGCAGACCATCTGGAAGAAGAGTCTGGAAGCTCATCCAAAACTACAGCCCTACACAGACCGTACCACTGTGATGTTTGCCAGCAGGATTTCATGTTCACTCCTACGGAGATCCTCCGGCACAAGAAGCAGCACCAGTGACCCAGGGCTCTGTGCAGGGGTCTGCGCTCCCAAAGAGCGGGGCCTCGTGGTGAGTGTGTGCCTTGATGTCCTTCCCGGCCCTGCAAGGAAGACGACGGGTTCTGCTGGTGTAGACAGTGTGTGAGCTGGGCGCTGGGATGCCTGGATTCCCCCATCTCTGGGAAGGAGYAGAGACCATCCCTGCGGAGCACCTGGCTGGTGGTCCTACTGCAAGATCGCAGATGGGCCAGGGCACAGGTTGAAGACCCCCTGCCCCGTCACAGTGCTGCTATCTCCATTGCTCACAGGCGAGTTTGTGAATGTCTGGTTGGATCCCCAAAGGAACGTTGTATTTCAGGAGCAGTCTAGAAGCTCCTGCAACTCATCAGTAGAGTTGACAGCAATCCTTTTTGGGGAGTGATCCTGGTTTGTTCTTTATTTTATTTTATTTGTAAGTTGTAAATAAATATCCTTTTGATGAAGCTCAGTGCTGTATTGCTGTATTGAAGTGCTGCAGAAGGCTGGGGCGGGTTCACTTCCGTGCCAAGGCCTGCCTGCCAGGTGCCCTTCTCAGGACTGCAGCCCTTGGATGCGGCTGGAGCCGAGGATCCGTCCTGGCTTGGGCTGGGGGCTGCAGCAAGAGTGGTGCCTGCATGCAAAGGCTGCAGAAGGGGTATTGGGGCTGTCTTGTGCCTGTGATGCTGCACAGCCCGGCACGGCCAGCGTGTGGCACTCGAATACCAGGTTTTCGGYGTGTCAGGCCTTTGCAGGCAATGCCCTGTCTCATCCCACGCCGGTCCAGCGGCAGCCGGCCCCGGGGGAGGACTCGTCTGCGCCTTCAGCGGTGCGCACGTCCTGCGTCCCGTGGGCGTCACTTGGGCACCCTGCTGCCCCACTCCCGYGCGGGACAGCCTGCACGCCGCCCCGTGCCCCGTTTGTCCTGCTCGGGCGTTGTGCAGGGTCGACCCGAGCAGCTCCGGCCCGAGTCCCTGCCGGGCTGGGGCCGGAGGCGGCTGGAGGCTGCGTGGCCGTTCCCAGCTGCTGCTCGTGGCCTTGCTGTGCGGTCTGAAATCCCCCGAATCAGGGACTCTTGCCCACGTACACTGGTGATAAGGAGGTGCTGGAAAGCAGCCTGTCAATTCCYAATCCCTCAATTAAGAGTGAAGCACGGCAGGGTGAGCCACGGAGCCAGGCCCCTGGGACAAATGGGTCCATAAAATGGGTCCATCGAGGGTGTTTGTGTTCAACCAGARGCTTGCAAGGCCTGGAGGCACCAGGGCGCTGGAGGGAGGGCACAGCTTGGGTGACCTCGCCCTAGGAGCTACCCTGCCTGCAGGTGTCCACACTGTGCTTAGTGCTAATTACACCCTCATTAGCGTGCCTAGGGGCTGCCYGAGCTGGGGCAGTGAGCAGCTTGGGGAAAACTCAGGGGAGAACTGGTCGAGGTGGGTCCAGCATGGACCTGGGTGTCCTGCTGGCACCAGCAACAGGAGYGATGACTGATCCAGAGGATTAACTGGTCAACACGCTGGGAGATTTGGGTGTAAAAGGCGCTCAGAGAAATGCTAATTAATTAATGATTCCTGCAATTAGTGCTCCGATGGAACTTTGCTTCTGCAAAGCCCTTTGTGAGCACCACGCTGTTAATCTAATAATGGAAGAGGAGCGATTTTAATTACCGGTAGTGCCTGCTGCTCGCCCTGCGCTCGCCGGCATAACCGCGTGGTCGGAGGAAGAGCTGATTTCGGAGGCCCTGGCAGCCGAAGGATGTGGGGCCGAGCCCGCAGGTGCCGGGGTCCCGCAGGGGGTTCTGCCAGGGCTTGGGTTAAGCCACCCCGCAGCAGCGGTTCCTCTGTACGAGCCCTGCAGGTCCCTGGGCTTGCGCCGAGCCCGCGGCCAGCCCCGGCACGCAGGCAGCAGCCCAACCCTTCTCCCTTCTGGTTCCCCAATCGGCTAAGTGAAGAAAAGCAATTAGAGGAGAAACACGGTCGCTGGAGAARATGAATGGAGGCGCTTTCCCCACAGTCCTCACTTGCTTTGTAATTGAAAAAGTTACRACGGATGCATGGCATAAACCCAAATCATTTGCCGGTCAAAGCTGGCATTTAAGTGTTATTTAGTCAAGGGGKTTTTCACCTCTTAAAACCTGCATTGTCTTGCCATGTTCCCGCGTGAACGCACCCAAAAGGCCGCTGCGGCGGCCGGTGCTTCTTGAGGCTTCGCTGGCTCCTGTGACAATCTCAGGACTTGGGAAACACCTGCAAATACGCTATGAGTCACAGGTGACAAGTGATTTATGAAAATGCCTTTCTGAAAGAGATGACACTATGTGTTATAACAAAATGGAGCAAAAGGAGATGAAAGCTTTAAAGATGTGGGTAGTGCACAGTCCCCCCAGAAGTGTACAGTCAGGTAGCCGTCTCTGAACCCGGGTGCGATAATCCGGCTCACAATAGTTTATTAATAAAAAATCAATTGCAGTGAATTATTTTCTGCAGCCTAATTAAATATGCATGAATGTTACCTTAGAGTAAAACGGTGCCCATATGCCCTCGTCAATGAGATTTATGGAAAGCGACTTTAAATCCTGAATTTTAAAGCTCTGAAGACGTGATTGTAATTTTTTCGTAACGGCTGTGACAACCGGTGCCAGCTGCTGCCGGCTGAGCGGGGCGGGAGGTGGGTGCAGGTGCCTGAGGACCCGCGAGCCCCGTCCCGCTGCTGACAGCCCTGCATCCGTCTGCCCGTGTCCCTGTGTCCTTGGGCATCCCCGTGTCCCTGGGCATCCCCCGTATCCCCTGGCCTTCCCAGGCATCTCTGGGTCCTTGAGCGTCCCCGTGTCCCTGGGTGCCCCTTATCCCCATGTGCCTACGTGCCCCCATGTCCCCAGGCATCCCTGTGTCCCCCGGCCACTGAACTCCTCTCCAGCCCTTTTCATCTGATGAGAAACCAGGGCCAGGGCTCTGCCTGGCTCTCAGGTCAGTCAGCATCCCTCGGTGGCAGCTCTGCGATGTGAGAGAGCCCTGAGAATTAATGATCATTGTGGAGGGAGCCTGGCTGGGCAAAGCCATCGCGGCAGCTGCCGGAAGCTCCCGGTGCTGGATCTGGTCTGTCCAGAGGCTTCCAGTGCAGGATCCAGCCCACCCACGGGCTCCTGGTGCGGGATACAGCCTGCCCAGGTGCTCCCAGTGCAGGATCCAGCCCCCCCAGGGGCAGACGGACGCTGGTGTGGGAGCAGGGGTGGCAGCTGATCCCAACGACTCAGTGCCACAGTCCTGGCTGACGCCCCAGGAGGCTCCGCAGGCTCCTGCGCTCGGGGCGGGAGCGGATTTTCCTGGCTTTCTCCCTGATGGGGGCTCGGCAAGGAGGACGCAGCCAGTGCTGGAGCACCACAGGCTGGGGGTGGGGAGGGGGGAAGCGATGTAAAGCTAATGGAAAACGACGACTTGTGAGTCGCCAGCTTTTTCCGCCTCCTACTGCACATTTCCCTCTCGGTCCCTTCGCTTGCAGCCRCTGCTGCGGATGCTGGTGAGCTTGCAAGTGACTACAGGCGGCCCTGCAATTCGGTTTTGCTCCAGGTTAGTGGGAGGGCTTGGGCTTAGTGATGGCTTTTCCATCAATTTACATTACCTTGGTGCCTGAAGCCACTGGTTTTTGCAGCTGATGGCAGCTGGGAGCGGTGCGGCTGGCGGAATTTGCACCCCGTGCCCAGCACCACGACTGCAAACACAGCAGTAACTTGTCAGATGTCTAAACTCTGCTTCCACCCATTAATTAGCAGCCAGCACATTGTGTTAGATTCACATGGGTTATTAGCATAGTGTCTGGGTGGGAATCTTCTATTAATTAAAGCAATTTGACATCATTTTTAGCTCTTTGACATGTTACATTTTATTTGCCATTAAATGCTGTGGTGTTTCACATTTTACCCACTGATGAGTATTTCACAATTAATGTTTGCTTGTGTCACTCACCACCGACGGCGAGGCGCACACGTATTACATGCTATTAAGTTGTTTCGCTACTTTGTCAGGATAATTCCCTGTTTCTGAGCTGCCTTCCCCTAATTAGAGTTGCGTTGGCTGTTGCAATACACTTTTTGTGAGCCAGGTCCTGGCAGCGGTGCCACAGGGGAGCTGCTCTGGATCAGCCCACGTAGGATCCAGCCTTTCTGGGTTTTCCTATTCCCCCTTCCYCTAAATTCTGGCCCAGAGCCAAGTTAAAAACCCAGTCACTGTTGGAGTTTAAGCAGCTGTATGCCCATTCTGGGGCAATGACCTGTTCCCACTGCAAAATTTGCCAYGATTCCAGCTTTCCTCATTGCAAAGTTTACCATGCAGAACTGCGTCACCAGGCTAGATCCACTTTTCCGCCYATAAACAGAGATGGGGGAAAGACGTCCTCCCCAAGATCACTCCGTCCTGCCAAAGCAGCAAAGGACCCAGCATGATGGGGGCCCTGGGCTGAGCACCCCCGTGCTCCAGGGCAGCTCAGCGTCGGCCCCTCTGCTGCCGAGGCTGGAGGATGCAGGTGCGGGAGGATCCCGGTGCCGGAGGATGCTGGGGTGGAGGATGCCAGGGCAGGAGGATGCTGGGGTGGAGGATGCCAGGGCAGGAGGCAGCAGCCTGGGGGGCTGCGGCAGGTCGGGCTCGCTGCACCTTGTGCCACCAGTGCGCATCTCCGGGATCCTGGCCTCCCCCGGGATCCTTTGGCTGCCTCCGTTCTCACCCACAGGAGCTCAGCACTTGGCTTGGAAACRCCTGGCAATCCCAGGCTCAGGAGCATTCACAGCCTCTTCTGCTTCTCAGGGCTTTGGGTCAATAGCAGTTTCCTTCGAAGTGACCATTTAACTTTCTGCTTGGCATGAGACGCGGCATTCGCAGCAGCCGGGCTGCGGCTCCCTGCTCTCCCTCCTGCCTGGCAGGGACATCGGAAAAGCCCCGGCCTGCTCACTAACCTGAGTTTGCTCATGCTGTACCGTCAGCTTGCGCGTAAATAGCAAACACATATTTACCAAGGATCTCAAAACTCTCTGCTGCTCTCATTTAGCTCAYCCCCTTCCTGGTGGCTGAACAGGGACTTGCTTTATTCCTGCACCTGGGCCTGAAACAGAGACTTCCCTGTCTGGAGGTGAGAAAAAAAAGAGAACTGCATTAGGAAAAAAATAGCACCGTGTAGCTGCCAATTGTATCACTGCTTTTAAATGCTGTGTCTTTGGCTCAGCTTCTGATTAAAGAYAACCGAGTGGCGATCTGAGAGATTTCTGTAATTATTTTTGTTTCACACAGAAGAGAGCAAACAATATGGTAAATATTAGCTAGAGACCATGATGCATTGGCTAGATGGAYAGTCATCGGGGGAGCATAAACCAGCTCTCCCTGTCTCTCCGCTTGACCAGGCTCCTGAAAATACAATATTGCTGTTGCTTTTTATGCAATCTCAAAGTGAATTGCTTATTGCTATTAAAATAAGCTCAGAGCAAAGTAGTTTACATAACAGAAAATTAAATAAGGCTGCTGTGGCCATAAAGAAGTAGGATTAATTCAGCTGGATAATGAAAACCACAAATTCAAATCTTATGCAATAAAAATGTTGGGGTAACTTTTTAATTAATCAATAGCTCTTATTACCCTTTTTCCTTAAAAAAGAAAAAAATAAAGGCAACTTGCTGACGTTGTGAAATTGTGACGTCCAGCAGCCTGTGGAGGAGGAGGAAGCCACCGTGGCCCCGGCCCCAGCCAGAGACCCCGGGAGCCTCCCGGTCCCTCGCAGCCTCGCGGAGCCGCCGGCCACCCCCGGGGCGGAAACCCCAGGTCCCAGCAGCGGCTGCACCCGCTTAATGCCGCCCTGCAGCCGCCCAGAGCTTGCAGGCGTCACGGCACCGTTTCAGCGGAGTGGCCGGGAGGTCTGACCTTGCTGCGATGTTGCAGCAGAAGACACACTTCGTTTTTGTTAGACACACTCCTGTTTGGCTAGAAAACGGGCTGTAACACAGAATTTGGGTGAGTGCCATAGACAACAAGTGGCTGCTGACGTGCCTGGGTGGTGCGATGGGTTGCAGGGTACGGATCCAGGATCCGCGGCAGGAAAATCTCCCGCCTGGGGAGCCAGAGCATCCTGGCAGCTGCAGCCTCCCTCCCTCCTTCGGGCGGCAGATGCGGGAGAGGGACCCCAGCAGCCCCTGCCGCCGCCGCTCGTCCCCTCCACCGCTCCCACCGCTCGTCCTGCTCCGCTCCGGAGCGCGGCACTGGTGGGGACCTGCCGGGTCCCGTGCCTGCTGCCTCAGGGCCTCGTCGGGTCCCCCCGCACACGTCTGCGAACAGCTTCTCCGCCGCCGCCTGCCCTCGCCCAGCCCGTCCTCTCCTCCTCCTGGCGGCTCGGCCCCTGCTGCCCCTGGGCAGCCGCCGGCTCCGCGCCTCCCTGCAGCGGCCTGCTGCCCGGGCGGCTCCCACATGGCACCYCTCCGCCAGCTCCTCTGCCACTTCACAAGCTGCTGTCTCCACCTCTGAGGACCTCCAAGGCTCCTGCTGACCCCACAGGCTCTCTCATTCACTGGCGAGGGGACATCATCAGCGCCGCAGCCTCCTGTGACACTTGTCCTCGTGCTCTCGGGCTTCAGATGATCACTTCTGTGTACTTCTCCCCAGCTGCTCCTCTGGACCAGGGAAGATACCTCTACACATCTGCAAAGCCACCACACTGTCCTGCACGTCTGCAAAACCACCTCACTGTCCTCCTGCTGCTCTAAGACCTGCAARAAAAACAGAGTCCCCTTTACACCCGCACCTGTTGTGTTACTCTGGCATTTCCCATGCAGAAAGTAGTTCTTTGGGACCAAACTCAGTCTCTGCCAAGAAGACCACTGGAGGCAAACCCGCGTCAGGGTTCTGCATTTGCTCTGCCTCTCGTGGCTGAGGTGCAATCGCATCTCCAGGCAGCACGACACAAACAGCACTGGGAGTCTGCAGAGAGGCCTGGGGCAAAAACTTGGTGAGCAGGAGGGGAGACACTGCTCTTTCAGCAGACACTGCCCCTCCGCCAGCCATGGGTCCCCTCCCCTTCATCGCTCCACCAGGCCCTTTAGTCCCAGGCCACAGCTCCAGCCCTGCGCTGTCCCAGCTCTGCCCATCTCCTCCCATCCCTGCGCTCTGGCTGKTGCCTCGGGGCAGCTCCCTCCTCCTGCGCGCTCCCTAAGGCAGACCCGAGCCCAGCCGGCTGCAGCAGCCAGTGCTGCTGTCTGGGCCCAAGAGGTGGAGACGACASGTCTCTGTCCAGAAGCATCCTCAAGATAAAATCAGAGGATGCTGTTGACAAAGCATGGAGCCAGCAGAGCGGAATAATTCCCTGCATTCAACAGCTCCAGCATCTGCCACGAGTAACAAGGCTGCGCTTGGTGCAGTGTTTTGCCCCACTCCAATGGCCCCCCTCTGCCTTGCGTTTGCAATTGGCCACGTCATGATCTGTCCCCCCCCCTGCCCTGCGGCACTGCAGGAACTGAGAGCGCGGCTTCGCGTGCAAGCGGCAGCCTTGCATTAGAGTCGGAGAAGTTGCTGTGCTAATTGCAAGCCTTCTGTCCCCAGGTAACTGGAATTAAATCTCCAGGGGGAAGCGGCACGCTAACTGCTCATCGATTGCTCTGTCGGCAAACTCCGAGACAGTTCTGAAATACAAGGCGATAAAGAGAAGGGAATTGTTATCCATCTAAGAGAGAGACAAGGCTCAGGGAAGCAGTAATCGCTATTGAAGCAGCGCGCAGCTGCGTGGCGTGTGCAGCGGCTCTCGTGTGCGCCTGCTCTGCCACATCAGGGCAGCTGCCCTACGTCTTTACATTTTCAATGTGGACAGAAGCTGACGTGCAAACCCCACCCCAACCCTCACAGCTCCCTRTCCCAGGCAGGAGGCCACTTGCTTCATCCGCTGGACTCAGCTGATACAAAAAACAAAAAAAAAGGCAAGGTGCAGGAGCCAGAAAGCAAGCAAATTAATAATTAAAGAAGGAAGCAAAGATGTAAATAACCCTGTGATCAGGAGGAGAAGAAGCCATCAGATGCGGCAAATGCTAATGACAAAACGGGGGACAAGCTGCTGCAGCAGGAGGCCAGTGCGGCCCGGGGAGGCGGCTGCAGCGCGGGGACGCGGCGTCGCGCCAGCCGCTGCCATCCCTGCTCCGCGCCCGCCCGCGGCCCCGGGGACCCTTCTGCCAAGACCGTCAGGCTCGGGTGAGGTGCAGTGGGGAGAAAACAAATTTTTGCTCTCCATTAGACCTYTGCTAAATTAAATTACCCTGGAATCCCTTCCTTTTAATGAATCGTATTTTAAGCAAGTGAAGTAGAATAAATGATCAGGAAAGGAAACGCAGTACAGATGACCTGGAAATTATGGAGCCATTTTTAACTCCAGTGCTTTTTAGAAATCTTGACTTATGGTGCGGCTAATGTCAGCCCTTTAACAGGGGGAAGAAAAGGGGGAAAAAAGAGAAAAAGGAGAAAAGAACAACTTGATCTTAAATCACTGCCCTTTAATTTTTTGCTCTTCGCTTCCTCCGCTAAGGGATGTGCGAGCAGGTGTGACATTCAGATTCCGGGAGTTTGTCATTTGTAACTCTCATCTTGGAGGATGAAACTGGCCTCTGCTCGGGGCAGGCTCCAGGAGGGATGCGCACCAAGAACTGGGTGCCGGACTTCAGAAGCACGAGGGTCCCTGCCGGCTCTTGGACCTGGGCTCCCAGAGGCAGGAGGCCGAGGGCCGCRTGGAGCCCAGGCTGCCCTTGGCAGCGCCGTCGTCACCCCCAAATTCCCACTGCCAGCAAAGGGAGCTCTGCACGAGCCACTGCCCTTGCCCYGGACCCTGGATTTCTTCTGCTCCGGCCTTGTTCTGCATTCGCCCTCTTGCCTGTGACGCTCCACGCTCACAGCTGCTCCGCAGGATCATAGGGATGGACAGGRACGATGTCCCTGGAGCCACAGTGGTGCCCAAGCAGGGCAGAGATGCTTCTGCTCCGAAATCCCGTGGTGCACCAGAGACGGGSGAGAGAAACAGGGTTATGTCCTCTTCTACCCCAGTCGTCCTCTTGGCCAGTCTGCTGCAAAATGCATCTTCTTAAAGCTGATAGGAAAAGGAGCTGGGTCACAGCAGCTCCGTGAAGACGTTGGGGCCGCTCTCCCCGGGTGCACCCGCGCGAGGCAAGCGCTCCAATCTGCTTCTGCTTCAGCTCCGCTCCTCCGGCTGGAGTGCAACCTGAGCCGATTGCCSGGCGGCAGCCAGCGCCTTCCTAAGCGCACCGCTCGTGGGGGCAGCCGGACGCTCGCGCCCGCGCGGCAAGGCTGGATGCTCGGCGCTGGGGCTCTCAGAACGGCTCTCGCTCTCCGGTACGACGCGAGGCCTTTGGGCTCTTGGTGCCGTAGTGCTTGTGTGCCAGGAGCTGCACAGCGCGCTCCCGTCCCCGGGATGCGGCACGTTGTTTGGGGSCAGAGCACCCGGATCAAAACGCGGCTGCATCCTTCCAACCAACTTGCCCGCCTGCGGCAGCCCAAATCCCACCAGCGCTCCAGCACTGGCCGATCCCGACCGGCTCGCGCCGACCTCCCGGGCGCATGGGGGGACTGAATCGGAGCAGCGGCCTGAAAGGTTTAAATAACAAAGGGAAGGGGATGCACGGATGAAATCTCCGTGCTCCTCTCCCAGCACCTGGCAGGCTCGCCGCGGGGTCGGGCAGCAGATCACCCGGCCACAGGCGAGACAAGCCCGTCTCGCACGGAGCCCTGAGCGCTCGGTGGAGGACCACCCCAGGCTTTGCCAGGACAGAAATTGCTGGGCAAAACATTCGGCTTATCTCTAACGACAAACGACCTCCAGGTTCCCAGGAAAGCTGCACAGGCTGTGCCAGCCCCGCGCGGGAGGAAATGACAAAGTGTGAAGATATCAAGTCAACAAAGTCCAATTGTTTAGACAGAAAAAGCTAATGCCAGCATGGAGGAGGGAGAGTAGCAAAAATATTGATTTTTGTACACAAAACAGAGAGATCTTGGGGCTGGCAATGATTAGAGCAACGAGCCGAGTGCACCAGCTCCCCCTCTAATGCAGGTCCCAGGCCGAAGTACCCAAATTGCTCCGCGTGGCAGGGCGGCCAGCTGCCAGAGCAGGAGAGCCCTTCCGGGGCCGGGACCGCCACGTGCAGCTCCTCCTCCGCCGGCAGCAGCCCCTTCCCGGGGAAGGGAGCGTTCGCTACCCCAGGGCCAGGAAGAGCCTTGCTCCRTGCCAGAGGGAGGAAACGAGGGCGGCAGCCCTGGGCTTCAGGGATCGATGCTGAGAGACAAAGCGTTCGCATCCCGTTGCCCTTTGGCATCGCGTTGGCTGCAACCGCAGCGGCTGGCACTCGAAGGCAAGCGGGCAGGAGGGTGCTACTGTTTTCCAGCGAGAGCTGCCTCCCTCCACCTGGAGCTGCTGGAGCCCCTGGAGACGGGGATCCAGAGGTGCTTCGAGTGCAGGGCTCACGGTGGCTCCTGCTTTGTAAAACCAAACCTGTTCCGCTGAAATTTTGCATTGATGCCATTGCAAATCTCCGAGGCCAGCTCAGCTCAGCCTCACACCCCCCCCAGCAGACACTGGTTGCCGTATCAAGGGACTGCACCCAGAGCAGATGCAAAGTGCTGCATAACGAGCAAGGGCTGCAGGAACACACTGGTGTCCTCCGCRTGTGGAGTATTTTTCAGTTAAAGAGAGGCTAAATAACAACATCTCTGCCCTCCTCTCAAATGTAGCCACATTTTCATTTGGAGGCCAGTGAGACATTTGGAAGCAACTGCAGTACTTGGAAGAGGAGAGCGATTTTTGTTGCTGAAAGCCCTGAGCACTTTATGCTTTGGTTCATCCTCCACCTGCTGACCCAAAACCTCTGTTTCTGGGTTCACTCCACAGCTGAGGTTAATGACTAGTGAGGAGCAGTGTCTGCCGCACTACAGAAGGTGTCTGCCCTTTTAGCCAGAGTTATCCAGTTGTCCTTTTTTACCAGCCATAATCACGACCTCTGCCACACTCCTGGGCTGGAGGCTCAGGCTCTGATTTAATGACTTCCTGGACTCCGAGCAGGCGTCTCCAGGGATCTTCTGCAAGAAGATAAACAGCGGAGGAGTTCAGGCGTTCTGGAAAYGCAGCTGACTGCCGAAGTCTCCTCGTGGCCCCACTGGAGCCAGAGCCGCGTCCTCCAGCCCCGCGCGGAGGGTCCGGCCCTGCGCGGGCAGCAAGGACCCTGCAGGCGCGGGACGTCGCAGGGCCTCCGGGAACCACCCAGAGAAAAGCCTGCTCGGGCCCCAGGGCCCCAGCGCTGATCTCCGCTGCCCCAGGCGGTGCCGCGAGGACTCAGATGAGGCTAATTGCTTACGGGCTTGTCTGTCTGTACCAGATGTGGCTGCAATTAAAATGTAAATTCAGGGTTGCCACTTGCTGACAAATCAGGACATTCRGCAATTTAGAGGCAGGTCTGAACAAATCATGAGCTACAACTACCTGGCTGGGGGGATCCTGTCTTTCGTCTTTTAAGAAAAAGACGGAACAATAGTAAGAGGCTAATCGTCATGTTCAGAGAAAGAAAGCTGAAAACCTGACAATTAAAATTTCCAAGACTGGCAGGTAAATAAAAAGAACCTGAAATTTTTACTTTGTGGTTTTTAGGTGCTCCCGCAGTTTCGTGTGCCAAACTGCAGCACTTGCGGGAAGCGACAATGAATTTGTGAGTTCTCAGAGCGCCCAGAAAACAGGCTCGTTTTACACAGGAGCCTGAAACACAGTTTGGGGGGGGAATGATGCTCTGGACACCCTAACTTGGAAAATGCTGTGCCCGGAAAGATGACACGTGCAGGAGGAGCCAGGCGACGGCTGGGCAGCTGCTTTCCGTTCAGCCCTTACGCCGTTAACGGCCCCGCTGCCGAGTCTCTTCCCGAGCGGGAACCTGCGCTCGGCCGAGGCCAGCCGTGCCGTGCTGCACCGTGCCAGGCCGTGCCGTGCCAGGCCGGGTCTCCTCCCGCTACCTGCCGCGGTCGCCGTCCCGGCCCCGCAGCCCTGGCGCAGGTCGTTCCCGGYCCGCAGCAGCCCCGGCTCCAGCCGCAGACGGAGAACTCCGTCGTCGCAAATTTTCTACGTGAAACTGCTTCTCCCTTTTTTATACACCAGAAGCTGGCAGGAAAAGACTCCCGGTGACGAGGAGCTTACCACATCCCTCGGCACCGTGGTCCAGTGGCTAATAACCCTCCTGGCTAATTAGCTGCACATTTCCTGTCTTGTCTGAATTTCGGCATTTCAATTTTTGCCAAGCGGACCTTGCGCGTTGACTTTACCCATGTAGTCACCTACACGGGAGCCAACAGCCCCGCACCGGCTMACCTCCTGAGCCAGCCCTCTCATTAGTGACAGGAGAAAAGAGTCTGACGATTTAGAAAACCTCAGGATCACTGARCACTGCTGAGGAGAGGCCACTGCCCCCGTGAGCCACCGCGGGGCTTTCTGCATGCTGTCTGTAAAGGAGGAGAAACTCGAGAGCAGCTCTGTGCTCTTGAATGGGAGTTAGCAGAAGAAACCTCCTAGGAGAGAGATGACGGGCCCAGGAGCTGCAGCCAGGCATGGGGGGGAGAGGATGGGACAGGATGGGGTGGGATGGAATGGGACAGGAGGGGATAGGATGGGATGGGACAAGAGGGGATAGGATAGGACAGGAGGGGATGGGAGGAGATGGGATAGAATGGGATGGGAGGGGACAGGACAAGAGGGGATGGGATGGGACAAGAAGGGACGGGATAGGACAGGAGGGGACAGGAGGAGATGCGATAGGATGGGATGGGAGAGGATGGGATGGGACAGGACAAGAGGGGATGGGATGAGATGGGACGGGATGGGACAGGACGGGACAGGACAGGACAAGAGGGGATGGGATGGGACAGGATGGGACGGGACAGGACAAGAGGGGATGGGATGGGACAGGATGGGACGGGACAGGATGGAAGGCAGAATCTCTTGCGCTAGCAGAGCTGGGCAGAGTGGAGCTGCTGCGGGAATGCTCCCCCTCCCCGTCCTTTGCCCTGCATGAATGGTGCAGCAGGATTGGGGCTCAGCCTGTCTTCGCTTTGCCCCACAGGGGATGGAGGGACCTGGAAGAAACGGCAATTTGCTGCCTCCCAGCACGYGCAAGCTCTGCCGCCGAGCTCACTGTGGCCGAACCTGCGCTGCGCTGGAGGCCAGTGCGTGCCGGGGTGCAAGCTGAACCCCACCGGGAGGGATCGCCACAGGCTCCCGAGGTCGCCAAGAAGACCTCCCTGAAGATTAAATGCATTAAAATGCATTAATCCTTTTTCTTTGCTCTCTTCCCYGCAGCAACACGGTGATGCCAAGCATCTGCCCCGGCGGGATTATCCCGCACTCCAGTTACCAGTAGGTTTGCTCACGTCAGGCAAGGCGCAGCCGGAGCCCTGCTCAGGCGTCCGCACGCCGGGGCCGTGGAAAGGGCCCTGGGCACCAGGGCGTCAGGACGGGCTGCGCTCCGGTGCGCCTCTGCGAGCCAGTCCTGCGAGCACGCACCGAGTCCACGACGCACAAGGTTCAGCCACTRCTTGCACTTTCCACGGTAATTAACGCACAGAGGAGATTTTCCACAGCCCTGGTTCAGCAAATGAGAGATTCCTCCCAGCAACAGGGAGCTGAGAGGGCTTTCCTCCCTGCATTGCTAACACCAGGCAATTATCAAGGCACAGCTACCTTCTTCAGCCCTGGTGAAAGACTTCATTTGTTGTTTGCAATTCTTTTATTTTTATGGAGGCTAAGGTAATGACATTAGCCTCTAATTGAAACCAATTTCATGTTGTTTAGGAACAATTAAATACAGTTGTTTGAAAGGTCAAGTGGGGATGGGAACTTGTGGTTTGTATGTATTAAAAATAAGTTAATAGCAGGTATAAGGGTACAGCAGCTTTTCCCCACGCAGCAGTGCTCTCCAGTGTGCTGTTCAGCTCGAAGCGAGCAAACACTGTTACATCTTGCTTCTCTCTTGGTGTGCAGAGGAATGTTTCCAGAGAGCCCTTTGCTCCTGAGCTTTGATTTGTCAGCAGGAATCCATCTTCTCTGCTCTCCCTCCATCCCTCTGAATCCAGCATTAAAATAATTAATGGATTCAGAGCTGGCAGCAAGATTCACGCTGAGGGAAACTAAGCAGAAATTCTCTCTCGCCAAGCTGACCTTTAGGTTATGCATGTTGGGGAATCTTGGGCTGGCTGCAAYTATACCAATGACCCAGTGGTGGGTAGAAACGCTGGCTCAGCACAAATCTGAGATTTATGCTGAGGAACGGTAGGTGACCGGTGGCTGCACCACGCCAGAGAAGACAGAAGTGGAAATTTCTTCTCTGGTTACAGCTTGAACCAGTCTCCAGTGAAATATTGATCTGAAGACAGAAAACACTTCCAGCTAAGCTCTGGCAATGATGCCTTTTTCATTCCAGTAATGAACTAGAATCAGGGATAGTTGTTTTTTTAAATACTGCCACGGATTTAGCTATGATTGGCTCCCGAGGCCTAGCCCTTGCAGAACGCGAGGCAGAGCAGGCGGCGTGTGTAATTGCGTGGGACAGCTTGCAGGAACACAGCCAGGGAGACCCAGAGCGCCTGGCGCACCGCGCGTTACCATGCAACAGCGAGCTGCACAAGCGCACGCAGGTCTGTCGCAGCCGTTCCTGCTCACAACCGGCTATCCTGATGCAAAGCCCCTTCCACTGGCAGCTTAAGGAAAACACTGCTGCTGGCAGGTCACCAAAGCTGCTGCGTCCTCCAGCTAAGCCAACATCACAGTTTGCACATTAGACTGCAGCAAAGTGGAACAGGATTTTTCTTACTTGCTTGCTTTGCTACAGCTGCAATGCCAGCTGGGATCAACTATTTCTTAAAATTCTCTCTTAACTCCACCAGCATTCAGAGGCCTTAAGGGAGTGGCTGATCTGTGGTTCTGGACCTGAACTTGGTCACTTAGAGGACTTCAACTTAAGTAATTATTGCTTCCGATTTTCCTGCTTACTCCCTGTCATGAATATGGCTGGGATATAAATGCTTTTCAAGACACAGAGGGATGTAAATTACTTGACTGTGGAAGACAAGGTCAGGAGGATACTTTTGCACTTCTTGAACTTCTCTTTGGCTGAGAAATAACTCCTGAGCATGGCAAAATGAGGCCAGACGCAATCTGGTGGATGAAAGTTAGAAAAAATCACAGTGGAAAACAGAAGCAGTTTTGGGGCAGCTGGATGGAGGTGTGACTTCATCGTTTTGTAAATTTAATCCGGGCATTCTCCTTCTCCTTCTGATTTAGCTCATTTGCAAACTGTGGGATTTAAGCGAGCTGTTGGCTGTGATGGAAAGCAACCTCCTGCGTGGGGTGAAGTTGTCAGTGAGCGACGGTGGTCAGAAAGGCAGACCGTAGCAGCCCCCCCGACCACACAGCTTGGAAATACTAATGTATGGCCAGAAGAGCGCACTGACTCTGTCTTCGCTGCTGCACATGCTGCAGCTGCTGCACAAAGCCTTTGCTGTAACCACAAGCCTCTCGGAGCCTCCTGGAACCACAAGCCTCCTCCGCTGGCTCAAAAGCCTGCTCTGATGCATTTAACCGGGGCGTTTCTGCTAATGTGCTGCAGTCAGCAGGACAACTTTTGGACTGAATGGTTGGGAAAAGAATTTGTCATATCCCTGTTCATACGTCTGGTACATTTTCTGCAGCAGAAATAGTTCTCATCTTTCCTGGTTGGACTTTGGGTTCCCACGATGGGTTGCTGGGACGTGCAGTGGGCAGCTCAGCTTATGTGATGGGCAGGGCTGGGATGGCCAGGACCCCCAGCTGGCGTGGAGACATTGCTGGGACCAGGCTGCRGAGATGCACTGCAAAGGATAAGGTGCAGTGTCACTGGGGAGGACAGGAGGCAGAAGCCAAATAAATGTCACACACAATGTGTGAGACTTGACATGCTTTTAGGAGCTAACATCCCTTTTCCAGCTCAGCAGCTCCACTTGTTGCATTTAATACAGTAACCCCTGATTTGCCTCGTTCTAAGTAGCTTGTTAACCACCAGTTCTGTTTGTGCAAGCTTTGGCTTCATATGTATTTTGTGAGTCTGTTTTTATCTACCTTGTCCCTATTGACCAAAAGATGCATTTGTCTCATCTGTGATGGGCTCTGCTGAGCAGAATAACACAGAAAGAATGATCAATGAGGCATTTAATAGGAGAATAACACAGAACATCTCCCTGAGAAAACAGAGGCAAGTATTCTGCTCCCACGGCAGGTGCAAGTGAGGAGTGTGAACCTGGCTGGCGGCTTGRGCAGAAATGAGTTTGAGGAAACAGCACCCGCATCCACCCCGAAAGCAAAAACCCAGAAACCTTCTAGCCATCGGGCTACATCAAAGCCATCAAAAGCACAAGGCTGCAAAATCTGATGCTAGAAGAGCCTGAAATGGATAGGGTGCATGGAGGGGAGGGGGTGAATGCCTGCAGCCACTGCTCAAGCGTCGAGGAACTGCTGCAGCCCTCAGTGTTGCCACCACCAGCCAGAGGGCACCAAGCCCTGCCCATGGCTTGGTGGAGACATGGCCCTGGAGACCTCGCATCCCCTTCACTCGGCACTTCCATGGCAGCTGTGGTCCCTCGGCCACCCTCGCGCTCAGGTTGGATGGGGTGGGCGGTTGGGCGCCGAGGGTTGGCAAAGGGAGCCGGTGCCGAGCCCGACCTGCCACCCGTCTCCTGGCCTCGCCAGTGTGGCAGCTTCTGCTCTGGCACTTCTGAACCGTGGCGCAAGATGGAAGCAGATCCATTGGCCTGAACGGGGCGATTTTGTATCATCCTGTCCATTTAACGTCTCATCGTGTCATAAAATCTGGGGGAACTGGGCAGCAATTCCTGATGAGTACCCACATATTTGTGTGTGGAAAGTAACGTAACAGTCCAGGCTCATGATGCTGTTTCAGCATGGCCACTGGAAGCTCTGGACAAATCCAACCAAAGCCATGACACCCACAGCACCTTGGCTGCCTGCACGAACACCCAGCCAAGGGACGGGACTGATCTGCTGCAAACACGTTCAGCTGATAGGAATAAAATAACTTTTGCTTAATTAAAAGTAAATYATTGGCTAACATTGCTCCCTGGGGGCTTTTCTGGGTTTGCGTCTTTGGAAGCTGTACAAGATGGATACCAGGCATCTCATGCTGCTCCACAGCCTGCAGAGAGCAGCCTTTCCCTCTCAGATGGGATCAGCTGGGCAGCGGGGCCTTTCCCTGCTCCCTATTAAAATGCTGCAGGCAAACAGGGCAAAGTCCAAGCATTCTGCTCCTTTCATTCTGCTTCAGTTATGAGCAAAACTTGTGATCCCTCCTGCGCCACTGCCAGCCACTGCCAGATGAAGGCTACCAAAACATCACAAAACTGGCTTATCAAGCAGGAGATAAGAAATAAATAAGGTTATTCTGTTTTCTTTCTCATCTTGAAACCTTAGGATTCGTGTTTCTGTTGGGAAAAAAAAAAAAAAAAAAAAAAAAAGGTATTTCACCTTTTTAGGTGATTATCTCATTGTCTTCTGATTCCAGAACCTGGGACTTTATGAGGTGTCCTGAGGGCCGTGATGAAATGGTGAGACTTGGTTCCTGCTCCTGTTCTGCCTGGGCTCTGCTTGTGCTGCCTCTAAAGGAGATCCACTCCTCCTGCCCCTGCCAGGAAGTGGTATCCCATTAGGACCAGTTCGCTGCTGCCAGAGGCACCATGCAGCACTGAACTGGGCTGGGCAAGAGGGAGTCCCGAACGAATGAGCTGCAGCAGCCAAGATCCAACTGCAGAGGAAGAGGGATGCAGCTGGTGCCACCAAATGCTACTGGGCATCCCGGGTTGCACTAGGTGATCTTCAGAGGTCCCTTCCAACCTCACCCATTCTCTGATCCTGGGGACCCTGCAGACAACAGGGCAGAGACCTTACCRGCACGGCAGGTCCCTGCCCCACGGGGACAAGGACTCGAAACCTTGGCACAGCACAGGGAGTTCGGATGCTTGGGACCCATGAGAAGCTGAAATGGGTCCCGCTGAGTTCACAGGCAAGTAACTTTCTACTGGGCAGCTSCAGCCCTGGCCAAAGCACGGGCTGTATTCAAAGCATCCTAGTAAGAGTTCCCACTGGCTGCAGGTCTACTCAGCCCTCACCCTCGCCACCAAGAGACTCTGTGTTGAGCTGGGAAAGCCACATTTTCCCCACAGCCCCRATGCACACGGATTGAGGAAGGGACATTTCTCTGCACTGACCTTCACAGCGAGGCTCTGGGCACCTCATGCCAGTTGCAAAAGGAGAGCAAGAATCAGCTGAAAACAGGAGCAAAATTCTCCACAAAAGCTCCAGTAAGCAGAGGAGGGAACTTCTTAGCTGAGCACAGCCACTGACTGAGAGAAAGCCGATATGAGCTGTGGCAATATGAAACACAAAGCACAGGGASACTCTTCTGTTCTCCAAAACACTGTGCAGGTTTCTTTTTCACAGCCCCGTCAGGTGCAAAGCTTGTGCATTCTCGCAGGTGCATAGATACAGATGCACACGGTGGGCAGCGCACACCCATTTCTGTTCATGCCCACACGCACTGCTGCAGGCTTGGCACCCCCTCAATCCAGTTACAGCTCTTGCAAAACTCACATTTAAGATCCCAGATGTTGGCTGAGTGTTTCCTATGTTCATCACTGCCATCTGTCACCAGCAAAACCTGTAAGCAGAGCGCAAGCCCCCTCYCTGGCCCACGGCTTCCAGAGCAAAGAAATCCCTGTCTCACCCGGCTCAGAGCGGGACATGGATTCACCGTTATCCTGCACGGTGAATTCACAGGATCCATTTCTGAACAGGATGAAACCCCGCACAGCCTCACCAACCTGGTGGTTTCTGCGCCAAAGGAGGCACGCGTGGGGTTCCCGTGTTTCTCTGGGGGTGGCTCTGCTGCAGCGGGAAGCTGCAAAAATCCTGTTTCACTTTTATGTCTCTGAAATGTGAACTTTGTGAAAATTTAGTGTGATCTGTTTTCAAGGAAACTAGAGAGATGAATCAGATAAAAGGAGCTTGCAATATGGTTTATTCCAGCAAGTTGGGGAGAGTAAAACAGTGGGGACTCTGGATTGGCAGCATCTTAAGTCACATCTCCAGCAGTGTTTAGGCCAAGTTATAGCAGTGGGCAACAGCAGTCTGAAAAGCAGCAAGAGACCTGCTGTGCCTGAGAGAGCAGGACACGGTGCTTTCTCCACGATGCACGTGCCAGCAAACCCGGGGTCCTTTCCTGCTGGTGTCCTCTGAGGAGCATGGGAGCTCAGGGAGGCCCTGGGGAGCAGACTGCTGCCCGCAGGGTCCAGTGCCCAGATCCCAGTGCCATGCTCAGGAAACGGCTCCTGAGAAGGGCGGGCAGGGATGCACTGCCACCATCCCCGTCCATCCCTCCCTCCCTCCACCATCCCTCCTGGGAGGCTGGAAAGCCAAGAGAGGTTCAGGGGAGCCACTGGTGCACCAGAGCTCGTGGCACGGGCCCCCTGCAGATGCAGGCAGCCGTCGTGGCACCACGCTCATCCACATCGCTTTCCGAGGATGTTTGCATGCCAAACTTGTCTCCTTTTTAATGAGAGCACACAGTAATGCAAACTGTCCAGCCGCGTGCAGTGGAAGGGCTGCACCTCTGTTGTGGAAGATGTTCCTCCCGAGAGCTTCCAGGGGATGTTAGCAGTGTGTTTCCCAGACAAGGGCCTTATTTCACACCAATGCAACTACTCCTTCTGCTGCGAGATGCTGTTTGGATCCCTATCAGGAYGAGATACAGCAGCCGTTGCCTGGTGGTGCCTGCTGCGGCAGGCTTGGGGACGGCTGCCCGGCGGCACTGCAGCGTTCAGCACTGACAGCCGAAGTGTGATCGCCTCTGGTTGCTGCTACTGCAATTGCAGGGTTCGTTCCCACAACGTCTCCTGGAGGACCAGGACTCTCGAGGACACCAGCAACATACCCAGGAGGGAAAACCCTCCTGCCGCCTGAGCCAGAGCCCRGGACTGCTGCTGGGGACCCCCGTGCCTCCTCTCCCCATGGCCTCGCGCAGCTCTTTCAACATATGGTCTGCAGTGCGGCGTCCAAGCACCACAGCACCGAAGCTCAACATGGCAACTGCAAAATGTCTTAGAGCTTGCTGAACTTAAACATGGGCTCATACTCCCCACTCATGCCAGTGCACAAACAGAAGATCCCATCAGAGCAGCCTGGGCAAGCTCTGCACGGCAGAGGGGCAGCAGCACAGCAAGTCCAAGATCTCAAACTGGATTTACCCTTCCTCATATGCAGGTTTTTTTTTTTTTTCTTTTTTTCTTTGCTTTGGCCTGTTTGTGCTTCTGTGCTTGGTACGTAATGATTTATGAGATATGTCTGAGAAGTCGTTTAGGTGGGGGAAAACATAATCATTGCTTATCTGATTTTATCCAAGCTTCATGAGAGTAGATAACCTTGAACAAACAATGTGCTCAATTACCTCCTGGTACATGCTTGCTCAAAAAGAAAGTAATTTCTCTACTACAGATAAATACGCCACATGCTACACACTGGAACAAGCAATGCACTTGACCCGAAACCCTCAGGAAAATGGGAGTCTTAACACTGTAGAAGAAGAAAAGTCCTGAATAAATGAACACAACTTTGAAACCCCATGGAACTCTGTACAAGAACTGAGCAGTGAAGCAGCTGGAATTAGGTATAAAACAACTCACTTTAGTAAGGGGAAATTCTTATGCAAGCTAAAAAATACGGTTGAATGCGCCCCTGTCAGACGCGGACCTTGCCCTGAGAGTCCTGCGATGCAGGGGAAGACCTCGGGAGACAGCGGTTTTGGCCCCCACAGCTGAATCTGGGAAGTTTTGCCACACCCTTCAAATCCCCCCCAGAAACGGGCTTGAGTCTGACCACAAGTTCAATTTCTATTTGACTGTTTCACYGCTTATCGGGCACAGGCACAGCTGCAGATCAAGACAAGGCAGTAGCACTCTCTATAAAGATAATTTGTACCCTACCATCTCAATTACCGCTCCCAAGTGCGTGTGACACTGGCACTGAAGCAGCGAACCCCCGGGCCAAGCCGCAGCAAGCCCGTCCTCAGCGCAGCCCAGCGCTCCTGCCGCGGATGCTGTGTGCCGCTGCTGAGGGATGCGAAAACTGCTGCCGTGCAGGGGATTTCAAGACAGTTATCCCCAGAAGGAACAATCACCCTTCTCTGCATAATTATACCTCATAAGAGGTTTTTCTATTATTGTTATTATTATTATTATTATGCAAGTTATATAATGAAGTATTTAACTAGACTGGCGCCTGCTCTTCTTGCTAAATACTGCAGATTCTGTCCAGGTAAAATAACGCAGCTGCCACAACTGATCTTGCCAGGTAATGTAACGAGGATTAAAACTCATAGCCGAGCAAAGGGGCAGATGGACCAGCAGCTAGAGGGTTAAAAAGCCTTCTCCAACCTATTAAATAATGTTCAAGTCAGAAATAAACTTGGGACAGAGAGAAATACCTGCCAGGAAAGTGCACCTCCTGCCAAATGCTGAGAGACTTTGCAACCTACTCTCTTGCAGCAGCTTCCTCCTCTGCAGTTAACACTCTCTTCTGGCTGGGCTTGGACCCAAATCGGCTGTGCCGGCAATTCTTCTCTCTGGATGCGTGAGTTGATTTCATGCTGGTGTAATTGCCTACCTTCCTTGTCCAAGCACTAAAACCACCATTCATCTGCATGGTGGATGTACCAGTAGAGCTTGCGGTGGCTTTCAGTAAGGATTCCTTCAGTGCCTGGTAATGGGATCAAGTGGCTGACTCACTGGGACATTTGATTTCCTGCCCAAAGAGAGTTCAGTGGGAGGTGTGTGCCAAGGGCAGGAGGACTGCTCGGTGCTCCTGGCTGCCGCGTTTTGCATGATTTCTTGTCACTGACTGCTGCCCTGCCTGCACTTCTGAGCAACCGGACCACATCTGTCTCCTGTAATTTATTCTCTCAGTTGCTAGTTCCAGGAGGAGGAATTGGTGTGAAGAGGAGTTTTATTTAAGTGGAATTTGGGTCATTAAATACCTGTACTGCTCTCCATGTTTGTTAACCATGGGTATTCACAGAAGCGAGCCTGGGCACAGGAGCAAGCAGGGAGGGATGCTTGTGGTGGGTCTGTGCATGCTCCCTTCTGGGGAAGTCTGCCATCCCATTCTCATCGTGGAAGAACGCTAGGCACCTCTGCAGCTCGCACGCTCTTTCCAGAGGCCCTGTAGCACAGCTGTACTCCGTTGCACAGCCATGGCTGCATAAACCACTCAGTCCAGCAAGCACGATGGCTCTGAGTGACTGCTCACCTGGCCTGGTCTGTCCCTGGAAATGAGTGACAGTGTGCGCTTGGCAAAGGGTATGAGACCAGGGAACAGCCACAGGAAGCGATTCATTCCCAAAATAACCTCTCTCCTCCAGCAGCTGGACGCTTCGGGCTTTCCAGTCAACTGCAGCCAGAACATCTTGTTCAACAGCCACCTTTGGACCTACCTGTTGCGAATTTCTCATCCCCCTTTGAAGGGATTTATTCTTTGGTGCGACAATGAACCATGTGGGGAAGTAGGGCAAGTAAGTGCAGCGGCCTCGCCATTCCCATGTACYGGGAAGACGCTGCAGATTCTGCCTGCAATGGATTTTCCTTGGGGCCTATGCAGGTGGGATGCAAATGAAGATTTGCATGAAGCTGGTGTGACAGAGCAGCCTCAAACAAGGGGGAATCTCCCTGAGCTGCGAGGCTTGGCTTGCCTCGCACAAGTGCTGCMTCATGGGACCGACAGCCACAGTCCTGTCCCCAGCGCAGGAGAAGCCGGTGGGGTCTGTTCCTTGGAGCAGAAGCCTCTGTTCTCCCAGCCCAGTTCTGAGCTCCTGTATTACACAGGCTGGAAAATGACATCTAGTTTATTCCTGTAGCAAAAGCAACAACTCGTATTCAGCGAAAGCACATCTCTCCTGAAAGGCACGTAAGACAGGGAAGCCTCAATGTCCTCTAGGAGTTTGCACCAAAGTTTAAATATCTTCAACATCTAGAAAACCCAAACAACCCCTCAAAGCTGTACATCTATTTCTTATTTCTCTACTGTTCTCTTCTAAGATGAAACTTCAGTGCAAAGCCAGAAAGTCTGCTGTTTCCTAGCAGGAATGAGAGGAGGATGGATTGGCTGGCATTGCATGACAGCAGACAGTTCACCCCACGGCACGCTGAAACCGAGCAGCTGAAACAATTGCAGAGAGGCTACAGATTTGCAGGTCAGCAGGGAATTTATTTAAATGGCCTATTCATTAGACCTATGTGTATATACATATAAAATACATATGTGCACCTCCCCCCCCTCCCCGTCCAAGTTCTGGTGAGTAGGTTTGCTGTTTGGAAGGAATATTCAATTAACTCTGCACACAGCACATTATACCTGCCCTGAACGTGCATCATGCTCCATTAATATTGTTTTGCATCCTCTGCTCCATTAACTCTGCCTCAAAAAATGGTGAAAAGATCCAGACAGTTTGAAGGGCGGACTGTTGAATGTTTCTGTTGCAAATGCCTTGAGAGAAAATGGCATTATCTAAAACTCTCTCTGTCACCATCCAGAGAGCTTGGGAGCCCCTGTCCCACCCAGGACCCCCTGCTCTCTGGCACCAGGTTGTGGTTTATGAGTGTATTCCATGAAGAAGAGATTTCTGAATGCAGACAACACTGACTGAGCAGGCAGAGAGGCAGGAAGAAAAACCAAAGGAAACTCAACTTGAGAGAGAAAYTGTAAATATTTCAGTCAACACAGTTGGCTACTGGAACAATTTTTCAGAGATGCAGATTCCCCATCCTTTGCCAATTGTCAGAAAAAATAAAATATCAAAGCAGGTAAGTCCACTTGTTCTCCAAATGTCACTCTAAAGCTATCTTTCTAAAAAAGGCAGCTTCTTCAGTTGGAAGTCATTGGGCTGGCACAGGAATCACTGGAATGAGATGCAGCAGTGCAGCTCAGCCAGCTACTGTTTTTCCTCCCGTCTTTAGCTCCCAAACCTATGGGAGAGGTTCCACTTCTAAAGCTTGTAATTATGCAGCACAGATACTGCTACAGAATGTTAATGTTGCTTCTTTACAGAAGCTGATGTAAATCTCCAGCACTRTTGTGCCCTGTGCTATTAAATATTAATTCCACAAGACACACATCTTCCTGGGCAGCGCAGCTGCTGGCCCTAGCTGTGCCCCATCCACGCCTGCCCYGGGAGCAGTGCGAGCTGCCGCTTGTCCGCTCTGCCGCCCGCTGCCTCCGTCTGCACGGCGGCGAGAGCCTGCGCGCTGCGCGGACTGCCGGGCCCTGCGAGCTGCCCGTCCTCCTCCGCTGCTGAAAATCCCGGCTGCGGAGGAGGCGTGCAGGCTGCACGGCTCTGGAGCCGGCTGCTCGTTTGGGGCAGTCACATATGCACACCTGCCTGCCTTCCTCCCAGGCGCCRCAAACTCCTGACGCTTCCAAAGCCAGAGACCAGGACAACGACCGGGAAGGGATCTGTAAAGGGAATCGGTGTCTGGCAGCTTCTGAGGCAAACCATGGGTGCATCTGAAAAAGCTGAGCAGGAGTGGGCACAGGCACCCATCGGAGACTGCGAAATACTTGGGACAACTCCTTGGACATCAAATAGGATTTTTCTACCAGAACCTGAGTTTCAGCCTCCCCTCACCCCCTTCCAAAACAAACAAACAAACAAAAAAAGCATCCTGAAGGAACTATCCTGCCCTGGCTTAAGCATTCAGTGACTGCAGCTGAAAGATGTTTCCATAAAAGCACTGGGACAGGAAAAGGCAGCATCACGGGAAAGGGCACAGCTCTAAGGCTGTGTCAGTAAGGATCGCAAGGTAACAGCAGATTACACGTGCTAATTATCCACACAAAATCGCTTTTTATTCTTTTAAAGAAGGGAATGCGTTTGCACCCAGCATCGAAAGGCTCTTGCAATTTATACTGGTACAACGCAGTGCTGTGGTGCTGTAATTGCACCGTAAAGAACCCAGGCAGGAGTGCGGCTCAGCCCGCCGCGCTTGGTTTCCTCCCTCGCACAGYGTGCGCGGGACGAACCCAGCACGGGTGCAGGTGCCTGCAGCCCAGCCGGCAGGCTGGAGCGCCGACARGCACCGTGCCCGCCCAGCGCTCCGGCTGCAGGGCGCTGCCGTGCTGTGCTCCCCTTCCCGCTGCGGAAAGGAGCCTCCCAGATAGGACCGAAGAAGAGGGGGGAAAGGGAAAAAACCCATCCTTCCTGCTGACCGAGTGGGAACGGGGACTGGAGCAGGGCACGCTGCCGCAGGACTCGCGCTGCCTCTGCACTGCAGCCCTGCCTCCACCGCAGGCATGAGCCCTCCGTGTCCTGCGGCTGCTGCCCTGACCTGAGCCCATCGGCACAGGGCGATGGGCGCCCTGGCAAAAGCAAAGAAGCGCAGAAATCAGAGGGATATTTTAACGGAGGTCTCTGGATGCCTTTGGATAATTTCCAGGGCTGTTCATGAAAAAGCAGGAGAGACACTGCTATTCTGGAGGATGTGGCTGGGAAACCTCCCTTCAGCCAGTTCACCTACGCTCAGCTCCTCCTAGCTGCTTATTTAATATTTGCACAGCAGCAGCACTTGTGAGCCCAGCCTCAGAAAACACTCCCAGGGCTCGGCACTGCGCAAAGCAGTCTTGGGAAGCGGAGTCTCTGGCTGACCTTGAGAAAGGTTGCTGCTTCTTCAAGGAGAGGGAGAAGCCCGACAGCAGCTGGCGAGGCCCCGTTGGACGAGCACGAGCTCCCCACCTCCTCCATCATGCCAGCTCACAAGCTGCCTTTTGCAGGAGGTGATTCCTCTCTCCTTGGTGGCATCTGATGCTGCAGCCCGGCAGAGATGCTCACTTGCATGCACTGTTTGAAACACAGCCACAGGCAGGGACCAGARCTCCGGCACAAGACCGCAGCAACAGGGCAAAGCTCCTGAAGGGAGCTGGAACACAGCAAACCAGCTGGGAAGAGGGGCAGGTGGGCAGGACCATGCTCGCTCGTCCCCGTGGCCCAAAGGACTCCTGTGGGAAGGTCCCCAGAGGCCCATGGAGAGTCAGGAATCAAGCAYAGCTGCCAAAGCTCCATGGCCGTAATTGCGAGGTCCTTCTACTCTGCATCAGCTGCCTTGGCACGTTCTGTCCCCTCCTGAATAACTTCTGATCCTGCTTGTGGAATAAATCGCACTGTGGCTGACTTGTCTTGCAAAGTCTTTCCTGCTGCAAGTATCTTCAACCAGAGACTATTCGAGGGGTGCCACTGAATAATTTATACTGTTAATGAATAATAAAGCTAGTCTAATGTTGCATACATTTTTCATTTTGATCATGGAAGAACAAACAAATTGGTTTTAACTTACTTCTYGAGTTGAGCTATAGTTTGGGACCAAACAAGGCAAAAATGCTGTGTGCAAGGCTCCTTGGGAAGCAGCAGGACCGGCAAAACTGAACAGCCGGGCTGCCAGCATGCCAGTCCCTCGTCGGGTAACTTGGCTCTGTTACGCGCAACAGATTTTGCTGGTTTGGGCTGCAAACATTCTCAGATGAGAAGCAGCCTCTGCCGTTAAGGCCTCTCCTGCCACTCGTATGATCCAGTCCAGCTCAGCCTCCCACGCAGCAGAGCTGGTAACAGCAATACTACATGGGATGCAGCGTGCCTCAGCCACAGTCCATCTCACCCACTTGCATGAACTGGAAATGTGCCTGGGCAAGGCCAAGCTCACCGAAGACCAGCTGCAAGATGAGAATCGTGGGGCCGAACAGCCACTCGAGGCGGGAGCTTTGCATCTGCACCATTTGGGGACAGCACCACAGCACAACGTTAGCTCACAGCCACGCCACATCTGCCAGCGTGAAAGGGAAGCAAACAGCCCGCCCTGCCCTGCATGCTTAGTCCTACACTTGTCTCCCTTTCGCGGTGGGAGCGCACAGCTCTGCGGCAGCCGCTCTTCAGGGAGCAGCTCCAGGAAAACCCAGCCCTTCGCCTCCTCCAGGGAGGAATGCAAGCAGCAGCAGTGCTTCCCCCAGGCAGCACTTTTCCGTCTGCAGTTTGCTGCTGCTTTCCCAGCCTGGATGTCACAGGGATGGTCAGAAGATGTGTGCAACTCATCTAGCCCTCTCTGAAATGAAATTGCTCCAAGTTGTGCTATGAAAACTAATTTACTGCCTGTGCTGCATTTCTTTAGGTGATGGAGAGACATCAAATTGACACTTCAGCTGGTGGATGTGCCAGCTGCTTTTAGTTATTCGTTTCGCTTCCTTCCTATAATCCATCTGCTTAATGCATTATCTGAAAGGAGCCCACTTATCACATGAACTTTGCTTGAACTGCTGTAATATACAGTTCTGGGCTTTGCTGCAAAGGCGCTGAGTGCACCAAGGGAGGCAAGCGGAGAGACCTGGGAGAGGAGCAGCTCAGATCCCACCTGAACCCAGGGCACAGCACAGCACACAGSGATGCTAATACTGACTTGATATCCACTAAGCCTGGCTTTACCCTGAAGAATCAGAGCGGAAAAGTGCACAAGTTTGGAAGAGATACTAATAGCAGAAATTTGCCAACACCTTCCTYCCTTTACCCCAAGACTCAGCAGCAGCAGAAGGAAATTTTGCAGTTGGGTAACTCAAAGTACTGCAGTCGAGGCAAGGGTCCTCTTGAGCATGAAATGTGTTTTTGGGGATGTACAAATACCACTGCTTCAGCTGCAAACCACAACAAACATACCTTGCCCATAGCATTTACTGTCATCCCTGYCCCTGTTCTGCTCCCCTCTCTTCCACTGTCTTTGCAGTGGTTCCAKCAAGGGGATGCACCACCTGCCCTTTGCACAACACCCCTCCTCCTGCACTCTGATTTGGCCTTTGCAGATATAAAGGCTTTTTTGGCCACTTCTGGTTAAGAAATGGGAGTCCAGCTGGGTGCAAAGTAGTTCTGGGCAGCCTGAATGAAGGGTTCTTTTTTCCTGATAGACTTGTGGAACAAATCATTTCTCCCTCTCTTGGCCCTGGTCATTCACAGCTGGAAGTGTTCCAGTGCAYGTCTCATTGCTTGCAGCCAACATGCAGCACGCAGCACACCTGGGATCTGCTCTGAGCCCCTGACTAGAGGACACAAGCACAGAGATGTGACCTGCTCTGCAGTGTTCCCAAACTCCTGATGACATTGTCGGCCTTGGCCTGGCTCAGAAATGTGCCACTATTATTGATTGCATGGCCTGAGAGATGGTTTATGTCTTGGGTATTTATTTTGCAGTCTGTTGTTGTCAGCTGTATGTGATTAACAGGCTTGAGCTATTTGATCTGCATTTGGGTTGCATGGCATCTCTTGAATGCTTATGAAGCAAGACAGRAGGAGTCGTGCCTCCCCCCACCTCTGATGGCACATTTCAATTATAGATGTCAAGCCACTGCACTGCCTCTAAAAGAGGACTTGTGTTTCAGCCTGCTGTAACCATTGCCCAAGAATCAGCGAGCTCTGAGCATCCCCAGCCAGAGTGCAGAGGCCTGCCGAGCTCACTGATGGGCAATGCYGTCACACCCTGCTTGCCCTGGTGAGGTCTGATCTTGGTGGGCACCTGCAACGATGTCTGAAGCATCTGTGGGCAGATCTGCAGGGGACCAAASTCTGTATTTCAGCTTTAAAGAAGCAAGCATGGCCTAAGCACACGGTGCTCCCATGCTTCTCCTGCTAAGTTCAAGCTGATAAGGCACTATCCCCACGGGACAGCAGTACCCTGAACCTTCCACCCACTCCCGTAAGTAAAATCAGGGCTCTGTTGTGCCACACGCCATATTTATAATTTAGGGGCAAGGTCTACTCCGAATGACTTGCAGCCTACACAGACAAATGCTCACTGTTTCAAGGAAGAGGAACCCAGGCAAAGGAAAGTACTTGTCTGAGGTCCTGAYGGAGCTCTGCTATGCCAGGCCGCTCCTCTCCCATCTCCTGCTCAGCACCTAGCCCTGCTCCCAAGTGTGCRTCAAAACTTCTGTTAATAAAACCTGAGTGCCCCGTAATTCCAGCCTGAAAACATTCCAAGGGCACCGCCAGCCCACATGYGGGCTGCAGCTCCTGGCCCTGCCTCGCGGCTGGTGAATTGCTGTGTTTAGCAGAAGGCGATGGGGCATCATTAACCACCCTCCACACCAGACCGTACGGAAKAGGAAATACAGCCTGCCAAAGCTGAGACTTGCAAGTTATGCAGCACAGGCCTGTGAACTAGCGAGCTGTGATATACAGCACCTCTTCCAGAGATCATCAGTTACTCTCCTCCAGTGCATTCCCTTTATTAGGTGACCAAACAAGCACATACTCCAGGCTGATTCATGACCAGTTTACACTTCTGAGAACCGCACTTACTCTGCTCCCACAACCAAACTCGACCAGATTAGGACTCTCAGGATTGCTGCTTGCACACCTACATGGCCAGAGCTGCACTGGCAGGATTAACAAGTTTCCAGGCAAGCAGAGTATGCAGAAACACCGCAGGTCTGAAGGGCAGCAGAGCAGATCAGGGAATAGATGCAGTCACCCTGCAGAAGTCCCTGCTGCTGGGGCAGCATGGGAATGCCGCTGCATCCCAGCGTTTGCATGCATGACAGTATCTGGAGGAACAAAAGTAAGGGGGGGACTGCGCTGTCGAAGCACAAAGATCCCGCTTGCCACGGACTGGCTGAGGACATCTGGGCCCYGGGAAAGGCCAAGACCCAACAGCTGCAGACACCTGCTTCCCACCTGGAAAAAACAATATCTTGTTTTTATTAACATCTCTTTTCCACTGAGATCCCTCCAGCATCTGAGTAATCTAACCCAGTTTCTACTACCACTGCAGGAAGCTTTTCTGAATACCATTTACAGTTTCCCCTCTTTGAGCATATCTGTACCASGAAAGAATTTATTTTCCATTATTCAAATCCAAGTCCAAGTAACTTTTATTAAAATTCTGCCACATGCAAGATTTATTTCCTTAAATATTAGTATTGTCTCAATTTTGAAAACACAACCCACAAGGGAACAGAAACGTTCCAGATATTTTATTGCTCTAAGTGCGTCAGAATATGGCAAGTTATGTGGGCAGAATGCTTCTCCAAGACAGCCTCAAACAAAGCTGTCATCTGCAGCTACGCAGCATGCCCATCTCCATAACCACCCCGCTCCTGGTGCCATCTCCTACGGGCCACAGATTCGGGTTTCTCCGAAGTCCTGAGGAAGCTTTTCCCTTTCATTCCCGCTGCGAGAGCTTGGGGAAAGCGAATCCC